>NW_005355753.1:931879-946429 GCF_000412655.1 Myotis brandtii | reverse complement strand
GGTTCGATTCCGGTCAAGGGCATGTACCTGGGTTGCGGGCACATCCCCAGTGGGAGATGTGCAGGAGGCAGCTGATCGATGTTTCTCTCTCATCGATGTTTCTAACTCTCTATCTCTCTCCCTTCCTCTCTGTAAAAAATCAATAAAATATATAAAAAATAAATAAAAAAATAAAATAAAATAAAATATTTAAGATAAACCATTTATCTGAATAAATAAGCAGTGGGCCTTGAAGAACTAACAATTCCACAGAAGGTGAGCTCTGCATAGATTTTCAGCAGTTGGACTGTGACATGCCTACGCATGGTTTTCTTCATGTTTGTTTTGTTTTCTGGGATTCTTGACTAACTTTATGTCTTTCACCAAAAGTGGGAACTTTTCAGCTACTATTTATTCAAATAATTTTTTCTATCCATTAAAATTGTTTCAGCAATTATGTATATACTAGTGGCTGGTGCATGAATTTTGGGCACTGGGTGGGGGGGTATCCCTCAGTCCACATGCACCCTCTCCAATCTGGGACCCCTTGGGGATATCCAACTGCCGGTTTAGGCCTAAATCGGCAGTCAGACATCCCTCTCACAATCCAGGACTGCTGGCTCCTAACTGCTCACCTGCCTGCCTGCCTGATCACCCCTAACCACTCTGCCTGCTTACCTGCTCGCCCCAAACTTCCTCCTCTACTGGCCTGATCACCCCCAACTTCCCTCCCCTCCTGGCCTAATCACCCCTCACCATCTCTGCCTTGGCCCCGCCACCATGGCTTTGTCTGAAAGGATGTCTGGAAGGTCTCCCAGAAGGTCTCCCGGTCTAATTAGCATGTTATCCTTTTATTAGTATAGATAGAGGCTTGGTGCACAGGTGGGGACCAGCTGATCTGCCCTGAAGAGGGTCCTGGATCAGGGTGGGGGTCCCCACTGGGAGGCGTGGCCGGCCTGGGCGAGGGACTGATGGCCGTTTGCAGGCTTGCCACACCCCCATTGGGGTGAGGATCCCTGCTGGGGGGTGTGACCAGCCTGGGCAAGGGGCTGATTGCTGTTTGCAGGCTGGCCATGCCCCCATCGGGATGGGGGGGTCTCAGCTGGGGGCATGGCCAGCCTGAGCAAGGGGCTGAGGGCCGTTTGGGGGTGATTTGCAGGCTGGCCAAGCCCCCGGCTTTGTCCAGCAGGACTTATGGAAGGTCTCTGGAAGGTCTCCCAGTCTAATTAGCATATTACTCTTTGATTAGTATAGGTTAGATATCTTGATTTTCCCCCACAGATCCCTGTACATTTTTTCTGATATTTTTCTTTCCAGTCTTCATTCTGTATAATTTCTATTGATCTACCTTCAAGTTTACTTTTACTGGCTTTCCTATGTCATCTCCATTCTGCTATTAACACTGTCCAATACATTTTAAATTTCACAACTATATTTTTTAGTTCTAAAATTTCCAGTTGGTCCTTTTTACATTTTTTATTTCTCTAGAGATATTCTATATTTGTATTCCTTACAAGTATATTTGCCTTGACCTTGTAGAGTATGGTTATACTGTTTTAAAGTCTTTGATAATTTTAACATTGAGACATCCCAGGGTTGGCCTCTGTTGATTGTCTTTTTTCTTGAGAATGGGTCATATTTTCTTTATTCTTCATATGTTGGATAGTTTTGGGATGCATCCTGGACATTGTGAATTCTATGCTGTGAATTCTGTTATATTCCCTTGAAGGAGTGTTAATGTCTATACCCTGCATTAACTTGGTGAGGAGGCAGTAACTCAAGCCTCAGTTTCACTATTTTATACTTAGCTGGGGCTGCTGCCAACAGCCAGCCTCTTGGGCAGAATCTGGACACAGAATTGAGGGCCCTCCTTCTCGGGATCTCCCCCTTTTTGAGAGTGCCTCCTCACTCTCTAGCAGCCATAGTTGTTCCAGGTCCCATCCCTCTGCTCCTTAGGTCAGAAAGTCAGTGGGCTTTTTATGGTTTTAGATTCCCTAAGTCATCAGGGCAAGGACCCCCCAAATGACATGGTGTCTTCCAAGTGTTGACTCCCCTCCCCTTTTGCCTTTTTTCACACTACAGACCCCTCAGGTGGTTGCGAGGGGTGTTTTTGCCCAGAGAGCATAGCTGTTACCTGTAGGAGGGTCAGTCTACTGGAGCTTGCTCCTTTACCTGGGAGTAGAACCTGCATTAGGGGAAGGTGGGAAGTGTAAGAAGACTTAGATAATGTCTGGCCCAAAGGAATCCTCAACAATAATCACTGTTGATTGTTCTCATCATAAACTGTGTGAGGTAAGCATTATTATTCCTATTATTATGAGTTTCAATTTGGAGTTTGGGCTGGATATTTCCAACCCTGTTCCACCTTGAATTTTGAATGACCTTAAATGACCCTGAAATCTAGGCTTCACTGAATTCCATCTGGACATGGGGATTCATAATTGTGCTTCTGAGCTCCTGCAGCTGCTTTTCATGAGGAGGAATGGACTCGAAGTGACTGGAGTGTCAGGCTCCGCTTCCGCTTGAGAGCAGACACGCAAGCCCCAGGCCTCTGGGAGGCCACCTTGAAGACACTCAGCTCCTCCCTTTACTAACGAGGTGCCACTGATCAGTAACCTTCCCTTCCAGTCTGTTTCTTCATCTGCAAATTGGATATAATGACGCCTAACCCCTAGACTGGGAGAGAATGCAGTGAGAAAGCTGGCTTTCACAGGCCTGACTTTCTCTTCTGCAAATGGCCGGAAACAGAATGAAATGAGCTGACTTGGAGCAGTCCAAAGAGAGGGAAGCCAAGTTATGGGCACAGAGGGGACCAGGAGTTTCTCTCTGTGTTTGCCCTGATGCAGTTCTTCTTTTCAGAAGGCGGGGAGGGGGGCTCCCACGGCCCGGGGAGGCCAGGCCCAGACAGCGAGCCTTGTACGTGGCATCCTCCCGGCCACGCACCACCGCTCGCTCCCAGAGTGGCCTCGGGCTTCTGCAAACCTTTAGGCAGCTGACAAGGCTGCACAAAGTTCTGAAAAGTGGCTTATTATTAGTTGACGCTTCATTTTTATTTTTAATTTTCTCCTCCTTGTCCTGCCCCAGGGAAGGAAGAATCCTCACATCTGCTACTAGGCTCTCGCCATGCAAAGTCGAGTTTGCGGTCCTTCGGTCCCTCGTGGGCTCAGCCTGCATAAACAGAACTGTGTGTTTATCACCCTTTGGACTTACATTTGGAAATACTGGTTCATCCCAGGCTTGTCACATAGGTTTGATGATCCCCACTTATCGCATAAGGACACTGAGTCAGGGAGGTAGGGGCTGGAGCGGGTCCCCCGGCTCTCAGTGCAGAGCTCCGAGGCCGTGGGGAGGGAGGTGGCTGCAGCTCGGTGGGCGTCACTTCTCTAGACCCTGTCTCGGTTTTCACCTGTAGTTTCTCAGCTGCCGTCCCAGTTAGGGACTTAATCTTATGTTTTCTCAGAGATTTTCTCCTTGGGACTTTTTAGTCTGGAGGGCGAGGAGCAGATGTGAGCATCCATTTCAGTGTGGAGATGACGCTAAATGTCTGGGGGCCGCATGAGAAGAGACTGACACTAACCTGCGTGTGTGCTGTCAGGGCTGTGCGCTCACCATTCATCGCTGGCAGTGGCGCTCTTTCCTACAGTATCACAGCTGCCTCCTTCCCAGCAAATTCTTCCCTGTCCCCTATGTGCCCAGGAACCACATAAACAAGGGGATACAGAACGGCCAGGCAGGCAGCGCTCCTGGGAGCTGGAGTGAACGTCCCCAGGGCTCCGAGGAGGGTTTGTCTGGAGGCCCCGAGCCACGCTGTTTGGGAACAGCTGTCCAGATGAGGGGGTGCTATGCGTTTGGAGAATGAAGTTGTTTGGCTGCAGTGGTGGTGTGTGACGTGAGTGGCAGATGTCTGTTTTTGCACCGGGCATTACACTCTCGTGCCTCTTGGTTTCCAAGCAGACATGTGGGGAGAGATGAGAGTGAGGAAACACCACTTCCCTGTCTAGGAAAGATGACATTATTCTGAGCGGGTGCCATCCTGCCTGGAGGGTCTCTGTGCCTAAAGTTGGTTCCGGCCTCTGCCTCTCTGCAAACCTTACCATTTTCCTCTCTGACCTCGTTGTCCACGGCAGCTCAGAGGCCAATGGGCACTGAAGCGTCCCTCTCGCCAGCCTCGTCTCCAGGCTTCCACGTGAGTCTGCGGAATGGAAGCCGCCCTCAGCGCTGTGGCATCAGCCCTGATCTGGTCCAGAGGACAGGCTGTGTGATGGCTCTTTGGACAGAGCTGCCTTCACAAAGGACAGCGGCCAATGAGAATCAGATGCTGTTGCAACCTCTCATCAGGCACAAGCTCTGTACCAGCACACATCTCCACCTGCCGGGCTGCAGTGCAGGGCCAGCCCAGCGGCCCACAGTCACTCCTTGGAGTTTACAGTGTCTGACCAACGAGATGAAGCTACCCAAACAGGGTCCGTGCGAAGGGAGAGAAGTGTGCTGGAGAAGCTCAGAGAAGCACAGAGTGGACTTGCTGCTTTGGCCTCACAGAAACATAGCGAAGGAGAAAGGCCACACACACCTGTGACCGCCATCAGGCACGGCCTCTGCTCTTGGAAAACACGACCCAGTCGGTGTCCTTGACTTTGGCCACACATGGTTAGCACTTCTCCCTTCTGAGGAAGCGTGAGGCGGGGACAGAAGGGAGTGTCCGCTCTCGCTTCCCACCGGAGCAAGCATTTCCCCCACGTGCTGACCCCCTCTGTCAGGTCCCCATCGACATCATCAAAAGTCAGGAGGAAAGTCTGCACAAGCTGAGCCAGGAGTGAGAGCTCCGTGGCGAGACATGAAGGGGTGTCCCCCAGAGAGAGCACCCAAGGCTGCCAAGTGAAAGGGCGCGGAGGAGGTGACCACCTCTCCTTCCTCAAGTTACCACAGACGGTAAGCAGCAGGCCCTGCGGGGCAGCCATCACCAGCCGCCTGGGGCAGGGCCCTGGCTGGAGGGCATCTGAGAGCCGGGACCTCTGATCCCTTCTTTGGGAGTTAGGAAGCCCCAGGGAGGAGTGGAGATTAAGCAACAGGAGAGGGGCCAGCTGTTACCATGTCATGTGTGTGGGATGAACACGGGCCAGAGAAGATCTATGCCTTCCAGTCCAAACACACAGAAGTGATCAATAAAATGCTTTGAAAGTTTGTAAGTGTGGGCTATTTGTAGGGGGAAAGCTGGGAAAGCTCTCTGGCCCGTTGAGGGTGTGTCAAGAAATGATGTGCCTTCGGCAGAGGGGGAGGTGGAGCGCGGGAGCTGGAACTGCACTGCGTGCTGTCGGCGTGCCCACGCTGGTTCCTAGTGCTCACCTCCTGAGATTTCAAAGAGCGCAAGACATTCAGAATGAGCAGCAACCGATCTCCAGGACCCATCGCCATGCGTGCCTTAAACTTCTATCCATTTGACCAACATCTCCCCGTTTAATGTAGAGCAATGTGACTATCGTTAATACTAAGAGATGTGTGAAGAGAGTAGATCTCAAGTGTTCTCACCACAAAGAGGAAAGAAAATGGTAACTATGTGAGGTGGTGGGTGTAGCTTGCTTGGAGTGGTTATTTCACAATGCATACGTATATCAAAATATCAAGCTGTGCCCTGGCCGGTTTGGCTCACTGGATGGAGCATTGGCCTGTGGACTGAAAGGTCCCGGGTTTAATTCTGGTCAAGGGCGCATACCTTGGTTGTGGGCTCGATCTCTGGCCTGCTTGGGGCACGTGTGGGGGGTAGCCGAGCGATGTGTCTCTCTCATATTGATGTTTCTCTCTCTTTGTCTCTCCCCCTCCCTTCCACTCTCTCTAAAAGTCAATGGAAAAATATCCTTGGGTGAGGATTAACTAAATATCAAGTTGTGCATCTTAAATTTGTGCAATGACTATGAGTGACTGGCAGAGTTAGGGGCTCAATACATGCCTATCCGTGAAGAATGAGTGAAGGAGTGAATGGAGCTGACCCACCTGGCAAACAAACACGGGGAGTGTTCTTCTCTCCTGCCCACCTTTCCCTACCTGTCCTGCTTCCCTCCACCCCCACTCACACACATGAGCACTCACTGCACTGGCATCTATTGGGCAGCTACTCCATGAAGACATTGTGCTACGATGTGTGGATGACACCAAGGTGAATGCATAACACATGAACCTGGCCCTCAAAGTGGACATAGCCTGGGGGGCTACAAGGGGTACTCAGAGAAACCTCACCTGTGTTCAGCACATGACCATTTTTGATTGAGCGGCCTGTTTTTCCCAAGAGTTCCTATAAAACATAGGAAACCATCAAGAAGAATTTCAAAGTTGGCAATAACGAAATAGCATCCAGGATGCAGTATCTGAAAAAGAAACCTTCTCACACAGGGCTTGTTCCAACCACCCACTTTGCAAAGGAGTTCGGAAGAAGTAGGTCAGTTTGCAGAGTTAGCTGCCATAGACTCTGCCAGCAGCTGCCTTCGCTGGAGCCTGTGTTTTCTAGGGAAGATCACAGATGGCACCTCTTTAGAATATTCCATAGAGTGATGCCTGCTACTGAATTTTTAAAGGATTGTTTTACTAGATGTTTCCATACTGACTTCCTGAGAAATAGGTCACTTCTACAGAATCTGATGGCATCTGATTGCATGTGCAAACTTTCTTTTCCATGTTACCACTGGACTTTCAATAGAACCTACTCTGTAGCCGGCTGAAGAATCAGCCACACAAATCCAGGTGCAGGGCTGGTAGATTGTAGAGGACACGGCTTCTCCTCCCATGGTGGTCCACTGGCTTGTGAAGTGTATGGTTACAGCAGAACAGAAAATCCTGCCTATTTTCCATTTTCCTGGTGGAGAAGGCCATGATCTAAAATAGGGGCTGGAGCCCTGACTGGTTTGGCTCAGTGGATAGAGCATTGGCCTGTGGACTGAAGGGTCCCAGGTTCGATTCCAGTCAAGGGCATGTACCTTGGTTGCGGGCACATCCCCAGTAGGAGGTGTGCAGGAGGCAGCTGATCGATGTTTCTAACTCTCTATCCCTCTCTTTTCCTCTCTGTAAAAAATCAATAAACTATATAAAAAAATAAAAATAAAATAGGGGCTGGAAAGCTATAGCCCGAGACCACAGCCTGTTTTTGTAAATAAAGTTTTATTGGCCACATCTACATTCTTCCATTTCCTTACTGTCTACAGCTGCTCTCAGGCTACAGTGGAGAGCTGAGTAGCTGTGACAGAGACTCCAAGGCCTGCAAAGTCTAAAATACTCACATCTGGTTTTTCATAGAGAACCTTTGCTCCCTTGATGGAGAAGGCTCAACAGTGCAAATGTTTCCTCTGGCTCCTGGGATGGCTGGACTTCCAGAATATGCCTAGGGATGGTGGAAAGAATAGTGTAGGCTGAAAACTCACATTTGCTTCTCCCTTTTCATGTCTTTTTTAAAAATATATTTTTATTGACCTCAGAGAGGAAGGGAGAGGGAAAGAGAGAGAAACATCAATGATGAGAGAGAATTATTGCTTAGCTGCCTCCTGCACGCGTCACACTGGGGATTGAGCCCACAACTGGGCATTGACCGGGAATTGAACTGTGATCTCCTGGTTCATAGGTGGGTGCTCAAGCACTGAGCCACGCCGGCTGGGCTGCCTCTCCCTTTTCCATCTATAAAGATGCTAGAAGGTATCAAAGTCTGCTCCATCTGAGGATGTATTTTTATCTTGTTGAAGGTACAGGTGAAATAAGACAGGCCCATAAATAACCATCATATAAAGACCAAGGTCGTAAGAGAGAGACAGAGAGGAGGACTGTGGGAGCTCAGTGTGGGAAAACTACTTAAAACTACTTAGACTTAGGGGAACAGAGAAAGCGATACAGAAAAAGGTATTCAATCCAGGCTTTGGGACATGGGGAGAATCTGAACTAGAACCTTATGAAAGGGATCAAAATCACAGATCACATGTGAGAAAACCATCCCGGCGTTGGGCTTCTACATCCATCTCTCTGTGCATCCCGTGGAAATTGATGAATTTTCTGCTACGTCGCAGGCATGGTGAATGGAGACCCAAAGCCAGCAGTCCAACTCTCCACCCTCTTCTCTCCAATTTCAAGGTCTTACCTAAGATGACCCACGGAGTATGCAAAGAGACCTGCAGGGAAAGTAGGGGAGATGGATTGCGTGCACCACACACTTCGAGAGTGTCTCTGAGAGTGAGAGAGAGCTGGGTGGATGAGGGATGCAGTGGCTGGTGAAACATCACTCCGGGGTGTGTCTGTGAAGGCGCTTCTGGGAGGGAGGAGCAGGTGGGTGGGTTGACGGAGTAAAGAGGATCCCTCACCCCCTTGGGGGCATCATCCCATCCACTGAGGCCCCCAGGGAGCAAACAGGCAAAGGAAGTGTGAGCTCGCTCTCTCTTCTTGAGCTGGACGTCCATCTTTTCCGGCCCCAGTGCCAGGGCTCCTGGAACTTGCACCGTTGGCTCCCCTGGTTCTCAGGCCTCAGACTTGGCCTGAGTTCCGCCTCCAGCTCTCCTGGGTCTCCAACTTGTGACAGTATATTGTGCAACTTCTCAGCTTTCATAATCGTGTGAGCCAATTCTTACCTACATCTCCTTCTGTATATTTACATCTATCCAGGGGCTCTGTTTCTCTGGAGAATCCTCCTACAGAGAGGCAGCAGAGGCCAGAGCAAGAGGCGTGGGAAGTGAGGACAGAAGGTCTGAACTGCTCCTACGATGTGGAGGGCTGCATGGGGGGCAGGAAAGGCTTGGTGCACACAGGATCACAGGACTTCATTCATTTGTCAGAAAGGGCTGCTCCCACCATCAAAGATGGTGACACCCAACAGGACACTGGAAAGCAATAGGTCATCTCCGCGACAACATTATTGCCCTGAGTGAGTGGCAGTACCACTTGGAAGGTCAGTAGAGTCAGTGCCCATGGAAGCAGAGGTCAAGTTTTATACAATTCTATATAATTGAAGGCCAATATGCAAATTGTCCCCTCGACTGTGGCAGTACCACTTGGAAGGTCAGTAGAGTCAGTGCCATGGAAGCAGAGGTCAAGTTTTATACAATCCTATATAATAGAAGGCCAATATGCAAATTGTCCCCTCGACTGGGAGTTTAAAGAGGAGTTTAATGAAGGGGCGGGGCTGGCTGGCCAACTGCCCCTCCACCCAGCAGGCCCCGCCCCCAATCGCCCCCCCTCCAATCAGAGCAGGCCAGCCAGACCCCACCTATTGCACAAATTCGTGCACCAGACCTCTAGTATAAAATAAAGTGGTGCCCAGCTCAGTACTTTACCAAATACAAAGGAAAAGCCAACCCAGCCAGTAAGGCTCAGTGGTTGAGCGTCAATCTATGAACCAGGAGGTCATGGTTCAATTCCTGGTCAGGGCACATGTCTGGGTTGTGGGCTTGATCCCCAGTGTGGGGCGTGCAGGAGGCAGCCGAACAATGACTCTCTCTCTCATCAATGATGTTTCTATCTCTCGCTCCCTCTCTGAAATCAGTAAAAATCTATTTTAAAAACCACACAAAACAAACAAACAAACAAAGGGAAAACCATACAGAGACTTCCTATAGCACCTGGATTCCTATTCAACCCCACCTGGGAACACAGTCTGGAGGTTCCGTAACTGATCATGAAAGCACCATCATGCTAGGGCGGCACCCAGGCGCACCGTGGAAGCGAGGACACCCCTCGCACTGTCTTGCACAGATATTAAGCAAGGATAGAAATAACTTCAAAGCGTCTAAAAGGCAGAAAACAGAAACCAACCTGTGTCCCATGTAAAGCTATTTCAACATAAAGAAGGAAAGGAAATATGGGATTAAAAAAGGGTATCTTAGAAAAATAGACGTACATTTCAGATAATGTGTTTCCCACTCACTGTGAAGTGCAAGTGGAAAGATAGCTACTGCAGTCCATGCAGCTGGGATGAGGAGCTGCAGCCTGGGATAAAAGGGAAGTATGAGGAAGCCAGTAATGGCAGTGCAGAATTTTAAATTACACAAGAAAATGAACCAGTGGTGTGTGTTCATAAACGGGGGAAGCTCTAGAATTCAGAATACCAGGAAAGGCAATGAAGCAACAAGTGAGGATGTTACAGCCTATGTCTAGAGGACAGAGAATGGAGAGTCATGATATGAAGAATTGGTTGTTTCGAGAAGGAGAAGGGAATAAACATTATCCTATATAATAAATAGGTAATATGCAAATTGACCGTCACACCCTTGCACAAGATGGCCACCCCCATGTGGTCACAAGATGGCTGCCACAAGATGGCCGGCAGGGGAGGGCAGTTAGGGGGTGACCAGGCCAGCAGGGGAGGGCAGTTGGGGGCAATCGCTCTGGCAGGGGAGCAGTTAGACATTGATCAGGCTGGCAGGGGAGTGCTTAGGGGGTGATCAGGCTGGCAGGCAGAAGTGGATGGGGCAATCAGGCAGTCAGACAGACAAGTGGTTGGGAGCCAGCAGACCTGGATTGTGAGAGGAATGTCTGACTGCCAGTTGACATCCTGGCAGTCAGACATCCTCCGAGGGGTCCCAGATTGAAGAGGATGCAGTCTGGGCTGAGGAACCTCCCCCCCTGAGTGCTTAGGGGGTGATCAGGCTGGCAGGCAGAAGTGGATGGGGCAATCAGGCAGTCAGACAGACAAGTGGTTGGGAGCCAGCAGACCTGGATTGTGAGAGGAATGTCTGACTGCCAGTTGACATCCTGGCAGTCAGACATCCTCCGAGGGGTCCCAGATTGAAGAGGGTGCAGTCTGGGCTGAGGAACCTCCCCCACTGCAGTGCACGAATTTCATGCACCAGGCCTCTAGTATGATAATCAAAGGCAAAATGGAGTATAGCCCCCTGAACTGAAGAAATAACTGAACCTACCAGTGTACAGGGTTCAACTAGTTGTGGACAAATTTGACAGAAAGAAACACTCCGGTATATCCATATTTAATTTAGGGATAAAGAAAATTCTATGAGCATAAAGTTTGTATGAAATGGTTACAGGTCATTAGTCTGGCAGTTTTTTATGGGATCCTTGTGTTCCTCTTCCCTTTCCTCATTCTTGAAGAAGAATTCTGTCCAGGCTGAGGAGCTCATAAAAATACCCTATAAACACTTTTCTCCTGTTTAGTCTTGTGGTATCTAAATCCCATTTATGCATCCACAAGTACTTACTGACCACCTACTGTGTGCCACGTACTGTTCCAGGCCCCGCAGGTATATCAGCAGACAGAAGAGACCAGGTTTCTCCTCACATGGACGTACATCCTAGTGGGGGAGGAGAGTGATGGACAAGTCTGATTATGTTGAGCGCCGTGAGTGCTGTGGGAGAAAACTCAGTGGACAGAAGGAATGGAGAGCAGCAGGGACTCTTGTCGGATGAGTCGGCATTTGCACAGAAACCCAAATGAATTGAGGAAGCCACCCAGGCAGATGTCTCGTGGGGGAAGGAACTGTAAGTGGGGATGACTTGCACTGGAAACGTGTCTGTTTGGAGTGTTTGAGGAGGAGCCGAGGCCTGTTTGAAGCGGAGCGAGGGTGTGGTCAGGATGGGAACTGGGAGTTGTAGGTCCTGGGGGTTAGACCACTAGGGCTTTGTGGCTCTGAGTGAGATGATGGGGACCAACTGTGGCATTTTTCACAGAGGAGTGACACGATCTGACTTACATTTTAAAGAAGTCCCCGTGGCTGCTGTGAAAGGGACCAGGGGAGGCAGGCAAGGGAGAAGCAAGGAGACCGCAAGGAGCTGTTGGGAAGGTCGCGGGGAGACAGTGATGGGCTGGAGCTACTGGCGTCTTCCCAAACCCCCAGCTACAGGCAGGGGCATGGCTCCTGGAGAATCCCCAGTTCCCGCTCAGCTCCTTCCTCAGGGACCCCTCTCCTCCGAGGTGACGCCCTCCTCTGTCCCCACTGCAGGTGCCACCATCTCTGAGACTTAGGGCAGCAAATGTGTCAAATGTGGCTACCAGATCCCTTCTGTCTTCACCCTGGGAGCTTTTCTCGTGGAGAGAACATCTCTACAAGTTCATCCACCTCCGTTCTCTCAGGGCTGCCCCTCCGTCCGCATGCAGAAATGTGTCGCGAGGTCCCGGAAGGATGGCTGACCAGTTCTCTGATGGTTACAGTCACCCCACCCTGTCTCTGAGCCGGGGAAACACTGGCTAACACAAAGTCCTGTTCCCCTTTTCTGTGTTCTTGCTTTCGGGAATCAACATAAACAGAAACCCAAGCAGGCTTCATTTTTTCTTTATTAATCCAGATCCCTTTACCCTATAATTGAATTAAATTCTCCCCAGATTTGGGCATTATAATTGTGTCCCATTTTATTTTTCTGCTGTAAATATTCACAGTTGTTTGAGAAAGGGAAGCGGAGCCTATGCCTGAAGCTTTAGCCATCCATCATGTTAAAACAGATGTTACCAAGATTGTGCTTAAAAGTACCAAGTAAGAGAGCAAGGCTAGCCCACTGCAGCCAGGGGAAGACCAGATGACAGCAGTCACCACTGTCACGAGCATTTCCACACAGAATGCGTCTTCAAAACAAGAACCAGATATGATGACATTACGTAGGAAACATCGTTTGCACCATGCGGCCCCCTAGAATTATAACAAAACCTAAATTTTCTACAAAGTCACGGGGAACGAGGCTGCTGTGTAGACCAGACATACACACATTTGCTTCGCTTTGGAGGTGGACTGAGCTTTATATGTGGCACTGTTTTGTGTATGTCTGAATGTTATACAGCAATCACAACTTCAAACTCAAGGTCATGGATGAGAGAGGAGCCCAAGAAGTACCCGAGTGTGCAGAATGGAAAGCAAATGAGGGGGGATTTAAGTCTGTTTTTGTCCATTTTGATTTGGCATTTTTATATCTTATAATAACAAAAACACTCTCAAAGCATTATTCTTTAAATTCCTGCAGGACAAATAATGTTGTTGTCCATCTAAAGCCCTTTAACTCCATGAGTATTATTTTCTTTGGAAATTATGTTCACAATGCATTTTTGAAACGTTTACAAGGTGTTTAAAACAAAATAATTCAGCAAAATATACTTTACATTGTTCTAGAGTTCTTGCCAACACAATAAAATAAGAAAAGAGAAATGATCAGTGTGCATATTGAAAAAGCAGAGACAAAATTATTATTTTTAAGTGATAGAAAAATCTACCTCAAAAACCCATTTAAAGAAACTTAAAAACGATTAAGATTAATATGAAAGTTTAATAATTCACTAAACACAAGGGAAATATAAAAAATTAACAATTAAAAAAACCCAGCCACTTATTCAGCCTGAGCCTGTAGACTGGCAGTGTGGGCTGGGCTCGGAGGGCAGTCCTGGGTCAGCTGGACTCCCTCCTGTGTCTGTAGTCAGCTTCCAGGTCAGTTGGGGATCTATGATCTTTTTTTATTTTTAATTAATTAATTATTTTAAAATGTTCAGTTAGAGTTGACATTCAATATTATTTCATATTTTATAGTTTCAGGGGAACAGCATATTGGTTAGACCATTGTACAGTTTAAAAAGTGATTCCCTAATAAGTCTAGTACCCGCCTGGCACCATACATAGTTTTTACATACAATATTATTGACTATAATTGCTATCTTGTACTTTCCATCCCCATAACTGTTCTATAACTACCTTTTTCACCCAACAACTTTCTTATATGCCTGAAGGAAAAATTAAGAAAATTGAATGGATTAAAAATGTGCCATTCATAGGACATAAAAATAAAATGTCTGGTAGTAAACTTAACAAGTAAGAGTGGACTTCTTTTGAAGAAAAATAAACTTGATGGGAAGACATAAAGGAAAATTTAAACAGACTCAAATAAATACTGACAACACCTATCACATTCTTGGGTAGAAAGATAGATTCCCAGAAAGATTTCTATCTAATTTTCTGAAGTTAACCTGAAGTTTACGGATGTCTCAATATAAATAACAAAAGTAGTTTTTAGCCTTTCTTCTAATTCACTGATCCAATCCTCAGCTTCCCCTAATGTGCTGTGTATTCCTTCCAATGTGTTCTTTATTTGTGCTATGTCATTCTTTATTTCTGTTTTCATAGTTACTCTATCTTTTCTCATGCAGTTGAGCATCTTTACCATCATTATTCTGAACTCTATATCAGAAAAATTTCTTATCTCCATTTCATTTATCTCTTCTGGAGAATTCTCTTCTTTCATTGGGAGTTGTTTCTTTGTCACCTCATTTTGGCTCCCTGTTTGGATTTGTGACTATGTATTAGGTAAATCTGCTGCACCTCTCAATCTCTAGTGCAGGACAGTGTCAAATGCTGTTTCTGACTAATTAGAACAGGCAAAGATTCAAAGTCTCCAGAGAGTGCCTCTGCCTGCAGACTGATTGGATTCAGTCTTGAGTATCCCTCAGGCCATCATCCACAGGTGTGGTGAGAGTTTTTCCAACAGGGTGGGGCAATTGCTTCTGTCTAGAGACTAATTGCTATTCTCAGTCTCTTAATGGGCCTTAGAAACTCCACACCATGGGACAAGGTGTTTTCTAATAGGGTGGGTCAACTGTCTCCCCCCCCCCCCCCCCCCCCCCCC
>NW_005355753.1:912700-931855 GCF_000412655.1 Myotis brandtii | reverse complement strand
GCTGCCTCTATAGTAAATGTCTGTGTGAGAAAGATGGCCTCTGCAGTGTGAGGGGATGACTGAGCACAGTAAACTGGAGTGTCTACCTTCTGAGCTCTAACCCCAGAGCCCCCAACTCCGGCTTCTGCTCACACAGCTCCTGTCCACTCTGCCCTCCCTCTGCTGGAGCCCAAGGCTGCACAGGGAATTTTGTGTATTGGCCCTTTAAGACGGTGCCTGCATTTCTAGTCATCTTTCCCTGGCAGATAGTACCCTCATTGCTTTTCACAGCCAGATGTTATGTGGGTACCCTTCTTGGTTCCGGTGCTCTCTGCTGGAGGATCTAGCTTGGGAATCAGACCCCAGAGTTCTCAGTGGCAACAACCCCCCACAGCTGAGACATCTCTCCAGAACTTCAGCTGCTGTCTGTGTGTGCCTGGCCCACTCTTCTGCTCCTCCGCCCTCCTACCAGTCTCTATGCAGTCTCCACTTTTGGTCCTTGGTTATCAGGGTTCTCTCCAGCGAGTCTTCATTGATTATTCACGAAGTTTTCCTGTATTTTAATTGTAATTCCAGTTTGGTCCTGGGAACGTGTCTATGCAGCATCCACTTACTCCGCCATCATTTTTAATCTCCCCAAAAGTAATTTTTAGAAGCTAGGAGGATGACAGAATAACTTAGTAGCTCATTTGTAAGAAGACATAGGGCTATAACCAATACTCTTTTTAGAAGAACTGCAATGTGACGCACTGTAGGTACTAAAACATATTATGAAGGCGTACACTGTGGAAGCCACCTGTGACCAATAGCTCGCTGGAACAGAACAGAAAGCATAGAATTAGATTTAAGTACAAATAAGTATTTATCACCCAAGAATTTAAATAAGTTAAACCAAATTTAAATAAGTTAAAACAAAAAAAGATAATTGCAAAAAATGGTTAACATTTTTTTTGTGTGTTGGGGTGGCGGGGGGGTGGAAATGACTTAGTAAATTTCTGTTTGATATTATGCACCAAAATAAATTTCAGACAGATGAGGGAGTTAGATGGAAAGTTAAAATGCACAACGATGTGAAGAAAGTGCTGGTGAAGTTGGTAAGAGTGCGCTTTCTGCATACTCTAAGCCTGCGCCAGCTCTTTGATGTTCCGCATGTCACCTCTAATGGAAAGCTCATGTATCTGAGGTGCTGGTGACTTGGGTAGGGTTGTTTCAGAAAATTATTTATGACAGACTGAGAGGCTTCCCAGGAAGGATTCAGGCCTTGGGAAAATGAGTGGGATAGGACAGACGTGGCCCAGCATCTGGGCACAGTGAGTGCAGGTCAGGATTACGTGGGCTCCCACAGAGACTGTCACAGCTTTGTCTCTATGTAGCCTGTGGGTTATCTCTGGGGTCTGGGAGAGAGACTTGCACATTGAAACCGGACGAGTTGTTTCACCCAAACTTAAAAAACAGTGTAGCTTCAGCAGCCAGCCCCTCAGGGACCATTTATCTATACTAATAATAGAGGAATATGCAAATTGGCCGGGAGGCCGTCATGTAATGACCAATCAGTACTAGGGCGGGGCCACGGCAGAGAGCTTTCAGCATGCCTGCACTGGGGGTTCAAAGGGCATGGAGAGGAAGAGAGAGCAGATAAGCAGTTAGGGCTATCAGGCCAGGAGGGGAGAGCAGTTAGGCAGTTAGGGGAATCAGGCCAGAAGGGGAGCAAAGATAGGCAGTTAGGGGGATCAGGCCAGGAGGGGAGCAAAGATAGGCAATTAGGGCAATCAAGCAAGGAGGGGAGAGCAGATAGGCAGTTAAGGGGATCATGCCAGGAGGGGAGTTCAGGTAGGCAGTTAGGGTGATCAGCTGGCAGGGGAAGGCAGTTAGGGGCATCAGGCAGGCAGGCAGGTGAGCGGTTAGGGGCCAGTGGTTCCAGATTGTGAGAGGGATCCCGGATAGGAGAGGGTGCAGGCCGGGCTGAGGGATGTACCTCCCCACCCCCGTGCATGAATTTCATGCACCGGGCCTCTAGTAACAGAATAAAAGGCAAATGGATGTGGGCTCATTGATGGGTGTCTTCCAGTCATGCTGGGCTGGAGGCAGCCACACCAAGTTACCCCAGATCTCCATGACTCCCAGCAACACGTGTTTATTTCTTGCTCACATTACATGTCCCCCTGTTCTCAGTCCCAGTGCTGAACACAACACCTTGCCCCAGGAGTCGGGCTAACAGAGCAGCCGCTCTGGTGTCACTGCAGCTCTCAGGGCAAAGGGAACTTGGCCCACCCCACGCTGTCGCAAAGGCTCCCTTTCGGAAGTGACATTGGCCAAAGTCAGTCATATGACAAGGCGGGATGTCAATGCACCAGGAAGTATAACTCTCCCTGGCGGGTGGGCGTCCCTGGGCGGGCGTCCCTGGGCGGACACAGGAGCACTCAGTGGGTCAGTAATGCCGTGCCTCCCTTTCCCACAGTGCTGCTTCCGTGGTTTCGGTTATCCGCAGCCAACAGCAATCCAAAAACATTAAATGCAAAATTTCAGAAGCAAACGATCTGTAACTTTAAATTGCGTGCCGTTGTAAGTAGCGCAATGCCGTCCTTCAGCGCCCCCTCCTCACCCGCTGTCTGGGGTTCCCACGCTGCATACGCTGCATACGCTTCCCCCGTTAGTCCCTTAGCAGCTTCCTTGGGTTATCAGACGTTTTCAGATAGAGAGACCACATGCACCAAACTTTTATTACAGAATATTGTTATACTTGTTCTATTTTATTCTTAGTTCTTTTTGTCAGTCTCTTTTGTGCCTGATTTATAAATTGAATTTTATCATAAAAATGTGTGTATAGGAAAAAACATAGTACAGATAGCACTATCTGAGGTTCCGGGCACCCATGGATAAGAGGGGACGGCTGCACCATCTAACGAACCCACGTTTGCAGAGACGACCTTGTTGCTCGGGAACTCACAAGGCCCTAGACTCTCCTGTTTATTTGGGAAATCGCCCGATGGCCTCAGACGCAGCAAGACTGGAGTTTGTCTAGAAGCCAGCTGCTTGCTCTCCCCTCTCCGAGGTGAACGCTCAGTCGCTGGAGCAGATGCTGGCGGCCAGGAGGGGCCAGACCCGCCGTGCTGGGCAGCTCCTCCGTGTTGTTTACTCCTCCAGGCAGGGTGATAAATTCTCCCTCTAATCGGGTTGGTGCTCCTCACTCTGCAGGGCCCTGCTAATGAATGATCCACCAAGTTAGCAACTCAGACTCCGCAGCCCGGAGCTGCTCTGCCTTTGTTATGCAGAGTCATGCCTTCACTATCTCCCACACAACACAGAGCTGAGTTCCGAGGATGGCGGGATGGCGCGGAGGGATGATGGAGTGTGCAACAGCCTCAGGTAATCTGTTCCCAGTAATTCAGGCCACTATAGACTGTCAGGCCTGCTGCCGAATACATTGGTTTAACTTGCCGAGGGAGAACGGGGGACTCTACAAGCAGTGGAGAGGGACCCCACGCTGCCTGTCCAGGAGACCTCCAGGTGAGCCTGCACCCACTGCCCGGCAGAGGAAGTTCCACATTGGGGAGTCCCAGGAGCAACTCCAAAGAGACCCCGCCCCCTGCCGCCACTCACCATGGCTTGAGAGAAGTTAAATGCATACAGAATGGAGAGATTGTTTTTCTTTTTCAATCTGGGCCATGAATTTTTTTCAAAATTCATATTAAAACCAAGACTAGTCAAAAAGAGGTAAAAGAAGAGGATCTTAAACCACAGCACGTCTGCTAGACCTCCGCTTGAAGCTACTGTCCAAGCAGCTGGGGATTAAAAACGGGTCAGGCTTAGGGCAAGACACCCTAGGACCGCGGATCGAGAGCCACATGCGGCTCTTTGGCCCCACCACGTGCGGGTGCGCACGTACAGTGCGATTGAAACTTCGTGGCCCATGCGCAGAAGTCGGTATTTTGTGGAAGAGCCGGTATTTTGTGGAAGAGCCACACTCAAGGGACCAAAGAGCCATGTGTGGCTCGGGAGCCGCAGTTTTCCGAGCCGCAGTTTGCCAACCACTGTGAGTCACAGGGGCAGAGACATGCACCTGGCCAGGCTGTTCTCTGTGGGCAGCAGGTAGCCCAGTGTGTGACTACCTAACTGGCCAGGGCTGTTCTCTGTGGGTAGCAGGTAGCCCATGTGTGACTATCTAAAGTGTGTGAGGATGCTGTTGGAGAAGTGTTGGTCCCATGGAAAGTGGGAGTGCTCAGCAGTGAAGGTCCATATGCCCAGGGGGAAGGTAGAGCTCAAGGTCAACTGGGCAGAGAGTTGTGGTCACACAACGGACTCCAAGAGAACAACCTTTTCTTAACTGCAACCTCTCACCTGAGAGGTAATCAGCCCGTGTCACCCAGTAGGCAGCTGAATCAGCACGCCCCTCCCAGTGCTCACCTGGAGTCCAGGTATGGCCTTGAACAGTCGGCAACACGGACGATGACCAGGGAAGACTGGGGCTCTGTGGACAGTGGCTCCCAGCCTGCAAACACGCGCGATGTGTCCGTGGGAGAAACTCCATCAGGGTCAGACTTGGTTCTGTTGATGTGAACACACAGACCGTGACTAACCTGTGCCAACCAGGAGCCTGTATTTTCAGAACTTTGCTATAAGCACCAAACGGATGAACCAGCCAGAGGGAGAGCAGTGAGTGCTGATATAGGTGTGCTTGGTTGTGGCCGATTTACTCTCCATGTGAACCATCTTGGTCAAGGATAGCTTGTCAGGAGCGGAGAGCCACCTGAGCCACCTTAAGTAAAGAAAATAGTTACTCTAAGTGCAGTGGGTACAGATCTTATGCAGGAATATCTCCTCTTCCTCCCATGAAAACAGCATCTTTCCTCAAGTCCCCGTTTCCCTAATGACATCAGAAAAACGTGACCACACCAGTTCTTCCTGTGACATGCCCTCTCCAGTGAAGTTTCCATGTGAGGCTGCAGGGAGGCATGAGTGGCATAGAGTCTATGCCATAGACCTTAGCTTTCAGTTTCTGGTCTTCCTGGGGCGCTGCCGAGATGTCCACGTGTCTCCCCACATGTGGACTCAGGGGCTCTTCCCTACTTCGTGTTCATGCCCATGCACAGAGTCGGGGGTCTGCCGAGAACAGAACCCGTAGGAGACACAGAGCTAGAGATGCACTGTGAGGGGTCAGCTCCCGTGGATGTGGAAGCTGCGAGGAATCACAGTGTGTTGCCTGCAAGCTGGATGCCCGGGGGTGTGGTTCCAGCCCCCGGCTGAGGGCCCGAGAACCAGGCGCTCCGGGGTCGGGGTCTGGAGATGATGCCCCCCTCGGTGGAGAGGGTGATGCCCGCTGGTGGGGGGCGGCTTCTCTTCTCAGTCCACCGATTCAAACGCTCATCCCTCCAGACGCACCCTCGCAGACACACCCAGGAACAGTGTGGCTCCAGCCCCTTTGCCCAGTGATGCTGACACACCGATTCACCCTCAGGGAGCCGCCTGGAGACGGACAGCGTTCTTGCAGGTGTGACTGGAAAGGAGGGAGTTAGGGTCTCTCTTTTGGGCCCTAGGTATTCTCTCCCCGCTCCCCAGACCAGGGAAATGTCTTGGGTTAAGTATCTGTCCTTCTTTGCTAAACCTGAGAACACCTGAGACACTGGTTTTTGCAAATAAAACCCAGGACAAGAAGAGAGATTTGGTAGCTTTGGTTTCTCCCCTCAGATGCTTGGGCCCATGAGAAAGAAGCAACTTCTGTGATTAAAGGGAGGAGAGAGAGGAAAGTGAGGACGCTGTCCGTGTGCAATCTCAGAATCACGGACCAGCCATGGGAGCAGGCTGCTTCGGGGAGCCCAGGAACAAATGCGCCACTGAGTCCCAGTGAACGGCGGCATCAGGGCAGGGACGCCGTGTTTGTTCCCTCCTGGTTGGGGCACGTGGTTTGTCACCTCTCTCTTCTTGGTGAGTTTGATTCGCCTTGCACCTTTAAAAGCCTGGTCTCCTGTTTTTTCTTAGCATGGCACCCCTTTCCCCCCCGCCCCCATTGTGAGTTTACATGACCTTCATGTCTAGAAGCCACAGTAAACGACCTACAGTCCCTGGCCTCCAGTTGCACATTCCTGGGAGAAGGATCTCATTATCCCACTGCGGACAAGCCCCAGGGGCTGTAGTGCAAGGACGTGCAGGCGCGGGGCACAGATAGGACCAGTGTTTCAGGGATCATAGTCCTCCTGTCTAGGGAGGCGTGTGGACAGGCATTCGGGGGCTTTCACCACGATTTCCCCCCGAATCAACCGCTCACGGGTGCTACAACCATCCATGTTGCTTCCTTAATCTCAAGGCTTCAGGTCTACCTCAGACCTTGAGTGACCTTGTTGCGAACCTAGCTCCTCCCCCCAATAATTGAACGACCTCCTCTTAACTGTAGCAGAAGTTTCCTAATATGGGGGTGAAATTAACACCCCATCGGGCTGTTAGGAGAAACAACTTATTCAATCCAGAGATATCTTGAGAGAACACAGAATTTAAATCAGAGGACACTGGGTGGAGCCCCGTCTACCACTTACCAGCTGTGTGACCATAAGATATTTGCTAAGTCTCTCTGGGCCTTGTAGGCAAAATAGGGGATGGTGACGATGACAGCAAAGTCACCATGTAGCACAGAGGGTGTGTCTGCTTCTCCCATTCCTTCACGCTGCGCCCCTCCTAATTGGCAGTTTTTAAGCTCAACAGGTACCCACCGTGCCGCCGAGTTTGAGAAGCCCTGCTCTAACCTGCTCAAGCTTCCCCTCGCCTAAACCAAGCTGGTCTCACCTGTTATCTCCCCTTTCCCAAGCGGCTTTCCTGGGCCTCTGTCCTAGTCCAGGCCTTCATTGCTTTTTACCTGGGTGGCTCCCACATTTCTAATTGATCTTTTTTATCCCTGGATATTCTGAGAATCCCTTAATCTCATGGATGACTTACAGATCTCAGGATACTCCCTACTTGTTTACCGGCCTCTAATGGTCTCTTCCTGCCTCAAGGGCAAAATCAAAACTGCGTCACTGTCAGGCACCTGCCTTCAAATCTGGTCCTTCCATCCTCTCTTTTTCCTTCCTTTCTTCCTTCCTTCCCTTCTCCCTCCCTCCCTCCCCTCCGTGCTTTCTTTCTCTCTTCAACTCTTTTTTCTAGTTGCAGAATATCAAATCTGGTCCTTCCATCCTCTCTTTTTCCTTCCTTCCTTTCTTCCTTCCTCCCTCCCCTCCATGCTTTTTTCCTCTCTTCAACTCTTTTTTTCTAGTTGCAGAATCGCTAAATGCATTCTAATAGTCATTACTCATATGCATGTGTGTATATTTAATGCAAATATATACAAATCACAAAGTGAAATTCCCCTTGTCATCCCTCCGCCCCCGCTTCACAGTCCACCCAGAGGCAGCCCTAGGATCAGCCTGGTGCACCCTGCCAGTTAGTCCCATGTGTTGTGTGTCGCTCTGCATCTGCATCTATAGCTGTAGCTACATCTCTGTCTACATCTACACCCGCATCTCTGTAATGAGTGTGTGCTCTTTCAAAATGCAGTTCACGTTTGCATTTGTGAGATGTTTCTCTTTTAACAGAAATAGCGTCGTACTATCTAATAGCTGCCTCTTACTGTTTTACTTAACTCTACATGGAAGATATTGCCAGGCAAACAGAAATATCCTTCATCTGCTTAGCAGCTGCACGGCCTTCCATCGCATGGGCACGCCATCATTTCTTTCACTGTCCTGTGTGTGCGCCACTTCGTGCCCATGCGTTTCTCGGGATATCTCCCCGATTTCATGGTAGAGATTCAATTCTTTAAAAAGAAATAAAGACACTGCTGAATTGCTCTCTGGGAAAGCGTTTCTGGATTGATCTGCTACCAGCAATGTCTGAAAAAGCTCATCACCATGCACTGAACAGTACCCACACTTCACTATTCTGTTGGAAAAGCCCACAAAATATCATTGCAGTTTTATTTTACATTCTCTTGGTTCCTAGCAAGATTAAACATCTTTTCATTTGCATTCTTTTCTTTGTTTATTGCCTGTTTATATTGTCTGCCCAATTTTCTACTACGCTTTCGTGTTGATATCTTATTGATTTCTGAAAAATCTTGACATATTTGTACACTAATCCTTTGGCTATTTTTCCCAGCTTTATTGAGATACAATTGATATACAGCATCCTGTAAGTTTAAACTGCACATGTTGATTTGATACACACATACACCCATATGAGGCAAAATGATGGCCACGGTGGTGTTAGCTAACACCTCCACCACATGCCTTCTTGCACCTAATCGGCGTTCTTCTGCTTCAGTGAGAGCCTTTCACCCGCCAGCATTTCTCAGAGGCGGGGCGAGCGGGTGGCTTCCCTCAGCTTTTGCTTGTCTGGATAAGTCCCTCATCTCCTTTGTTCTGGAGGATGGCTTTGCCAGGTATATTTAGCGTTTTCATTCAGCGGTTCTCAACCTGTGGGTCGCGACCCCTGAAAATACATCCTGCATATCAGATACTTACATTACAATTCATAACAGTAGCAAAATTACAGTTATGAAGTAGCAACGAAAATAATTTTATGGCCGGTGGTCACCACAACATGAGGAACTGCATTAAAGGGTAGCGGTATTAGGAAGGTTGAGAAGCACTGACTAGATTCTGAAAGCTAGGTATCCGTCTCTTTGTCTTCCCAAAGGGTTAAATACTATTTGTTCAGGAACCTCTTCCTCCCGCTTTTGAAATGCTGCTTGTGTCACACACTGATCGCCCGCCCGAGCCACGCCTGGGCTCTCTGTTCTCCTCCGTTGATCTATTTGGCTCTTCCCATACCCGTACCACCTTGAGACCGCTTGTGTCTTTCAAGGAGGTTTTCCTGGAGTCCGGGGTGACGGAGAGGAATCGCTGCACACAGAACCGAGAGAGGGCCTCGCTCCCCTACACACGCTCAGATCCCTTCTGTGGACGCTGGCTCAGCCCCTTTCCTGCTGTGGGGGGCGAGGAAGCCTGTGCACCACGGAAGAGCTTCAGGCATTTTCAAACCTCCGTGTTTGGCCTAATTTGTTAATAATCACAGAAACAGTAGAAAACGCCACCTCATCTCAGCCTGGGCCTGCCCCTCAAATCCTCCTGTCCTGTCCTGGGAGCCAGCTGTTCCCAGGACGAGGAGTCCCAGGAGGAAGCTTCACATCTGGGCTGAGGCTACCTTTCATGTGGGGCTGTGGGGCCGTCTGGATGGCCCATCCCACAAGACAACCACACAGCGGCCCAGTGCCAGCTGCTTTACAGTGTCTGGGTACCTGCCATTAAATCATACCCGTGTGATGTCACAGCCCAGCTAGCATGAGAATGTGCCAAGCCAACCTCGTTCCTATTCAATTTCTTATCAAGAGCTGCCCCCGCCCTCCGCATAAACCCCCCACAATCACGAGCCCAGTCTCCCCAGGACCGTACCGCTGTCCATTCACCCCTGGACTGGTGCTGAGCCAGCCTCTAGCGCCCAACTATGAGCTCCCGTAAGGCAGGCACGGCATCTACTGCCCTTCAGATTGTCTTGTCCTGCTTTCCTGGTTGGCACTGCGTCTTCATAAAGTAAGTACGTTATTACGAAGCCGTCTGTCTAGGAGCTGAGTAATTAGTGCTGCCACACATTCCCCAACGTCATCCTCACCGCGGAAAGCCTTCCTTGCCCTGTCACTCATCCCATAATTTCCACTTGCTCCTTCGCCCCCCACGGCGCCATTGTGCAATTTCTTATCTCAATATTTGCTCAGTTGTCTGTGTGGCCCTCGTGTCTGTCTCCATTAGCGTCCTTTACATGCAATCAGATATCTGCACCCGCATAGAGGCTCTGCGGCTTGATCAGCAAGCAGCGTCTCAGGCAGCTGAGCGGGCCTGTAACTGGCATGAAATAACGGAGCATCTGCTCCGTGGCACAGATCCTCTCAGCGTTGCTCTCTCGTCTGCCCGGAAATGCCTTGGCCACCTGGAAAGACCATGTGTGTCAGATGGCAGGTCATGAAAGATGGCGGCTCTAGGACAGAGCAGGAGTTTGAGGCAAGTGGAAGGATGGTATGTGCTCTGTCTTTCCTCCTGCGTTCTCTGTTCTCTTTGCAGCACTGCCCAGTGCCTGCCCGATTCCATGGCCACTTGTCTCTCTCTGTAGAAGCTAAGCACCTTTACGCCCCCTGCTGATGCCAGGCCTAGAACCCACGACCCACCTTGATTTGGGCACCAATGAACTCTGCTCAACTCCTCAGGTTTAATTCTGCCAGGACTTGGAGGGACACGGGTCCTGGAAAGGAGGTGCAGAGGCCAGCACAGGAAGGAGTCAACTGCAGCTCGGCAAGTTCAGGGCCTGCAGCAAACTTGATTCACGTGTCGGGTGGCCCTGGAGCTCCAAGGTCTATTCTGGAGGGCAGGGCAGGCTGCACACCATAGGGGCTGCACAGCCATGGTGGGGTGGGCAGCATGGAGAGGTGGACTTGGCCATGTTAACCTTTCTGAACCTCGGTGTCTTCATCTGTAAAATGGGGACAGTACTTACCACTTCCAATGTGTGAAGATTAAATGAGAGAATGTTCATGAAATAATAGCTAGCACATTTAGCACTCATGCCAGGTAACATTTTAAGTGCTTTGTATATCCTGACCCCCTACAGCCTCGGAATTAGGAACCAGTATTCTTCCCAGCTTATTTAGACAGGGAAACTGAGGCACAGAGGTGTGCCCAAGGTCTCCTACTTAGAAAGCGGTAAAGGTAGGACTCACACCAAGGCCAGCCCCCGAGTCCAGAAAGCGGGGCATATAATGGTGAATAATGAGTGCGTCAATGCCCGCGTCCCCGACTTCTTCCCACTTTTCTAGACATTGGCGATCTGCAAGGCGAGACAGGACATCAAGTAGGTTGCACAACTGAAGACCTGGACCGCGTGTCAGAGAAACTGCGTATGTGGGCACGGAGGTTAAAGTGAACGGAGGCGGCGTTAGGCCAGCCGCCCGGGGCTCTGGGACAGGCTCGGTGCAGTGGGAAATGGAGAGGGAGGCGGGTGAGCCAAGAGCAGGGAGCGCGCGGGGAGATGGCAGTTTGCACACCAGCCTGACAGCCTCCTGCGGGGAAGGACCTAGAGACACACAGCAGGCAAGCTGCTGCCAGCCCTCGGCCTGGAAAGCCACGTGTGATAGGCTGACATCATTGGTGGTCAGGCAAGGCTGGGGCCCGCAATCCCCACCCTGTCCCCCTGCCTCTCCCTGCCTGAGGCCAAGCCTTAGCCCTGTTGGGTGGGCATGGGGCCCAAACCTCCCCTCTGGGGTGAGGCCTCCTACAGCCCGTGGTTTTGAGAGAGAAGGTGTTCCTGGAACAAGCGAAGGCCTCATCTATGGACGACAGGATGTTTGAGGAAGGACAACGGAAAACAGAAAACGTTTTGCTTTTTAAAGAATCATGTATGGAGTACGCCTAGTGTGCCAGGCCCTCTTCTAAGCAAATAGCACATATTAATTCACTTAATACTCTCAACAGCCCTGCCAGGTAGGCTCTTTCCTCCCCATTTTCAGATGGAAAACTGAGGCCAGAGAGCACCGTCTGGTGAGTGCAGGCAGACAGTGACGTGGCCAGCACTGGGCCAGCACGGCGCCTGCAGACCTTCCTCTCCGGCCCCCATGTCTCTGGAAAGTGTTCCAGGCTCGGCTCCCAAGGCCGCTTGGTCTCCAGTTCTAGCCTCCTCCTCCTCCTTCATGTTCAGCGACGAGCCTTCCTTCAGACCTAGTCTTGTTTCTGACCACGCCCAGACTCTAAGCTTTATTTGTCCATTCAAGTAGTTAAGGAGCAGATACCACATTGCCACACAGTTTCTGGGCAGACCGGCCCTGCCCTGGGAGCACACATTTGTGTTGGTGTGGGAGACAACGGAACAAACCAGCACATATGCACCCAACTCATCTTGGGTAACAATGCGCGCTACGAAGCAGATAAAGCAGGTCAACCAGGGAAGGCTTCTCAGAGGAGGTGACATTTGGGCTGAGAGTTGAGTAGTGAGAGAGGGCTGATGATACAGATCCTAGAGAAGAGCACGCTAAGTAAAGGAGACAGAAAATGCAATGTTCTGAGGTGAGAATGAACTTGCTACATTCCAGACACGGAGAAGAGGGGGCCATCTGGGGGTGTGGGCACTGGTATGAGTTGGGATAGAGGCGCAGCTTGCAAACAACCTTTCGGAGTGCACTGAGGAGCAGCCAGTGGCTTGGTTCCCACATTTCCCCTGACAGTGTGGCTGCTAACGTCCTCTAGAACGAAGAGGTGTGGTTGTTGTCTGCTGCCTACACATAACATCCCCGCAGTTGAATGAGCCTGTCCCAAAGTTGTCTTATCCGGTGCAGCTGGAAATAGTGGAGGTAAATGCCTTTCACTCGGTGGACGCCACCAAGTCCAGAAACTCCAACAGCTCATCCGGTTTCCCACAGAAACCTCCTTAAAGGCAGCGAGTTAATTATCCTGCTTAGTGATGAGAACGGAGTGTCGTCAAGGCTTCCTCCCAGGAGGGTCGTTAAGAAGGCCTCCTGCCTCCGGGCCGGTGGCTGCAAGCCCCGGTAGGCAGGCTGACTACCTGATGCTGTGGCTGTTGCCAGGACGTGGCTGATGTTCCGTTCAGGAAACGTGTAAATGCTGCATGTCGCCACCCTGTGCCTTTCAGCCTCCAGGTGCCAAACACCATCCTTCAGCATTTCCAGATCCTTCCACCCGACTGCGGAGAGTCAGCCTCCTGTGGGAACCCAAGCTGGGGTGGGGGTGGAAGGAGATGCTGGATCCAATTCTCATGTCCTAGTAGAGAAACAGAAGAGCAAGCACAGGGAGGCGAAGTTGCAGGCAGCGGACCATCCTAAGGGCACGTGTGTGCAGAGAGCACTCATCAAGGGGGTCCAAGCCGTGTGCTTGGTGTTAATACATAAGCAGATGTGGTATTTACATAAGTGCTATCTATTCATCTCTAGATAAATGTCTGTCTGTCTCTGCAGAGACCACTTCAGGGACTAGGGACCCAAGGTAACCGTTCCAGGAACCAAGTCCGTACAAAGGGAGCGCGTGAAAGAGATGCTGGGTCCACGCCCCCCGCGTATGCGCCAGTGCGCAGAGAGCACACTGACCAGCATTTGCTCTCGAGCCGCCAGTCCCTTCTCCACACAGTGGACTGGGTGGTCCTCCAACAACACAGGCCGCCTGCACCTGGCCAGCCTGGAGCTCAGGTGAACCCAGCAGCGTCACGTGATCCTGGCTGCATCTCTTGGGTGGAAGACTCAGAGCCCTAGGAGCACTTGGGGATCGGATGCTAACCCCCTGAAGTGAGCTGTCAGCTGGGGCACTGCTGGGAAGTGGCAGCTTCCTCTACCTGAGAGTCTGGAGAAGCCCGGATCAGGCGAGCATTCGAGTCCAGGTAACACTCCTTTCCCAGAGGTGACTGCGGCATCCCCACTGTCTGAGCACCGGAAGGACTTGTCCAGCCCACTCCTGAGCAAGGCCTGCTGGGTCACAGCCATTAGGGCCACCCGTTCCCCTTGAAGAAAACGCAGCGTGCTTGCATGGTGCTGCGCTTGGCTCAGCTGGCTACTCTCCTTGTTCAGGACGTTGCAGCGGGACTAGCCTCCTTTCCATTTCCTGAAAGCTGCCTGCACCGCCCGGCCCCTGGGCCTTTGCACAGTCAGGGTCTCACTGCAGCTCTGGCTTAATGAGCTCCTATTCTTCCTTCAGATGTCAACTCAAATACTTCTTGGAAACTTTCCCACATCCCTGAAGGAAACTCTTCCTCTATGAAAAGTTTCCCTGTTCGTACCCTGTATTTTCTTCCCAACAGTTCCCTGCATGCATGTGCATCGTTCTTTGTTTGTTTCTGATCTGCCTCCACACCAGCATGTACTCTCTGCGACAGAAACAACTGTACAGTATGTTTTCTTTGCTGTCAAAGAAGCAACCAGTGCTCAACACAGTGCCTGGAATACAGAAGGGGCTCAGCGGATACTGTCACACTGTGCAAATACCCCTAGAACATCTTGTCCACGTTAAAGCTGTTCATCAATGGAATCGGACAACCTCCGTCCAACTCCAGCCATTGCTGTGCCCTTAGCAGGGGCTCAATAAATATTTGCTGACCAACTGACAGATATGGAAGGAGATGAAGAGAGAGGCTGCTCACGCAGGCTTACTGCCCTCAGCATCTCCTTTCCAGTTCATTAGCTCAGCCACAGGCATCCCATAAACATGGGCATCTGCCTGCACCCTGTGGTCCTCGGGACGCCCTCCAAACTGGGCCTTCAAACCCACTAGCGTTGTTCTGCGTCCTCCCTTTGCAGGTTGTCTGCTTCAGTTCCAATCTCCTCCACGTGCACTTGGCGGGCCTGGCGACTCCTGCCCTGTCTTTGCTGCACACTCTGCACTATCAATATAGGCTCTTTCCTTCGTGTTCTGAAGCCCTAGGCCTGACCCATTTTCTTGCTCGATGGATCTTTAGAGACCACAGTCCAGACCAGAGCACGTGGCCGTCACCCCAGAGGGAAAGTCAGGTGGTCACTGTCCACCAAGGGTAACATGGCTGCTTTGGACATTTAACTGGTCGTGAAGTAACTCTTTAAACCAGGAAACAGCATGGCCTGCATGTTAAGCATGCAGCCGGCAGAGCACTGAAGCCAGGCTCCATGCCTGACCAGATGGCCGTTTGTGGATCAGTTACTTTGGCCGTTGGCCGCTCCAGGCATTGGCTGGTGGTCATCATGCAAGTGGCCATGTGGCTTCATCGCTGGCAGGGTCTCGGCTGTGGCAGAATTGGGAAGTGCTGAGGAACCAATGGCGTTGCTTCTTGGGATCTGGGGTAGAGTCGGGCCTCCCTCCCACAGCATTTCTGTCCAGGCACACGGGCTGCTGTGTAGGCACAATGGACGTCAGGTATATGCAACCCCCATCCCCACCTTTAGCTGAAATCCCCTCTTCTTTTCAAAAAGCACATTCCTATTTCTCCAATGTGGACAAAATGCACAGAAGACTTCTATTAAGTCGCGGGCAGTGGCCCTCAACCTTGGCTGCAAAGTAAAACCAGCCGGAAGTTCAAGAATCCTGGTGCCCGGCTCCCCTCCAGACCCATTCCCACCCTCTCAGGGCGTCAGGATTCTGAAAGCTCCCAGCGATTCCAGCCACCAGGGCGGGGCACGGGCAGGCGGCGCTGCTGGAACTCGCTGCTCAGAACCACTCGAGAGGCTGCCAGTCCAGGGCCCCAGGACTCTGGGTTCTGTGCAGCAGGACTGCGAGGACCCCACGTTAACCAGCTGGTGCTGCTGCGGCGGGTCCAGGAGCCGCACGTGAGCAGCCCTGGCCCAGAGCTTTGCAGCGTGCGGTCTACCGAGCAGCGGCAGAAAACATTGTCCGACATTAAAGGTCTCAAGCCCACCCAGACCTGTTACACCAGAACCCATGTTTAAAGGGCTCTAGGCAATTCGTATGTTCACCACGGAATGAAAAGCGTGGTCACACAGGGTGCCCACGTGCGTGCCGGGCCGGTTAGCCGGCGGGTGTGTATTACCTGCCCGCACAGTGTTTTTAGAGATTTGGAATTAATTGACAGAACTTAAAAACTGGGATTTGGGGCTGCTCTTGAAAAACTGGAAGATGCAGCAGCATTAGGCCTCCATCCTCACTGACGGCCTGGAAACAGGGTACACATGCTCCCAGCTGCCAGGGGACATTCGCTCTCTAATGACCCGGTGTGGCCTCCGCAGGCGTTTAAGCTTCCGGCTCCTGGTTCACACCCTCTCCTCCACATGGAGAGCTGCTGCTCCCAAGCATCGGATCTTGAATCCGCCCATTTTCTCTGTGGAAGGGATGGGTGTCACCTACTCAGGGTGCTGAGGAAGGTCTGAGGGAGACGGAGACCATGCCTTCAGCTCTCTCCCCTTTGCACAGGAGTTGTTATCATACCCAGAGTTCCTCAGAGTTTGTCCCTGAACCAGCGGCACTGACACCACCAGGGAACTTGTGAGAAATGAAGACTTTCTGGCCTCACCCCAGACCCAAATGCTGGGAGGATTGCCAGGTGTCTCCAGGGAAAGTGGAACTTTGCGTGGATTTCACGGGACCGAGAGCCCACTGCAGGCTCCATGCTTTATGTACAGAAAGTTACAGCAGGACTCACGGGTGGCAGGTGAGAGATGCGGAAAGAAAAGGTTAGTATGTGTGGGATGGAGCTTCCCCAGGCCTTTCATCCGGAGTCCCTGACTCCGTCAGGCCTCGGTTTCCCTGGCAGGCTCTTGAGGTGTGACTCTGAGTCCGCCTGCTGCCCGGGGCCACCGCGTCTGCTAGATCAGACTCCGCAGGTCGCAGGTCACACTGTCACCTCCGCCCAGCCCAACCCTGCTGCCCCGGTAGACGTGTGTGTTTGGTACCGGGCCAGCTCAGTCCTCGCCCCTGCCTCTCTCCCCGTCTGCACTGGCTCATTCCCAGAGTCCCAGGAGGCCTGTGGCCAGAGCTGCCTGAGTAACAGGAGAAGAAAATGGGGGTCATATGACCTTCAGAGAGGAAGCTGGGAAGTCACCAGACATGATTCTTAAGGCAAGAGAAGTGGCTGTTCATCTAAAACCTCTTGCTCTCGACGGGTAATAGCACAGGCGTTGCAGCAGCAGCGAAGGGAAGGCTAAACATTCTTGTTTTCCCACGGTGATGGCAGGTGAGTGGGATGGATTGCAGAGGGCTCCTCGGGCAGTTTCTAAAGAGGGAGCCAGCAGGAACAGTCTTGGGGTTGCTTTGGTGTGACACTGCCGCAGCAGGGCAGAGGAGCTGGCCTTCCGGGGATTCTTCCAGCAGAGGCCCGTCAGCAATGGCAGTGATGACAATGAGACATCCATCGGCAGCAACAACGGCAGCATCATTTCTCAGTGACAGCGCTCTTCTAGGTAGTTTCCACACACCACCGCAGGGTCAGCACGCTTCTGCGGTGAGGGCCAAAGAGTCCATGTTTTAAATTCTTTTTATAAAGATCTTTTATTTTTTAATGTTCTTTAAATTTATCTTTACTGTTGAAAGTATTACAGATGTCTCCTTTTCATCCCCTTCCACCCCCACCCTCCCAGGCCTTCACTGCACTATTGTCTGTGTCCACCGGTTATGCATATATGCATATAAGTTGCTTGGTTAATCCAGCGGTTCTCAACCTGTGGGTCGCGACCCCTTTGGGGGTCGAACGACCCTTTCACAGGGGTCGTTTGAAAATACATCCTGCATATCAGATATTTACATTACGATTCATAACAGTAGCAAAATTACAGTTATGAAGTAGCAACGAAAATAATTTTATGGTTGGGGGTCAACACAACATGAGGAACTGTATTAAAGGGTCACAACATTAGGAAGGTTGAGAACCACTGGGTTAATCTCTCTTAATTTTTAGAGAGAGGAAGAAAGAGGGAGAGAGAGAGAGAGAGAGAGAGAGAGAGAGAGAGACATTAATAGGCTGCCATCTGCACACCCCCTACTGGGGATGGAGCCTGACCTGGAATTGAATGGGCAACCCTGTGTTACACAGGATAACAACCAATCAGCTGAGCCACACTGGCCAGGGCTAGTAAATATTTTAGGTTTGAGGGCCACATGGTTGCAACAACTCAAGTCTGCCCTTATAGCACAAAAGTAGTCATGGACAGAAAGTAAACAAATGGGCATGCCGGTGTTTCAATAAAACTTTATTTACAAAAACAAGTGGTGGGCCAGATTTGACCCACAAGCTGTATAGTTTGTTGCTAACACCTACATTACCTCAATGACCCTCAGGACACTGTGAAGTAGGTGCTTTTACTCTTCCCCATTTTACAGATAAAGAAGCTGAATCTTGGAGAGATAAGGCAGCTTCCCAGGGCAGTAAGCGATGGATTCGGGACTTCCTACACCATCACGCCTGGCAAACACTTCTATTCCCAGAAGTTTCAGCATTCTGGCTCACATGTCCCAGGTCCAGTTTTTGAATTATCTAGCAATTATTTAGCAGCCTCAACATGTCTATGGTGATGCATCATCTCATTTAACTATCAGGGCAGCTGCACGAGGTACAGCTTCAGTGCAGCTAGTTGGGTAGTAACAGAAGGGAGCCGACACCTAATTAAGCTGCATTAACTAGGAAGGGGCAGCTTCAGGCCCTCCAGGGAACAGCTGCCCCCTCCGCCAACAGATACTAATCCCTGAGTAGGCGGGAAAGGCGGCTCTCCACCCCCCAGGGAAATCCATCATCCCCCAGATTCGGGGGTGGCGGGGGGATAAACACGGAGGGGAAAGGCCTCTGCCGAGGCAAGTGCAGTGAAAACCAGATGGCGAAGCAGAGCTACCAGGCATGTGCAGCAGGAGCCAAAATGGCGGCATAAAGGGAGAGTCTACCCTGGGAAACAGGCGGGCAACGCCAGATGGGACATGAGCCTAGAGGGATGGAGGGAGAGGCCCAGCACAGCCCCCGGGGAAGACCCAGGAAGGAGATCGGATAGTTTGGAAGAAAGCCCGCTCTCCTCCAAGCCCAAGGAATACAGTCAACGCGCAACAAAGGCCTGAGGCCCTGGCCCTCCCTCTTCAGCAGCTGCTCAGCCAAAGCACAGCCCAGATTGCGGGCCGGACTGGATGGGACAGACGGACAGGGACAGAGGAAGCTCGCCGCCTGGAGCCTGGGTGCTCTGGGTCCTGGCCTCCTGCTGGGCGTGGTGGGCCCTGCGGCCTGCGGCCCGAGTCTGGGCTTCTTCCTCAGAGAGAGGAGCTGAGCCACCTGGTTGTGGATGAGACACAGGCACCCGGGGCAGTCCTGCTGGGGGCAGAAGGGAGTAGTGGGGACTAGCTATCATGATAAGTAATATTACTGTTAAGAAATATCATCTGTTAACCCTAGTGGTTCTGTTCTGATGAGAGAAAGCACATTCTCACCTGGCTGAGAGCTGAACGCCCTGGGATGGGAGCAACATCGGAATGCAGCCCGTCCTCCTTCCCCAGCACTGCCTGTCAATCATGGAAAGATGACCATCACTGTTGCTGAAAAGATCTGGTCCCAGAGGACCTGGCTGAGAGCTGAACGCCCTGGGATGGGAGCAACATCGGAATGCAGCCCGTCCTCCTTCCCCAGCACTGCCTGTCAATCATGGAAAGATGACCATCACTGTTGCTGAAAAGATCTGGTCCCAGAGGCACCCGCCCTCTTCGACCCCCCGCC
>NW_005355753.1:902036-906519 GCF_000412655.1 Myotis brandtii | reverse complement strand
GACCCTTTCACAGGGGTCGCCTAAGACCATCGGAAAACACATATATAATTACATATTGTTTTTGTGATTAATCACTATGCTTTAATTATGTTCAATTTGTAACAATGAAAATACATCCTGCATATCAGATATTTACATTACGATTCATAACAGTAGCAAAATTACAGTTATGAAGTAGCAACGAAAATAATTTTATGGTTGGGGGTCAACACAACATGAGGAACTGTATTAAAGGGTCACAACATTAGGAAGGTTGAGAACCACTGGGTTAATCTCTCTTAATTTTTAGAGAGAGGAAGAAAGAGGGAGAGAGAGAGAGAGAGAGAGAGAGAGAGAGAGAGACATTAATAGGCTGCCATCTGCACACCCCCTACTGGGGATGGAGCCTGACCTGGAATTGAATGGGCAACCCTGTGTTACACAGGATAACAACCAATCAGCTGAGCCACACTGGCCAGGGCTAGTAAATATTTTAGGTTTGAGGGCCACATGGTTGCAACAACTCAAGTCTGCCCTTATAGCACAAAAGTAGTCATGGACAGAAAGTAAACAAATGGGCATGCCGGTGTTTCAATAAAACTTTATTTACAAAAACAAGTGGTGGGCCAGATTTGACCCACAAGCTGTATAGTTTGTTGCTAACACCTACATTACCTCAATGACCCTCAGGACACTGTGAAGTAGGTGCTTTTACTCTTCCCCATTTTACAGATAAAGAAGCTGAATCTTGGAGAGATAAGGCAGCTTCCCAGGGCAGTAAGCGATGGATTCGGGACTTCCTACACCATCACGCCTGGCAAACACTTCTATTCCCAGAAGTTTCAGCATTCTGGCTCACATGTCCCAGGTCCAGTTTTTGAATTATCTAGCAATTATTTAGCAGCCTCAACATGTCTATGGTGATGCATCATCTCATTTAACTATCAGGGCAGCTGCACGAGGTACAGCTTCAGTGCAGCTAGTTGGGTAGTAACAGAAGGGAGCCGACACCTAATTAAGCTGCATTAACTAGGAAGGGGCAGCTTCAGGCCCTCCAGGGAACAGCTGCCCCCTCCGCCAACAGATACTAATCCCTGAGTAGGCGGGAAAGGCGGCTCTCCACCCCCCAGGGAAATCCATCATCCCCCAGATTCGGGGGTGGCGGGGGGATAAACACGGAGGGGAAAGGTCTCTGCAGAGGCAAGTGCAGTGAAAACCAGATGGCGAAGCAGAGCTACCAGGCATGTGCAGCAGGAGCCAAAATGGCGGCATAAAGGGAGAGTCTACCCTGGGAAACAGGCGGGCAACGCCAGATGGGACATGAGCCTAGAGGGATGGAGGGAGAGGCCCAGCACAGCCCCCGGGGAAGACCCAGGAAGGAGATCGGATAGTTTGGAAGAAAGCCCGCTCTCCTCCAAGCCCAAGGAATACAGTCAACGTGCAACAAAGGCCTGAGGCCCTGGCCCTCCCTCTTCAGCAGCTGCTCAGCCAAAGCACAGCCCAGATTGCGGGCCGGACTGGATGGGACAGACGGACAGGGACAGAGGAAGCTCGCCGCCTGGAGCCTGGGTGCTCTGGGTCCTGGCCTCCTGCTGGGCGTGGTGGGCCCTGCGGCCTGCGGCCCGAGTCTGGGCTTCTTCCTCAGAGAGAGGAGCTGAGCCACCTGGTTGTGGATGAGACACAGGCACCCGGGGCAGTCCTGCTGGGGGCAGAAGGGAGTAGTGGGGACTAGCTATCATGATAAGTAATATTACTGTTAAGAAATATCATCTGTTAACCCTAGTGGTTCTGTTCTGATGAGAGAAAGCACATTCTCACCTGGCTGAGAGCTGAACGCCCTGGGATGGGAGCAACATCGGAATGCAGCCCGTCCTCCTTCCCCAGCACTGCCTGTCAATCATGGAAAGATGACCATCACTGTTGCTGAAAAGATCTGGTCCCAGAGGCACCCGCCCTCTTCCACCCCCCCCCCCCCCCGCCCCCATTGTCTGGAGCCTGCAACCATTATACCTCACCCACTTCCCCTGCCTGTAATCCCTACTTCCCCTTGTATCTGTGCTTCTCCCAGAGGCACCCGCCCTCTTCCACCCCCCGCCCCCCCCGCCCCCATTGTCTGGAGCCTGCAACCATTATACCTCACCCACTTCCCCTGCCTGTAATCCCTACTTCCCCTTGTAATCTCTGTGCTTCTACCCCATGTAAGCAGCTGGCTTATGGGGAGGGGGCAGACCAGATTGTCACAAGGACCTGCTGCCCTGCCATGCTGTTGGCAGGACTGGAATGAATGCTCAGGTATGATTCAACCCTGTCTCTGCTTCATTGGCTCAAGTAGTGACAGGCAGCCTGGACCCATTGGTTGTCCGGGTTCAGTCCTTTGTTGTCCCTCCTGTAAGTCGTGTCACTGCACCTCAAATCCTCCTGTGTGTGCGTCCCTGGGATGCATTCGCTGTGATACTGCAGAAGAATCCTGCTCCCCCTCCCTCCCCACAGAGCCTGAGGTTCTCAGAGGATAAGGTTGGATCCACCTTAGTGAGAGGCTGAGCTCGGAGTTAGGTGCGGTCCTCAGGGTCCAAGTCCAACGGTCTTTCCTCCAGTCCTGTTGCCTCCAGATTTTAAAAATCCTCCACAATCCTGAGCAGTCCAAGTAGAATGTGTCTATTGTACAGGGATGTGTCTATTGTACAGTCATAAAGATAAAGACGAGGACAAAGGGTCACTCGGGATCCACCAATCTAAAATTAACCTCAGCTCTCCGTCTCACATTTGCCCCATGTTGGCCCATGCCCATTCTCTCACACACTTACACACTAAATGAAACATTTCTGTACTTGTCACATAGATTGTGAGCATTTTATTATGTTATAAAATTTAATGAAAGCACCATTTTAATGATTGCACACTTTCCCAGCATAGGACATAAATAATTCCTAATGATGTAGATACTTTCTCTCTATCATGAACGTTTTGAATACAGACTCTGAAACACTGGTAATTTTCCCAGGGTAAATCCCTAGAAGGGGGATCATTGCTCCTTAAGGTGTTAGTTATTTTTAAAGCACTTTATACATAATTCCAGATTACTTTTTTTTTTTATAAATTTGTGCTAATTTTTGTTCCCCTCAGTTGGTCAGATTTACCTAAGCCCAAATCAACAATAGAATCTTAAAATTTGATAATTTTGTGGATTAAAAGGGTCCATTTTTTACTTTGACTTTTATTAAGAAGGGAAGCTTAGAAGTTTTCTTATTGATCTGCTAGACTTTTCTGGAAAATTTTACCTGCAGGTTTTTATTTGCCTTTAACGGGAAAATAAACGCATCTGTACTCACGGATCTTACTCCTGGCAAGGAGCACGCAGGTCATTACCGCTCGGCGCATCAGCAGCAAGAGAGTCACCACGGGAAGCTGCCTGCCCAGGTGGAGGGCCAGGTGCTGGGGTCCACAGGCTGAGAGGCCGAGCACAGACCCGAGCTCCGGGCTGCAGACTTGCTGGGCTGTGCGCACACACGTTACTCCAGGGCAGGAGTCAGCCCAGGCAGGAGGCGGCCAGAGGCAGGCAGGAGCTTTCCAGCCTGATTGTCAGCACCAGGCCAGGGCGGCCTTTGTTCTGTAACAGCCGCAGGCACTGCCGTCATCCCACCATCCTTTCAAATAAGTACAAGGAGGTAAAAACAATGTCACGAAAAACTTTATTTATAGACTATGTGCTTGAAGATCAAACTTTCTTTTCTTTTCTTTTCTTTTTGGCAAAGTTAGAGAAAATAAAAATGCTTTGAGGGCTGACATTTTCTCCCCTCAATCCTCAAGCATCTTTGGTTCTGAAGCAAAATCATCCCTTTGCCACGTGGGGCTCTTCTTTTGGAAACGATCGCATTTCTGTTTATGTATTAGAATGGGCCGGGTGGTGTTTCTCAATCCAGGCACCATCGACAGTTTTATATCAAATAATTATTTGCTCTTGGGACTAAAGAATGAATGATCCAATAGTTTCCATTTCAGTATTTGGGGAATTGTGATACGAGAACATCACCTTTCCCACCCCCTGTTGGCCTATGGGGTGGAACGAATGACAGAGAGAAAGATCTAGGGATCAGTGTGAAAGCCGGGCGGGTCTGGCTCTGGGAGAATGAGCTCCGTTCGCCAGAGGCGTCCGAGGGAGACCCTGGTCCTAGGGCAGGATGCTGCGCAGACTCCGCAAAAGAGGAAGGAATCTCTGTTTCTCGCTGTCTCTTTTTAAGTATTCATATTTGGGTTGTATTGCCTCTTGAGGAACTTATTTTTTTTAAAACAGAAGCTAAACTTTCTAGAGTACTCAAACATCACCGCACACACTGCAAATACTGGCTTCCCGGGGCCCCACAGAGAAAGCTTTCTTTAAAGAAGTTAAAATAGAAATTTTCTGCAAACCGAACTATTTTTACCAGCCTAGAGCCAGAAGATTGTTCATGGTCTCTCTCAGATGCCATATGGTTGACAATGGGCAGTGGAGTGAAATCAGTAGTGG
>NW_005355753.1:862381-901845 GCF_000412655.1 Myotis brandtii | reverse complement strand
GGGGAGAAGGGGGGAGGAGGCAGGTGTTACACTCCTAGGCAGTTTCCATAACTAGTGCTACAGATCTTTGCTGAGATCCCAGGCCTGCCCTGAACTGAGATCTAGTTTTCTGGAACCTGAATCTTCCCAAGGGCTGGACCCGTTTTCTCTTCCCGCCAGGAGGCATGGGTCGGCAGGAACTAGGCATCAGCAAAGGACACGGGTCAGCAGGGGCCATGGGCAGTCAAGTAGTTGCCATGGATCAGTGGGAACGAGGGGTCAACAGAAGCCAGGAGCCAGGAGAACCGGGGTCTGTTGAAAGCAGGAGTCAGCCAGCATGAGCCATGAGTCCGCGAGGCCAACGGAAGACATGGGTCAGCAGGAACATACATCAGCCAGAAGGAGTCAGCAGTAGGTGGTGGGGCAGAGGCTAGAAGACGGTGGGGTAGCTGATGGCCCCCTGATAAGACAGGGGAAGCCACGCCTAGGCCAAAGCTACAGGCTAACAACAAGCCCAGTAGAAAGCACTTGGTAACAACAGTATCAATAAAGTATAGAGATAAGTCAGTCACCATCACAATGTGTTTCTGAGAGGGTGCAGGATAGCCTGGTGTGTGCAGGAGTGAGGAATCCTGGGTGACCTAACCCTGAACAGTCCCGACTCTGAGAGAACTGGCAGTTTTGCAATTGAGATTCGTATCTTTCCTAATTTCCCAGGTGTCCTTATCATAAACCCCCGCTACTAATTATTTTTTTAGGTTGGATGCTTATGAAGGGAAATTCTTGAGATATAGTATCCAAGCCCATTTTTTAAGGTTCTTGATACCTATTGCTAAATTACTTTTCAAAAAGGGTATAAAAATGTGCTCTTTCCCACCTTCTAATTAAAATACTTATTAAAATGTATTCTCACAGGCGCAAAGTTTTCAGGGACGGAAAGCTATGAGCATTGCTATCCGTCAGGAGGAATTTCCAGCCCAAAACTTTCAGGTAGAATCTCCATGCGTCGAGCAAAATGGCAAAGGAGGTTGACAGGGCCCATCCTGGCCGGGTCTCCACCACACAAGGCAGGATTCCATGGGATTTAAGAGAAAGAATGCAATTCAAATATAATTGGCCCAGTTCAATAAAGTAATTGACAAGACCACGTGACTTGAGAATCAGAAGGTAGAGTGGTAGATTTCAGGTGAGGCTGGATACAGGGATGGGCAGTGTCCATTGGATAAACGCATCTACTCTTAACTCCGTCCGCCTCAGCCCCGGTGCCTGGAAGCTCTGTCTGGCCGGCGCCTGCAGTGTGCCCCCTCTTGGAGCCGGATGTTGAGGGAGTTACCCACCCACCTCCCCTGCTTCAAGCTACAGGACTCAGGAGAGTGTGGTTTTTAAATGCAGATGGAAGAGGAAACACACGTCCGAAATCCCGTCTAATGGACACGGGGACTTGGGGGAACCCTTCGGCTGGGTCACAGCTGCCGCTGGAAGAGCTGGGAATGGCTGGGACGTCCCCATCGGTTCTCTCCGCGGCACACGTCTTCTGGAAGGCAGGCTGTGGTTTCTTGATACCTATTGCTAAATTACTTTTCAAAAAGGGTATAAAAATGTGCTCTTTCCCACCTTCTAATTAAAATACTTATTAAAATGTATTCTCACAGGCGCAAAGTTTTCAGGGACGGAAAGCTATGAGTATTGCTATCCGTCAGGAGGAATTTCCAGCCCAAAACTTTCAGGTAGAATCTCGATGCGTCGAGCAAAATGACAAAGGAGGTTGACAGGGCCCATCCTGGCCGGGTCTCCACCACACAAGGCAGGATTCCATGGGATTTAAGAGAAAGAATGCAATTCAAATGTAATTGGCCTAGTTCAATAAAGTAATTGACAAGACCACGTGACTTGAGAACCAGAAGGCAGAGTGGTAGATTTCAGGTGTGGCTGGATGCAGGGATGGGCAGTGTCCATCGGATAAACGCATCTGCTCTTAACTCCGTCCTCCTCAGCCCAGTGCCTGGAAGCTCTTGGAGCCGGATGTTGAGGGAGTTACGCACCCACCTCCCCCGCTTCAAGCTACAGGACTCAGGAGAGTGTCGTATTTAAATGCAGATGGAAGCGGAAACACACGTCCGCAATCCCGTCTAATGGACACGGGGACTTGAGGGAACCTTCGGCTGGGTCGCAGCTGCCGCTGGAAGTGTTCGGAATGGCTGGGACGTCCCCATCGGTTCTCTCCGCGGCACACGTCTTCTGGAAGGCAGGCTGTGGTTTTCAGAGCCAGAATGCCACAGGCTGGGAGAAAGAGGAGGGGGCTGCCTGTTGCATCCAAGATGCGGAGTCCACGGAGATAAGGTCGTGGCTGGAGCAGGCATAGGAACGATGCATAAAAACTTTTATTAAAAAGATTTTAAATTGCATTTTAAAGAGAGCAAAACATCGATCTGCTGCCTCCTGCCCCGACCAGAATGGACCCTGCAACCTCCTGGCGCACTGGACGGCGCCCACCCAGTGAGCGCACCGGCCCGTGAGAACTCCTCTCCAGCATCATTTTCAGCAGCAGCAACAGGGGGTGTGAAGGCGGGCAGCACCCAGGCGCTCCAGGCCACAGCCAGCCCTGCCCGCCCTCCCCGGTGGCAGACTGCAGGGAGAAGCACCCGTTTTTATTTAATTTGGGTGTTTCTAATATCTCGCTAGGCAAAAGCAACTGTCCCCAGAGGCTCTGGAAATTTCAAGTCATCCGTCTCCTGACTTGCTCTCCTCCTGCACGGAGACATTTCCAGAATATCACATGCTCCTGGAAATGTACTTCCCGGCATGCGGAGCCAGCTAACAGCTCCCCCGAGGAGCCGCTGAACGGGTAGCGAGTGCCCGGCCCGGTGTCAGAGCGTGATGGGGTGGCCTCTCTCCCCAAGGCAGCATTCCCGTCAGCAGCGTCCACCGGGCGACGCTGGGGAGCAGTTGGTGTTAACTCCAGGCTGCTGGTGGGGACCCACTTTTCAACACCTCAGCCCCTTTCTCCTCGTGCTCCAGCTCTGGGTGAAAAACGGATTCTCCACAGGCTGCTCATAATCTGCCTCCGTGCCCCTGGAGAACCCGTCTCTAAGGGGCTTCAAATCCGTCCTCCTGGGCCACACCACTTGGTGGAGGACACCGAGGTGTAATTAGCCACGATGACATGGTTTTGAAAGTAGCACTTGTCAGAATAATAGAAACGCTAAAGGACCCTAGAGGTGGGAGAAAGGAAATTTGCCCAGGAGATCAAGAAACTCAGCGAAAGAGGAAGCATTCGAATTCAGTCGTGAAAGAACAGGAGTTTGCCAGAGAGAGCCAAGAGAGGATAATAAAAGAGCTAACATCTTCAGGGTAGATAGGCAGCCAGCATTTGGGGCCAACGCGCAGCGTTTGCCGACAACTAGCCAGGGGTGAGGCTTTCGGGATAAATTATAAAGCACTGCCGCCATCCTGCACGCCCAAGGTCACTACTCACCAGAGGGACGCTCACCTCTCCATCCTGACCCCTCCACCTCCAGCCAGAAAATGCCTCCGTCTCTATAACTCCGTGTCCGCACCTGTAGGAACTTTCATTACCTCATTCCTTATTGTGCAGCCGTTTGCAGACATGCTTTCTTCCCAACTGGAGGGCAAGCTCCTGGAGGGCTGAGCTCACATTCTATCCTTCCTGCTCGCACACAATCCCTCGGTCACGGCAGGAGCCCCATCAAGGTCTGTGGGATGAACGCTGTCCACTGGGAAATCACACAGCTGATGGACTGACTTTCATTCCATTCCAGCCAACGTGCTGTTTCCTTGTCTTGGGCTTTGAGTCTGATGTCCGTGAGCAGGACAGATTGAGACCCAATAGGCCGACTAGTTTAAAGTCCCGGCGGGTGTGCTGGACACGCTCAGCACAGTGGTGTGAAGTGACGCACGGCTATGTGGGCTCAGGGATGATGGGCCAGCGGAGACGGGGCGATAAGCCCAGATAGAGACATGCTTGGGGAAAGTAAGGCTGGCCAAGGGAGATGCACATCAATACAAACCATCGTTCCTGTGCAACATTTGAGTGAATTCCTCTTTTCTGCCTTGTTCTCCACTATGTGCTCAGTTCCTGCCCATAGAATGCCTGATACATATGTGTTGAATTGAAGAAGGCTGATGTAGAGAATAAGTGTATTCATGACACCAAGTTCTCTGGGCTGTTCCTACAGACCAGGAGTTGGGTCTCATTGAAAAGGATGTTTATGGATAAAGAGGGGCTCCATCCGGTCACAGGAGATCCGAGGCAGCCACATGGTAGGTACATCCCCACCTGACACGTCCTCCCAGGACACTGGGGAGGGGTTCCAGGACATAAAATTCATTGAAGAGGAGAAGCCCAGCCATGTTAGTTAATATAGGAGACATCTATTTTTGTTGTTTTTTTCAAAACTATCTATTAGTTTCTCCTTCTTTGTAACAGTCCCCCGAGTCCCACTGCAGAACCACCCTTTTGCTGATTCTTGGTCCATTGACTTGAATGGAGTTAACTCACTACCACGCTGTTCTGCAGAGGGTGTGGCCCACATGTGGCCAATAGAAACTCAGTGCTCTCCAGATAACAGTGATTGGTTCAGGATTGGGCATGTGACCCAGTCAGAGCCAATGAGAATCTGTGGGACCTTGGTTGCTATTGCTGGGAGAGAACTTGCCCTTCTTCCGGCAGCACTTGACCTGGAAAGAGCTGGTTTCAGAGATACCGTATCCATTTGCCATCAAGTTGTAGAACTTGAGAATGAAGCCCGCAGAGTGAAAGAATACGAAACAGTGCGGATGACACAATTTCCCAAAATGTCTCTGGGCTTTTAAGTTGAATATGTCAGATTCCCATTTTATTTTAAGACAGCATGACTGTAGTTTTCTGTCACTTGCAATTTTGAGAGTCCTGACCGAAGGGACCACCGCTGGATGCTACACCAGTAGCCAGGGCCACACAGGGGAAAAAATATCAGGCACAAGGCCCAAGAGAGAGTCAATTTCCACTGATTACTAACCTTACTTTTGTAACTTAATAAGAAGATTTGTTTTCCATTATGTATGCAGCTCTATAGGGCCAGTATTTTCTCTGAAATGATTCAGCAATTATCTCCAAATATTATCCTCACAAAAGTGAAATGTCACCTTTATCATATTCTAATCTTACACACAATTTTCTTTCATCTTCCCCAGTCTGCTCCATTGATCTGTGTATTTCTGTGTCATCCATTGGTTTTATTTAGCTTTATGATACATGTTAATATGATTGATCTGTGTATTTCTGTGTCATCCATTGGTTTTATCATTTAGCTTTATGATACATGTTAATATATATTGACTACTCATTACCCTCTTTTGCCTTCAAACTTCAATTTTTCTGTTTCTGGCATGACATTCTTATAGATGAGAATTAGAAACTTACTATCAAGGTCTAGAAAAGTCCCATTGGGATTAAGATTAGAGAAAATTGGAGAAAAATGAATTTTCAATTCAGGACTCTGGTGAATATTTTTCATTTATTTAAGTCTGTACACCTCTGAGTAAACTTTTGTAACCTCATCTCATTAGACAGAAGTGATTATCTGAGACGTAGGTGACTCAGCTCCGACCCCGATTCCCTCCACATCCCTTTCATCTAATGGCATTCCGGACCTCGTTCCTTTGTTTCTATTTTTCTAGTTTTACTGCGATGTGACTAACACACAGCACTGCATGCACGGAAGGTGTGCACATACTGCTTCGGCTTCCGTACATTGTGAAATGATGGCCACAGTCAGCTGAGCTAGCATGCATTGTCTCATACACATACAAATAAAGAAAACAAGTTTTTTCCTTGGCTGAGAACTCTTAGGATTTATTCTCTTAACTCTCAGAGCTAGCTGTAGTCATCATGCTGTACATTACATCCTTGATACTTATTTATCTTATACCTAGAAATTTGTACCTTTGACCTCGTTTATTTATTTAATTCTTAGAACACATGCTTCCTTTCCATCTCAGCCTTTGCCAGCCTCTGGGACTGGTCAGTGGTCATGCCGGTGGTCTCAGGCCTGGGATTTCCTCGTCCCTAACGCCTTGACCTGCACTCCGCCTCAGCCCTCCCTCCGACCAAAGAGTCCCCTCTACGTTACTAACCCAGGCATCGACCTCTTCTCCTTACGACTTCCTTACTTAAACATTTTCATGACTGTGAATATTAAATATGATACTGCTGCTCTTTCACTCCTTCGGTTCCTCCAGCTCAACGTTTCCCGCGTCCCTCAGGGCCCATTCAGGAAAAAGAAATGACGCAAGTGATTTGAACAGGAAGACTTTAATATGAGCAGTGTTAACTGGTGTTGGAGAGGTGAAAAGTCTCTGATGCTAGGCCCATGGTGGGGGCACCTGCAGGAGCAGCGAGTGCCTGCGGGAAAGGCGCAGCCAGGGAAGGCCCTGGGGCTGAGAAGGCACGGAGCTTGGAGGGGTGCCCTGCATGGCGGAGCTGCTCAGTGAGGCCGAGGCCACCAGGCGCTGGTTCTGAGCCTGCCCAGAGGCTGCTGCTCAGAGGGCCACCCAACCTGAAGGAGCTCTGCCTGGGTGCCGGGCACGGACACGGTGGGAGGAGTGAGCCAGTCTCTGCCCCACCTCCAGTCTTGCAGCTCCCTCCGGGCTCTCTCTCCCTCTCCAGGCAAAGTGACAGGAAGCCAGAGGCCTGCAGAAATGCCATTTGCCGTGTACCAACCCCAGCTCTTGTGAAGCCTGGATGAAGCTTGAGGGAAGCGGCTCTTACTTCTTTGTGCCCTGCACCCCTGTCCTCACTCACACCCCTGCGCAGGGGGAGGGACTCTCCAGCCCGGTGGCTGCTGATGTCCAGGACGCATCTGCTCCAGGTTCTGGTTGGCATCACAGTCACCCAGGAGCGCGACACCGCCCACCCCTCTCCCCACCTTCCTCCTGTCGGCTGGTTTCTCCGCACCCTCACACACCTGGATCGCCAAGCACTTCACCTGCTGTTGGTGTCTGCCCCAACGGCGGACACTTCTCTCAACCCGCTGCTACTCCCCGCATCTGCGCTACTTCTCCCTCCCACCGTGAGCGCGTGGTCCCCTGGGGGCCAGCCCTGCCCTGCTCTTGGGCCCACTCCCCCTTCTTCCTGAGGCTTGGAACCCCCTATCCCCGCTCCATTTTCTAGCTCTGCTCTCTGTCTACTGCTCTTCGCCTTTGGCTTTTCAAAAATTTTAATTTTATTCACGAATTTTTGAAAAGCGATTACATCCAGCCAAATGGCACAGCCACTTTAGAAAAACTGTTCGGCAATTTATTATGAAATTAAACATACAATTACAATCCGACCCAGCAACAGAAAACGTCTTCACACAGAAACCTGCCCCGCAGGTTCACTGCGGCTCTCCTCAGACCGGTAACTGTCAGACACGGGGAATGAGGCCTTCGCTGGTTCCCGGGTGGAGAAGCGGGGCCCTCCGCACAATGGAATACTCCTCAGCCCTAAAAGGGGTGAGCTACTCACACACAACAGCGTGGGTGGATCTGAAATGCATTTTGCCAAGTGAAAGAAGACAGATTAACAAGGGACACCGGTCTGACTTATTTCTATGCCATTTTGGAAAAGGTGAAGTTATCAGGGAAAGGACAGATCAGTGAATGCCATTGAGAATCCCTGTGAAATAGTAATAGACAAGCCTCTTTCATTTAAAAAAATCTCACCGAAGGCTCTTTGGGGCGTCACCCTTGCCTGGACACACCGCCAGAGTTACTCTGACTCTCACAGGACATTTTACCAAACGATTGCACCCAGAGAAGGTTGTGTGAAAAGCCCGTGCTTTCACTACCCGTCCTTGGATTCGCTTCTCAGCAGCGGCAGCGGCAGCAGCTCTCACACCTGGCAGGTCTCTGTCCTCCTCCTGGGCCTTGTCCCAGCACCAGAGCTGGGGCTCCCTCCCTGTTCAGTGAGGGGGTCTCCCCGCCGAAGCCGTGCAGAGGCAGGGGCTGGCTGGTTCTCCCAGCCGTGGCCCTGGCCTCCGACAGTCACTGCGGATTAGGGAGACCCGCGGCCCTTTCTGGGAAGTAGCTGTGGAACAGGCGGCTGGACAAGGCGGCGCCATCCCGCATTTTCAGAAAAATTCAGCCTCACCTGCTCTGCACTGAGGACGTCTCCACACCAAGACCTTCCCTGTTTATCCTGCCCCCGGAGGAACAAGACAGAAACCGTCCTCACCGCAAACACAAACACAGCCCTCTCACGTCCTTAATTCTACCCCCCACCCCCCACCCCGCCAGTGCAGCTCCCGCAGGGACAGGCTCTTTTGTTGAATCCTGAAGGAGAAGCTCCTGCTGCCTGGACCGGGTTCGAGTCAGGTTTGTGGCGTGTTGCCTGTATCTTCCGTGATCGATTGGTGCTGGACAGGCGGCAGCAGCATCATGATTATCCCGGGAAGGACCGCGCTGGCGGCCTTAGGACTCTGAATTTGGAGAGCATCCCGACCAAGCAAAGGACGCCGCTGCCGCCAGCAGGAGGCGCTGGTCAGGACTCAACTCCGTTACTTAGGGTCCAGCAACTGCCCTACATCAGCGCTTCCCGGCTCTGCCCAGTGGTTAGCGGGGTCTGCTGAAATGCCAAGTGTCCTTCTCTCTGTTCCTGAGAGAGCTTGGCAGGCTCTTCTTTCTTGTGGGGCATGGGCTGCTACAGGCAAATCGGTGGGATGGGCCTAATCACGAAGCAGAGCTGGTGGGATGTGAGAGACCCACCTCTTCCCCATCAGCCTGTCTCTGAGGCTCAGAGTTCGCTGTTGAATAGAAGCAGGTGCCCTAGGAAATGGAGAAGTTGAGACCTAATTTAAAAACGAGGTGGGAGGGAAGCTGCGTTGGTCCCAACGCCGTCCCAGGTTGTGTGCCAAATGCCCGGTGCCATGTCTGGGGCACACACAGCGCTCGCAGAGCCCGGCTGCCAGTTCTCTTACTGGTAATTGCTGGGGTGTCGCTAAGCGGATTTTTGCAGACCATCTACTTGGTGTGAGGACACGGTGCCAGGCATGAGGCATACAGGTGTGAATTGCCATCCTCCCTGCCCTCAGTGGCTCACACACTAAAGCACTTAGATGACTAGAACTCGACAGCCACAGAGCTCTCGGGTGTGAAGACCGCGTGGGAGCACGGGAGGGAGCTGGGGCTGCGCTCTGCGGGACGGACACTGTGGAGAGACGTTGAAAGGACATTCAGAGCTTCGCCAGGTGAAGAACAAGGGGCAGATGAGCATGTGGAATAGGCAAGGCGACATGAAAAGAAACAAACAATTTCAGGGAGAAAAGGATTTTTTTCGTGTGTTCAGAACACGGGCTTCGTGGAGGGTGCGGAGGAAGTAGAATCAGAAAACCATCCTGAAGGTGGCTCCCCCAGCTGGGTGTTCCTGCTCCGTAAGACACAGGGGCGCGTGCAACCTCCAAGCAGGAGCACAGCAAATGTGCTGTTCGGAGAGATGCCGTCACTGAGTCCGCAAACTGCAGCCTGCGGGCCAAGCTCAGTCCCAGGCTTTTTATTTTATGGTCCATGAGGTAAGGATGTCTTTTGCATTTTTAAATGCTCAGAAATCAATCAAAAGAAGAAGATCCGATGGCACATGGAAAGTTACGTTTCAGTAGTAAAAGGGTCTAGTGCAGTGGTTCTCAACCTTCTGGCCCTTTACATACAGTTCCTCATGTTGTGACCCAACCATAAAATTATTTTCGTTGCTACTTCATAACTGTGATGTTGCTACTGTTATGAATCATAATGTAAATATCTGATATGCAGGATGGTCTTAGGCGACCCCTGTGAAAGGGTCGTTCGACCGCCAAAGGGGTCGCGACCCACAGGTTGAGAACCGCTGGTCTAGTGGCACCCAGCCACGCCCATCTCTTGATGCCTGGTGTTGGAGAACAGAGACCTTGTAACATATGCACTACAAGCCCTTCCGGGAAAGGCTGCTGGCCCCGGTGAGAGGCGCGGATTAAACAGAGAGGAAGGGGCAGGGAAGCCGGGGAGAAGGTCTAGGGAAAGACGCTGCGCACTTCTCACACCTGGCAATGCGCAGACTCCTTTACAAAACTTCTCAGGAGTCCTCCTTCCCTTACATTATTTGCATTCAAATGTAAATTAAATATTTACAGACATTGTGGCAAAAATTCCTTATTCTTTTAGAGCTTGTATAATTGTAAAACCAAAACAACCTTTAAAAGGGGATACAAACGAAACTAGGAGACCAGTCCCTTTTCCATGAGCACCTCAATTTCACGTGGGAGATGTTGCCTTTCTGTGGCCACGGGACTGCTGCTCAGAGGCCCAAGGCTGGTCCCAGGTTCGTCTGAATGTGAGTGCAGGTGATGATTTAATTCTCACACAACCTTCTCTGGGTGCAAATACTTTAGAAAACTTCATTCATATAGAATAGGGTTGGCAAATCTTTCTGTAAAGAGTCAGATAATAAAAATTTTAGGGTTTGCAGATCCCTGCTGCACCTCCTCAATTCTGCCATTATTGCTTGAAAGCACTCACAGACAATACATAAATGAATGGGCATGGATGTGTTCCAATAAAACTTTATTGACAAAACAAGCAATGGGCCAGAATTGGCCTGTGGGCTCTAGTTGTACATCATGGACGTCTTCCAGGAAAGTGGGAAATTGGTGGATTTTGGGTCTGTTGTGGACACATCTGACAGCCAGGAGACCACTGTGCAATGAGAAGGAATGTCTGCTACAAGCAGCTCTAAAATGGATTTGCAAACACAGGCATTAGGCTGGATGTGGTCCAGGAGCCATAGCCTGTGGGCCCTGGATATGAAACAGGGTCAAGTAATGATTACCTCCAAACCTGCTCACAGCGGGAATGGTCACATCGCCACTTTCCTCGGCCCAGCGCGGGGTTTCCACCCATCACCACTTCCCTTTAAGGGGCTCAGCGATGCCTGTGGGCATTCAGAGGGCTGGCCATCATGGGCTTTGCACATTAGCCACCAGAGACCAGTGTCCACTGGTGTGGTAGTCTGAGCATCATGAGGTCAGAGGCCTCAAGCTCTAAAATGCAGCAAGAACGCAGACTTGGGGACATCTTTCTCGTCTGGTACCCAACTCTTTATCCACCCTGCAAAGCGTTCGGGACCAGAGATTGGATTCTCTTTATGAAGCCCTTCTGTATAGAGAATCACATCCTGCCTTTATCTCGCGGCCTGATATACCAGAGAATTGACTTTATTATTGTTGGGCTTTAATTTTAGACAAAGAATACATTTTAAATGAAAGAAAAGCCAGGAAATACTATGATTAGGATGAGAAATGGTCTCCTTTAAAAGTGTTGCAAGGAAAGAAAACTTTGCCATCCCTTTCCCTCACCTGGTTACTCTCTCTCCCGAAGATCGTCAGTTATGGGGAAAGTGGCGGTAAAATCCGATTCTGGCTTGTGTGTGTCTAAACTTTCACCTGCCGAGTGGATGGGTGGCTATTTACCAACCAGGGACGGTGAGTTCTCCAGGGCTGGTTGTGTTGTTCTGGATATCCCTGGACACACTGCACCCCATTACTCACAACCATGTAACCCGTGCCCGGCTCTGTGCCAGGCTCTGGTAAAGGTGAGCTAGAATGGAGGGTGGGAGAGGCCTTGTCCCGCAGCAGACGGCACTGGTGTGGGACACCAAAAGCTGTTAACTTTTATCCGTAAAACATGGAACCTTCGCGAATTTGCATGTCGTCCCTGCACAGGCCATGCTCGTCTTCTCTGCCCCGTTCAATCCCAGTACATGTGCGGCCGAAGCGAGCACAGCATGTTTAACTTTAATTAAGTGCTTACTGTCTGCCCAGCACTGTGCTAAGTGCTCTACATACAATTTCTCTGGCAATGCTAATGACAAAGCCACTTCATAGGTATTATCTCATCATTACGAAGAAGGAAATGGAAACTCATTGAGGTTAAATAACGCCCAAGGACCATCAGTATAAATGGCACAGGCAGGCTTTGCTTACCCTCGTCCTGAGCTTCTAACTGCTGCATGTGGATGATGCTCAGCCAGACAGACAGACAATTCTGTGATGCTGAGACCGACAGACAGACCATTCCATGATGCTCAACCAGACAGACAGACCATTCTGCGATGCTCAGACAGACCATTCCACAATGCTCAGACAGACAGACAGACCATTCCATGATGCTCAGACAGACAGACCATTCCATGATGCTCAGACAGACAGACCATTCCATGATGCTCAGACAGACAGACCATTCCATGATGCTCAGACAGACAGACCATTCCATGATGCTCAGACAGACAGACCATTCCATGATGCTCAGACAGACAGACCATTCCATGATGCTCAGACAGACAGACCATTCCATGATGCTCAGACAGACAGACCATTCCATGATGCTCAGACAGACAGACCATTCCATGATGCTCAGACAGACAGACCATTCCATGATGCTCAGACAGACAGACCATTCCATGATGCTCAGACAGACAGACCATTCCATGATGCTCAGACAGACAGACCATTCCATGATGCTCAGACAGACAGACCATTCCATGATGCTCAGACAGACAGACCATTCCATGATGCTCAGACAGACAGACCATTCCATGATGCTCAGACAGACAGACCATTCCATGATGCTCAGACAGACAGACCATTCCATGATGCTCAGACAGACAGACCATTCCATGATGCTCAGACAGACAGACCATTCCATGATGCTCAGACAGACAGACCATTCCATGATGCTCAGACAGACAGACCATTCCATGATGCTCAGACAGACAGACCATTCCATGATGCTCAGACAGACAGACCATTCCATGATGCTCAGACAGACAGACCATTCCATGATGCTCAGACAGACAGACCATTCCATGATGCTCAGACAGACAGACCATTCCATGATGCTCAGACAGACAGACCATTCCATGATGCTCAGACAGACAGACCATTCCATGATGCTCAGACAGACAGACCATTCCATGATGCTCAGACAGACAGACCATTCCATGATGCTCAGACAGACAGACCATTCCATGATGCTCAGACAGACAGACCATTCCATGATGCTCAGACAGACAGACCATTCCATGATGCTCAGACAGACAGACCATTCCATGATGCTCAGACAGACAGACCATTCCATGATGCTCAGACAGACAGACCATTCCATGATGCTCAGACAGACAGACCATTCCATGATGCTCAGACAGACAGACCATTCCATGATGCTCAGACAGACAGACCATTCCATGATGCTCAGACAGACAGACCATTCCATGATGCTCAGACAGACAGACCATTCCATGATGCTCAGACAGACAGACCATTCCATGATGCTCAGACAGACAGACCATTCCATGATGCTCAGACAGACAGACCATTCCATGATGCTCAGACAGACAGACCATTCCATGATGCTCAGACAGACAGACCATTCCATGATGCTCAGACAGACAGACCATTCCATGATGCTCAGACAGACAGACCATTCCATGATGCTCAGACAGACAGACCATTCCATGATGCTCAGACAGACAGACCATTCCATGATGCTCAGACAGACAGACCATTCCATGATGCTCAGACAGACAGACCATTCCATGATGCTCAGACAGACAGACCATTCCATGATGCTCAGACAGACAGACCATTCCATGATGCTCAGACAGACAGACCATTCCATGATGCTCAGACAGACAGACCATTCCATGATGCTCAGACAGACAGACCATTCCATGATGCTCAGACAGACAGACCATTCCATGATGCTCAGACAGACAGACCATTCCATGATGCTCAGACAGACAGACCATTCCATGATGCTCAGACAGACAGACCATTCCATGATGCTCAGACAGACAGACCATTCCATGATGCTCAGACAGACAGACCATTCCATGATGCTCAGACAGACAGACCATTCCATGATGCTCAGACAGACAGACCATTCCATGATGCTCAGACAGACAGACCATTCCATGATGCTCAGACAGACAGACCATTCCATGATGCTCAGACAGACAGACCATTCCATGATGCTCAGACAGACAGACCATTCCATGATGCTCAGACAGACAGACCATTCCATGATGCTCAGACAGACAGACCATTCCATGATGCTCAGACAGACAGACCATTCCATGATGCTCAGACAGACAGACCATTCCATGATGCTCAGACAGACAGACCATTCCATGATGCTCAGACAGACAGACCATTCCATGATGCTCAGACAGACAGACCATTCCATGATGCTCAGACAGACAGACCATTCCATGATGCTCAGACAGACAGACCATTCCATGATGCTCAGACAGACAGACCATTCCATGATGCTCAGACAGACAGACCATTCCATGATGCTCAGACAGACAGACCATTCCATGATGCTCAGACAGACAGACCATTCCATGATGCTCAGACAGACAGACCATTCCATGATGCTCAGACAGACAGACCATTCCATGATGCTCAGACAGACAGACCATTCCATGATGCTCAGACAGACAGACCATTCCATGATGCTCAGACAGACAGACCATTCCATGATGCTCAGACAGACAGACCATTCCATGATGCTCAGACAGACAGACCATTCCATGATGCTCAGACAGACAGACCATTCCATGATGCTCAGACAGACAGACCATTCCATGATGCTCAGACAGACAGACCATTCCACGATGCTCAGACAGACAGACAGACAGACAGACCATCCCACGTTGCTCAGACAGACAGACCATCCCATGATACTCAGACAGACCATTCCATGATGCTCAGACACTATATTCCCTTACGCTGCCCCACGGACGAGCTAAAGCGGAGGTGTGGGGAGCATAGACTTAGAGTCCACGGACTTGGTAGCGTGGAGGACTAGTTTTAGAGGGTTGTGGAAGGAATTGATTAGGGCACATGCCTCAGGGGTGGGACACAAGCAAAACTGAGCTTCTGAGGCTGATGAATCGCTTTTGCTAAAAATCCCACTTTAGATTGCTCTGGACTGTCTTAGAGGGAAAAGTAAAGGAAGAATCAACCAGGCTTTCCTCCCAGAGACCCCATGCCAGCTCCCTCATCTCTGCTGAGTCTTCTCTCAAACATCTCTGACATGAGAGCCACTCCACCATCTCATTTAACCTGCAACCAGCCCCCATCCATCACTCCGATCTCTCCACCTGCCCGCCTTTCCCTCATCATGGAACTGTGTTCACTTCTAGCACACAGCACTGCACCTGTTGTGTCTACTGCTTATCCTCATTGTTCTTTTCCGAATCTTCTCTTCAGAAGATCAAGTCAACGAGGGGAGAGAGCTGTGTCTGTGATGTTCGCGAACGTATTCCACGTTCCTGAGAAGTGCCTCGTATACAGTAGGTGCTCAATAAATGCTTGTTACGTTAATAGGTGAGTGAATGAATGCTTGAAAAACAACTGTGGAGGAAAGATTGAGCTGCATGTCCTGGAGGCCCACGCAGCCCTAGCATTCTGGTCTCACACCCTTCCCTTTGGGATTCGGGTTGTGAAAGCCAAGTGCTCACCTGTGCGGCTACCTGACGCGGGTCTCCCTGGGGCTGTGCTTTTGAACCTGGACTAAGCCTCCATGCTCAATACACTGCCACCTCCGGCCTGCTGCGCTCATCTTCATTCCAGCCCTCTGCACTCCTGACACGGGCTGTTACAGAAGAGAATTTAGTGCATTCGGCAAATATTCCCCACATCCCAGTGGCAGGAGAACAAACCCTGTGATCTGGGTTGGAAATATTTTTAAAAAATTCATGGGAGTGTCTTCAAGTTTGAATTAACATAATTATAGAATTTACAGGCACCCAGAGTGCTTTCTGTAAGACTCCTATAACAGATGTGTCAAATGTCTAGTTTTGAAAAGACTTCATAATTCAGTTACAATTTCCTCTGAGTTAAATATTGGAGTCTGAGAGTTGGGGAGGGGCGAGAGTAATGCATTTATTTCCTGATGCGCTGTCTGAATGCGGAGGAATGCCTCCTGCGTTTCTTTTTCTCATTATGCTGAGTCATCCCCTCACGAGAGTGGGGAGCACTCACCTTTACAGGTTGACACTAACCTCCAAACTCTACAGAGCATGTGTGGGCTTCTGCCAGGCCCGGGCTCTGTTTGAGCCCGTGTGGAAGGCATGGAGGCACCGACCTTTACTCAGCACTGATCGGATCTGCAGCTCTGATTCGCAGTTGACGTCCGAGAACAAATCTGTCGTTTGCTTGTGTACTCATTCCTTTATTATGCACATCCCTCCAGCTTCCAAAGCCAGAAAAATTTGTGGTTCATTCTCTATTATTCCTGACCTACCATCTTCCCTGGCTGTCATTTCTCACCAAGTTCCATCAATTTACCTCGAAATGCTTCGGAGTCACCCACTCCTCACCACGGTTGCCTTGACTATGGCCACCGACCACACTGCTCTCCTGCTGAGGTCCAAAGAACTGAATGAGGTCTATAATCAGGGACCATGTCACCCCAGTTTGCCTGGGACTGTCCGGGTTTTAACACGGAACGTCCACATCCAAGGAGCCCTCCCCACTCAGCCCCGGCCACACTGGGACTGTCGGTCACCCTGCCTCTAAGTCTCTGTAACTCTCTGCCTCCTTGGCCCGCTCCAGCCCCCCGACCTCTGTCCAGCCCCTGGACCTCGGCCCTGTGCCTTCCCGCCTGCAGACCCCACAGGCTGGTTTTCTCTCGGGGTTGCCTTTCGGATCATGATCCACACCCAGCCCAAGGTATCCAGAACCTGGCTCTAACCTCATTGTCCTCTTCACTTTTCCTCCTTGGCCCTCACTTCGGAGTTGTGTTTTATCTGAGTAATCACTTGTTTAAAGAAGCACGTCCTCATTCAAAATTCAGTTCCTTGAAGGTCAAGGACACATCTCTTCGTACGGCCATTGTGTCCTGGCTCAGTCCGGACCTGGCAAGTATTAAGCATCTATAAATACATCTTTAATAAATTTACTTTCTGTGTGTTTTCCTTTTCCCCTTCATTAAACTTGCAGTACCTTTACACGGCCCCCTCCACCCCCCAAGTCGCTTGCCCTTTCTTTTGAAGGAACAACTCTAGGACTTGTTTGCTAATTCTGCTGTTTCTATGATTTTTAAAGCAATGGTTTCTGATTTTATCAATATTGTTTCTTTACCTAATTTGGGGTATAGTCTTTGCTTCCCTTTGTGGACTCTCAGGCGCCTCACTGCCACTCTCTTCCTCCGTCTCATTAGCTGACGGAGGCCTCTTTTCCCGAGGACACGGGGCTGTCTGAATGCGGTCGCTGCTCAGCGTTTTGCCTGTGCGCCAGGCCCGCGGTCCCCAATGTAACAAACCTTTCATGGGTGCCCGCCCGCCTTGCTACTGAACTGCGATTCCTTAGGACCCGGCGCGGCTGTACGGTGTCCGTCATGCCTTCCTGATCCCAACCCCAGTGACTTCATCTGTTTCTTTGTGCCACGGCCGCGCCCTGAGCAGCACCCATCACGGCACCGGGCCGCAGCAATTCCCTGTCTGTGCGCATCTGCCCCACCGCACTCAGCTCCACGCGGACACTGTGGGGCTCTGTGTCTGCTGGGGGAGGTGTAGTTCCACAGGAAGGGGGCAAATACGTAACTAGCACGGCTCCCCTCCCTCTTACGTCAGGAGAGCCTCTAAGACAGGGAAAGAAGCATTGGGTCATGCACCGTGTTTTCAACCTCACTAGATAAGCCAAGGAAATTTCATTATTTGAGGCAAGAAGAATAAAAAGAGAGAGGCAAAGCCAGATATAAATCTGATGTGGATAAGAGATTCTGAGGAAACTCACACTGGATGGACTTGGTACCCACACACGGGTTTGGTGGTAGGGATGGAATATGGACCTTGATCAGAGTGGAATAGGTTTGAAATCCTTAAAAACATGTTATGAAGTCAACCTGTGTGTAGGATCAAGGACATTGGAGCCATCAAAAATGTTAGGGCCCAGGAAATGAAGAGAAAATAACTCATGATTTTACTCAGCGAGTCCTGGCATTCTAGACACGGGAGGGGGCGTCGGGGCACAGCTGAGGGTGTGGGCAGGAGGCGGCCAGCGCCTCAGGGATGCTCATGAGAACTTTGAGGTAGCTGACCGTTCAGGACCAGGCAAGACCAGAGAGGTGAGAGAAGGAAGCTCCTGCGCTGGACAGACAGCAGGCTCCAGGGGAAACGGATGAAGAGGTGGGAGGAGAAGTTACTGTGGCCAGTGGGTTAAGGGCATCAGCCAGTACCATGTCTTCATGTTATTTGATGGAAATGAAATAAAAACTAGGAGATATTAAAAGACTAAAACTGGCTTTACCTATCCCTTCACTATCCATCAAACCCAATGCCAAGTTCTACTCCGGGGTCATGACCTGCACTGCTGCTGCCTCTGGCCGCGGGCCAGGCTGCCTGTGGCCTTTTTTGGGGACAGCAAGAGAGGGGCCCCTCCTTCCATGGTGCCATCGAAGCAGGGGCTCCTGTGACTCTGGAGTACGGAGGGGCCGGCTTCTCTGTACATCGAATAGAAATATAGAGGCTGCAGATCTGCAGACACTCCCCTCCCCCTTGCACATCTCTATTCTTTGGGAGGAAACACACAGAGCTCGGGGCTGCTTTCTTTAAAACAAGAGGAAAGAGTCCAAACAGTGAACCTCACGTGCCTCACATGGTACAAAAGGCAGCACAAGCTGGTGTGGGAGGCTCTGGCGGCAGCGCCGGAGTAAGGATTCTCCCCGACGGGGCTCTCCCAGGAGATTCCGAGTAACAGGAACATCACAGGCCAGGCCCACGGATAACTCAAGCGGCGGAAGTGAGGGTCACACCGGACGAGGAGGTCAAGGACCACAGCCAGGGGACGTGCAGGTGATGGATGGCCCTGAGGCTACTGAGTCAAGGGGACAGATGAGAGGGATAAACACGGCCAAGGTCTGAAACTCCAGGAACTGAGATGGCGACGGTGCCATAAACAGAAGAGGGAGGCGCAGAAGGAACTGCAAGAAGGGGGTGGAGCAGGGGTGGAGGGGGTGGGGGGGACAGTGTGGGGCAGGCTGCCTGCAGCTGAGCAGAGAAGGCAGGTGGCAGAAGCTGGAAGTCAGAGGGGACACTGCCTTGACCGCCTTCAAGTTCCGCCTGAACAGACATCCAGCTCGTCCACTCCCTCCGGAGAGCTCCCAGGGCCCCGCTTCCCTGGCCGTGCATTTGGGACAGGCAGTTTGAAGGCAGCGCTCACAGTGGCTGATGTGGGTGGACAGCGGAGGGAGAGCTTTAGGCTCCAGTGCCCTCAGATCCACGCTCCTTTCTCCACCTCTGCACCAGCCCCAGCCCCAGCCCCAGCCCTGGCCCCGCCCCGCCCCGGGACAGTGGGGCCTTGCAGGGCCCTCCATGTGCACTGGTGGGCAATGCCAGTGAGATGCTGCAGGCGGCCTCCCCCCTCCCCACCTGCCCGCTTCGGCCTTGGCGTGTGAGCCCAGCTCCTGCCCAACCGAACTTCTCACTTGTTGCATCTCAGCCTCACTTCCCAATAATCTAAATTTCCTGCATCGCATGTGTAAGTGACAAGAAGTGGTGTTTAAAAATATTTGCATATGAAGTAATTTCTAAACCCTCCTGTGGGGCTCATACCATTAGTCAGATTCCCCACAGGCCCCGAGAACACGAGCCGTCATGTTTTATTAGTGTCTGCTGCTCCTGTGCTCCCAAGGGGCTACGTGTGGGAGAAGATCCTTCATCATGGCTTTGAACCTTACACTTGTCAGTGAGTTAACCCCTGCTTCCCCATCTTTAACCAAAGCCATTTCACTTCAGAGAGAGCACAGGCCCGGGACTGACTTGTTGGCACTTAAAATTAACTCGGAGTAACATCTCTATTGAATTTTGGATTTAATGATTGTACTAAAAACCTTAAAAAATAACCCTTTGTATCGGGCCAGACAAACCACTTTGCTTCCCAGATGCCAGCATGGCCTCCAGGACGAGTTGCTGTGTCCCCGTGTCTTTCCCACCTTCACTTCGGAGAGGGGAGAGGGGAGCCCTCAGACCCCGGCTCCGTGTGGCCAGCTCAGGGGGCACTATTCGCATCCGAGTCTGACCAGGGAACCTCCATCGCAGTGAGAGGTGCGGGTCAGAGAGTAAAAGCCACTCAGTTGGGTAAAGAAGTAGCAAACCTCTCAGAGCTTTCTCGGTGTCACAGGTCTGGTTCCTGCAAGCAGGGCCTGCGGTGGCGATTCTGGGGAAAATGCGTTTCGGAGAGGTGCTCTCTGGAGAGGGAGCCACTCAGTTGGGTAAAGAAGTAGCAAACCTCTCAGCTTTCTCGGTGTCACAGGTCTGGTTCCTGCAAGCTGGGCCTGCGGTAGCGATTCTGGGGAAAATGAGTTTCGGAGAGGTGCTCTCTGGAGAGGATGGAGGGAAGCAGGAGGTGGGAGAAGAAAGCTAAGCACAGGTGTGGTCTCTGCCAGAGGCCGCCTTCAGTCTGAATCCCCGGGGGGCGGGGGGGGGGACGCTGGTCCACCCGGAGGCTAGGCCACTGGCCCTGTGCCCCAGCCAACTACTGGCCACTGATTGTCCCCTTTGGCCAAGAGTAACCCTCCAGGAAGGCTGCTCCATTTAGGCAGTGAGTGCTCTCAGCACCTGAGAAACATGCGTTACCTGGGAAGGGGACCTGGACGCAGGCAGCATCCAGGATACGGGGGAGGGAAGGGACGGTGGGAAAGCAGGGGAAGCTATCTGAGCAGGCAGCTAGTGCGCTGTGACCAGAAGGATGAGGAAGGGACTTGGGAGAGAAGAGGAAGATGGTGTCCCGGGCAAAGGGAATAGCACATGCAATGGCCCTGGGTAGAGAGAGAATGCGGGTCTCCCTGTCTCTTTACTCACGTTGCTCGCTCTGGTCTGATTGTGGGTTTGAGGGAAGGGTGCAGTGGGGCTCCCGTAAGGCAGCAGCAGGATGGGCAGAATGTGTTGTACTCGGGGTTCTGCAAAGAAACTAATAGACACGTGGCAGGAAATAGTATGAGTGTGGACTGGGCTCTGAAGATGCTAGTATCACATACAAGCACTCTAATCGCTGTACAAAAGTACATTTATCTGCCTCAGGGAAAGGAGTGAAGATTCCTGTGTCTGGAAACTTTATAAATGCTGAACAAGGCAAAGGTTTGTCTGCAAGGTTGAGGGTCTTCTCTACCCACCGAGGTAACAGGGTACATCCCTCCCATGACATCTGTGTGTGCCACTCAATGGAGAGAAATAGACAGGAGAGAGAGAGAGAGAGAGAGAGAGAGAGAGAGAGAGAGAGAGAGAGAAGAGAGAGAGAGAGAGAGAGGAGACCAGGAGTTGAAGTAGGTATTTCAGCATATTAACACTGCGGACAGATCACGAGAATTCTTGCTTTGTATTACACAGTGTTTTATAAAGTATCATACTTTAAAAAGATATTAGCTTGTAAGAACATGTAATAAATAACTTCAAAATGCAATGGGTATTTAATTTTAAAGCGTGCCTTTAACATTTATGTAAAACGTTTTTTATACTCGTTCAATAGAAACTTATCTGGCCACTGGGTGAAGCCAGCAATAAAACTTTTGGTCCACAAAGTGTTAAGGCACTGGAAGAATTAACCCTATTTCTTCAGTGCGACAGCACGAGGTTTTTGATGAGCTACACTCAGCTCAGCCGGAATTGAACAAGGCAGGCAGATTCCAGTACAACCAGTAGGGAAGAGCCTCAATTTTGTTTGCAGATAAAAGGTACACAATAAATATATATTGGATGGTGAGTAAATGCCTATTGAGTTCTCTGCTCTTACCAGGCAGTCTAAAGACAAGTTGTAAAGAAGAAACAAAGAGAAAGAGGACTGCAAAAGGATAATAGAGTGTGATGAGCTTAGAGCTACCAATTTTAAAATGAGATAAGAGAATTTCAATTGGAAATGGTGAGTTGGGGACAGTCATGTAACACAGTCCTTAAGATGTAAAAAACCATTTTTAAGATAATTTATCATAATCCTAGAACACTAGAAAGGTGGTGTGGGAACCCTGTCCAGAATATGCCGGATGTTCAAGGCCAAGTTGAGTGTGGGGGCCGGATAGTCACGGCCGATCTGAGCATGGGACTCCTAATCAGAGTGCTCAAGGCTAATTTGCTACACACAGGTACAAAAGCAAAGATGCAGCAATCTATAGACTGCACAGGCATGCCTTCTAGAGCCCAAAAGACTGAGGTCACTATTTTGGCAAGAAGCCTCTTTTGTCGAAGCCAGTGTATACTATGTCACTGTGTTACTGACCAGCCAGTGTGGGGCTGCGTTATAGGGAAGATGTGTTACTGACCAGCCGAGGCTAGGCCGCTTTTATGTAGGGCTGGACTACCGTATTGGCTCCTATGGCTACTGTATTTGCAGCTATGTAATCAGGCTACTGTATTTGTATAGTTCCTATGTTGGAGGCTGCTTTGTAGGAAAGATGTAATATTAACCAGCCAGTGTGGGGCTGCGTTATAGGGAAGATGTGTTACTGACCAGCCAGTGTGGGCTGCGTCATAGGGAAGATGTGTTACTGACCAGCTGAAGCTAGGCCGCTTTTATGTAGGGCTGAACTACTGTATTGGCTCTTATGGCTACTGTATTTGCGGCTACGTAGTCAGGCTACTATATTTGTATAGTTCCTATGTTGGAGGCTGCTTTGTAGGAAAGATGTAATGTTAACCAGCCAGTGTGGGGCTGCCTGCTTTATTGGACTTTACTTTGAAGAACTGCTTTGTCTGATGGCTCCTTGTTAGCGATGGCTACTTGGTCTGCAATAAAGCCTCTCTCATACACCTATGACTTCTCGTGTCTTCTCTATCGAATAACTGGTGTCCCAGGAAATCCAGTCCCTGGCAGGGAAACTGAGGCCCAACAGTTGGCATGATCGAGCAGGATGAAGGAGTGAGTACTCCCACAATTGGCTCAGGAAGCAGGGTCGAGGAAGAATCTACTCCAACATTTGGCACAGCGAGCAGGGTTCAGGAGTATGTGTGGACTCAGGAGCGAGAGCTCCTGACAGGTGGCAACTGGAGGAGGACACGTTGAAGAAATTCTGAGACTGAAAGCAGATGGATCTGACTGAGATAACAGACCGTGGAAAGTTGTAGCACAAAATGTTGGCGGGAAGAGGGGTCCTTTCTGAGTCTCTTAAAAGCATCCAAGTCCACAAATATAGAGGATAGGGAGGAGGCAAGGAAGAGCATCAGGCAATTCATTACAGTCCGGGTCCTCCAACATAGTCGGTTACCCGACTTTCAACCCTTCCTCTCTATTCTTTGCTCTTTGCTTCCTACTCCAGCCTCATTGACTTCCTTTATGTCCTTTACTGTGTTCCCACCTCAATGCCTTTGCTCTTGTTGTTTCTTTCGTCTGGAACAATCCATCTCTAGATCTCACATGCTTGGCTCTTCCTTGTCATCCAGATCTTAACTCAGAGTTCACCTACTCAAAGAATTCTTCTCTGCCCACAGTATCTAAATCAGATCTCAGCCCCAGCCAGTCGCTCTAGCATGCTCCCTGACTCCCCCTTTACAGTGCATATGGACCCCTGACATGTCTTACTTATTTATTTCTTTATCATCATGTCAGGGCAGAAGCCTTATCTACTTTCCTTAACACAGTATCTACAGCATCTGGGACATTCATGCACTTTGTATCTGTTAGCTTTTGCTGTGCAACAAACCACCCCAAACTTCATGCGGAGCAGGGTTCAGTAGCACTTGATTTAGTGGGTGGTTTGGATCAGCTGGGCAGTTCTCTGCTGGGCTCTTCCAGCCTGGGTGGGCAGCTGTGGGCAGCTGCTGGTTGGACAATCCAGGCCGGTGTTTCACAGGGTTGGCGTCCAGCAGGCTGTTGATCATGGCAGAGGCAAACGGGCCTCACGCTCCTTGCTGCCCTGCAGGGCTCCTTCACCAAGCTGTTGTGTGGATGTCTCAGCATTCACTCGCGAGAAACTGTATTTTTAACCCTCTCATCTTTCATCTATCTTCTTTACAAGAGCAGCAAGAGAGAGCAAGCCCCAAGGCCCATGCGATATTCCAGTTTCTGTCTCAGGTCCCCTTTCTGTAGTCCACTGAACAAAGCAAGCCACGTGGCCAAGCCCACACTCAAGAGGGTAGAGAAATAAACCCCACCTCCTGCGAGGCAGAGCTCCAGTCACATGGCCAAGAGGTATGGATACAGAGATGGAAGATTTTAGCCATTTGTGCACTCTTTTTATACTAGTCAATGAATGCATGTGGAATATATCTTATTTAAAGAACTGGATGTAGGATGGCTATGCTAGTTGGACCCCATCTCTTGCCTGCCCTCCCCCAGGTACATGCAGCAGATAAGAGAGGCTTTGGCCCCATGTGAATACCGACACTGCACATGCTGAAGAACGTGGCCGGCTCCCATGCAGATGCCTCCTCATCGGAGTGTAAGACCAGGAACAGGAAGCCAAGCCGAGTTTGAGGAACCTCGGGAGCACAAGCGGGTACCGTTGTAAGGAAGGCAAGGCAGCTTTTCTCAAGAAGGAAGACATCGGAATAGTCTGCTGCTGTGTCATGTCCTCACACCCTGCCCGCTAGTACGGAGTCATGCAGGGAGAAGTTTCCCGGCAGACAGATCTACCCAAATCCAGATGGAATCCCAGCTCTTAGGCCTAGGTCTTTATTCATAAACAGGAACTAACCACCAAGGGTCAGCAAGCAAGTAAATTAAAGAAATCACATACTAATCAGCATAAAGCTGATGAATTCTATTGAGATCTTCCCCTAAATGCCCAGTCTTTAAAACCCCTTAAAACGAAGGTCCAGTGTGTGCTTTCCTGAATAATAAATTTATTAAGTAAATAAATTTAAAGATCTAAAGTAAGCTACTACAGAATTGGAATTTGAATCTTTTTCGCTTTGCTAAAAGGACAAGAATTTTCATCTCACTTTTCAAATATAAGGAGATTTTTTAAAGCAATTTGGTGAAATATATATATATATATTAGAATCCCTCTAATATATATATTAGAGGCCCAGTGCACAAAATTCGTTCACTTGGTGTGTGTGTGTGTTGGGGGGGGGGCCTCAGCCCGGCCTGCGCCCTCTCGTAGTCCAGGAGCTCACAGGAGCAGGCCTAAGGCATCAGTTGGGCATCCTTAGTGGTCGATTTGCATATTAGCCTTTTATGCCTGCAGGACCGGGCTGAAACTGGCTCTCTGACATCCCCCAAGGGGTCCCAGATTGCAAGAGGGTGCAGGCCAGGTCGAGGGATTCCACCAGTGCATGATCAGGGCTGGGGAGGGACATGGGAGGTTGGCCAGCCAGGGAGGGACTGCGGGAGGGCTCCAGGGCATGCCTGCCTCATCTTGATCAGTCCTGATCGGCTGGACCCCAGTAGCAAGCTAGCCTACCGGTCAGAGCGTCTGCCCCCTGATGGTCAGTGCATGTCATAGCAAGCGGTTGAATGGCCTCAGCATATCATTAGCATATTATGCTTTGATTGGTTGAACGGACGACTGGACACTTAGCACATTAGGCTTTTATTATATAGGATATATATATCCCCTACCTGATCCCTCCAGAATTTGGCAATTCTTTTTTTTTTTTAAATATATTTTATTGATTTTTTACAGAGAGGAAGGGAGAGAGATAGAGAGTTAGAAACATCGATGAGAGAGAAACATCGATCAGCTGCCTCCTGCACATCTCCCACTAGGGATGTGCCCGCAACCAAGGTACATGCCCTTGACCGGAATCGAACCTGGGACCTTTCAATCCGCAGGCCGACGCTCTATCCACTGAGCCAAACCGGTTTCGGCGAATTTGGCAATTCTTAATGACTGAGTCATGACAGTGTGATTCTTTCATAAATTCAATAAGACCAATTTCTAATTGTGATTTTACTAACCAAGACTTTGACTGAACTGTCATGTCTAAGAGACATACCTGGGCTCTGGCTGTCACCAGAAAGCCCTAAGAAATGAAGACTGACTATGAAACCAATAAGAGCCCCTTGGGAAAAGCCTCGTACCTTGCTTGGCCATGTGGTTCATGGCAGTCATTCCAGGTAAGGAGCAAAGGTTGCTTTCCTGAGGGATGCAAGGAAGGAGCTTCAAGACATTTCGGGAACCTCAAAAATTCAAGGAGTCCCCCAAGGCTACAGGTGTTGCAGGAAAACCTGATGCAGCTAGGTGCCTCAGCTTCTTTGCCCTGAGGGGCGAATTAAAGCTCAATCATGGGGTTCCAGCAAAGCAGATTTTAAAGAGCCTATATGATCAATTGCTGTTTTTATTGTGTTTATGCAAACAACCAGGTCAAACTGAAACTGGACTTAATACAGTCAGTAAATTGTTCTTAATTTGGTTCTTTAATAAAAATGAGGGTGATTTGAGGGGAAACTGTGTTTCAAGAGACTCTATAATACACAGTTAGGAATATTAGACTCTAATGCAATTAATTGTCTTCAAAGTTTTATTTTTCACCTATGAATTGAACGGAATCCTGAATTTATCTGGTTTTCTTAAATATTTGGCTACAACCCTCCAAAACAATATTTCATTTTTCTCCCATCCTTTGACTTGGAATTAGTGGGAACTAAAATGTTTTTTCTTTCTACTGGACCACTTGTCATAATTCTTGTTCTAACTTTTGCCCCAATAATGCTAACATTTATAAGTTTGTCTCCACCAGGTTACAAGCCCTACTCATACTCAGGAAATTCCACCTCTGGACACCATCACCACCCCCTTCCCTGCCCAGGCCTCATCAACCCACTGACAGAGAGTGAGGATCGCTTGGCTCTGAGGTAAAACGTCACCCCCTTTCAGCAGGAAGCAGTTACAGAAGAGATCCTGTACCCCTTTTCTCAGAAAGAATTCAAAGGCAAGGTCCTTGAGGGGGAGTGTGGTAGGCAGTCAAACAGACACGGAAGGTCACCAGGTGAAAAGCCCCAAGTGCCTAGCGAGGGACAATCAATTGTAGAGTGGGACCTTGCCCAGGATGACTGTTCCTCTTCTAGCTTATCACTGGTCATGCGATTTGGACCCCCTGACCTTTCCTCCCTAGAGATGACATCTAGGTCTCAGTTATATTTCCACTCCAGGCCCAGGTAAGCGACCAAACCAGCCTTAGGGCCAGCTGCATTGACTATTGACTCCCTGCCCAGGTGCTGGCCCATCAATCAGTGGAGACCATAACCCTGGAAGGATACACCTGGAAAGCTGCTGAGTGTTCTATCGAGATCTTCCCCAGGACCTCCCCTAACATCTCCACCCCTGCCCTGCCAACATGGCTCCGTGGTTGAGCATCGACCTATGAACCAGGAGGTCACAGTTCGATTCCCAGTAAGGGCACATGCCTGGGTTGTGGGCTCAATTGCCAGTGTGGGGCATGCAGGAAGCAGCCAATCAATGATTCTCTCTCATCATTGATGTTTCTCTCTCTCTCTCTCTCTCTCTCTCTTCATCTCTGAAATCATCTTTGAAATCAATAAAAATATATTTTAAAAAATAATAAAATAAAATATCCACCCTTAAAACCCTTAGGATGGAGGACCCAGGGCATACCTGTGCCTTTACCCTTCCCCTCCCGCTTCCTGCCCCTGACATGTTACCATTAGCTTCCTCACTAAGGGCCCTTAGAAAGCTTAATGATAACAGGCTATTGTAAACTAGAAATTTGGCTAAAGGTTGCACACATCAAATAGTTCTTCAATTTCAGAGCAGGAAGAAGGAACGTATCACAGAGCAATCTGATGGCACTTGAGGGAATAAAAGGGAAATTATGTATATAACACATAGGAAATGGTATAACTTTCTTGTTCCTTGATAAACAAGCAGAAGTGGAAATAAGAATAACATATATCTCAGCCATGTGTCTTAGTCTTATTTTATTCAAAATCATATAGCATGAAGACAGAAATGTGAAGCTGAAGAGTCAGAAGGAGAGTCCTTGGATGAGTACTATCAGAGGAAACAGAAGCATACTTCAGAGAGCATCTGCTGCCTTGTGTTCTCAGTAAAATTCAGGAAATTGTTTGCTCAAAACAAGAGATGGAAAACTATATGATAAGTTGGGATATTGTGATGTAAAGGGAGAGGGTAGCATGATAGAAAATAAAATTGAAGAAAGGCAGAAAGACAACCAAATGGGTGGAATGGGAGATAAGCAAAGGAGGTCCAACATAAATATAATTAAAGATTCAAAGGGAAGGATAGGGAAAAACAATAGAATAAAACTAGCATTTAAACTATAATCCAAGAAAACTTAATGGAAATGAAAGAAAACTTAAATCTGCATTTTATTTTATTTTATTATTTTTTTAAAATAAATTTTTATTGGTTTCAGAGAGGAAGGGAGAGAGAGAAAGATAGAAACATCAATGATGAGACTCATTGATTGGCTACCTCCTCACACCTCCTACTGGGGATCGAGCCTGCAACCCAGGCAAGTACCCTTGTCCGAAATCGAACCCGGAACCCTTGAGTCCGCAGGCCAATGCTCTACCCACTGAGCAAAACCAGCCAGGGCTTAAACCTGCATTTTAAAAGAGACTACAATATTCTGGGAAAATTGACCTGGAACAATAAATTCTAAGCCATATCTTATTAAAATGATTAAAATTCAAAGACAAATGAAAAAAATCATTTGGGCTTCCAGGAATAAAATCAAAATCAAAATTATTCACCAGCACAAGAAAATTAGGCTGGCATCACACTTTTAAAAAGAGGAAACAATTCAAGGAAACAAGGGACCTCAAGGAAAGAAAGTGTAGCCAAAGGTTTTCCATTCCTGTGTCACCCTGTAGGAGAGTGAGAGCCTCCCTGCCCCACCCCTCAGGACACTTGTCAATGTCTGAGGCATTTTCCGTTGTCACCAGTGGGGGATGGAGTGCTACTGGCACCTAGTGGGCAATAATCAGGAGATCTGCTAACCATCCCACCCTGTGTAGACCAGCACTATATAACAAAGAATTACCCAGCTTCAACTGGTAATAGTGTTGAGGTTGAGCTATCCTGCAGTAGAAGGAGTTCTGAACATGCAAGCATTCAGGAAATATTGTACACTTGTGACCATCCTGAAGAATTTATTGTGGATGAACTTTGGCCAACCAGGAAATAATTTGGAAAAATGTTGGCAAAAGGGCTAATAGTGAGCATTTCATGTATTTAATTGTAGAGGTAAGACTAATACAGGGAAGGGACATCTGTGAAAGAATAGTATATAAATGTTATAGATTCTGACAAAAATAGAAAAATGCAACTAAGGTGCTAACATTCTACATATTCAAAAATATGTAACTGGAAAACACACAAAGACACAGAGGCTAAATAACATGTTACTATACAATGAATAGTTAACAATGAGATCAAGGAAGAAATCCAAAGATACCTTGAAACAAATAAAGATGAGATCACAACAGCCCTAAGGGGCACAGTGAAAGCAGTCCTAAGAGGGAAATTCATAGCATTATAGGCCTATCTCAAGAAATAAGAAAAAAATCTCAAATCTTATAAACAATATAACTTAACACTTAAAGGAACTTGAAAAAGAACAACAAACAACAAAGTGAGTAGAAAGAAGGAAATAATAAAGAGCAGAAATAAACAATATACAATCTAAAAAAAATACAAAAGATCAATGAAACCAAGAGCTAATGCTTTGAAAAGATAAACAAGATTGACTAACCTGATTCATCAAGAAAAAAAAGAGAGGACCCAATAAATAGATTAAGAAATAAAAGTGGAGATGTAACAGCTGACACCAAATAAATACAAAGAAAATATTACGAACAACTACATGAATGTTTCACATATAACCTTTATTACATTGAGGTATGTTCCCTCTAGTCCCACTTTGCTGAGAGTTTTTGTTATAAATGAGTGCTGGATTTTGTCAAATGCTGTTTCTGCATCTTTTGATATGATCATGTGATTTCATCCTTCATTTTGCTCATGTGATATATCATGTTTACTGATTTGCAGTTATTGTACCTACCTGCATCCCCAGAATAAATCCCACTTGATCACAATGTATGAATTTTTTAATATATTGCTGGATCCGATTTGCTAATATTTTGTTGAGTAACTAACAATCTTGGGGTTTGATCACCAGGTGCTTCTCATAAATCGTGGAAGGCCACAGCAAAGAAAAAAAGAGGCTTTTTTCCTGTCCTTACAGATACATGTGAAAACGGAAACTAGACCACCTCTGACACCATACACACAAATAAACTCAAAATGGATTAAAGATTTAAATGTTAGACTTGAAACCCTAAAAATCCTAGAAGAAAACATAGGCAGTTAAATCTCAGACATTTCTTATAGCAGTATCTTTTCTAATATATCTCCTTGGGCAAGGGAAACAAAAGAAAAAATAAACAAATGGGACGACATCTAACTAAAAATCTTCTGCACAGTAAAAAACAAACAAACAAACAAAAAAAAACCATCAACAAAATGAAAAGACAACCCACTGCATGGGAGAACATATTTGCCAATGATACATCTGATAAGGGGTTAATATCCAAAAGGCATAAAGAACTTATAACACTGAACAGCAAAAACAAAACACAATCTAATTTAAAAAACAGGCAAAAGACCTGAATAGACACTTCTCCAAAGAGGACACACAGATGGCCAATGGACATATGAAAAATGCCCAACCAATGTCAATAATCATCAGAGAAATGCAAATTAAAACTTCAGTGAGGCCCGGTCAGCTGGCGTGGCTCAATGGTTGAGCTTCAACCTGTGAACCAGGAGGTCGTGGTTCGATTCCTGATCAGGGCACATGCCTAGGTTGTGGACTCAATTCCCAGTGTGGGGCATGCAGGTGGCAGCCGATCAATGATTCTCTCTCATCATTGATGTTTCTATCCCTTGCTCCTTCTCCCCTCCTCTCTGAAATCAATAAAAATATATTAAAGACAAACAAACAACAATAACAACAAAAAACTTCAGTGAGATATCACCTTACACCTGCCAGAATGGCTACCATCAATAAATCAACAAACAACAAGTGCTGGCGAGGATGTGGAGAAAATGAAACCCTCGTGCACTGGAATCTAATGAACAAAATGAACTAACAAACAAAATAGAAACAGACTCATAGATAGAGAATAGACTGATAGCTGTCAGAGGGGAGGCGGTTCCAGGCTGGGTGAAAATGGTGAAGGGATTAAGCAAAACAACAACATCAACAACTCACACACAGAGGCAACAGCATGGCATTTACCAGAGGGAAAGGGGGTGGAGGTAGAAGAGGGTAAAGTGGGGATAAATGGTGATGGAAAGAGACTTGATTTGGAATGGTGAACACACAATACAATACGCAGATGACGTATTATAGAATTGTACACCTGAAACCTATATGATTTTATTAAGCAACTAGAGTCCCGGTGCAGGAAATTTGTGCACTCAGGGAGGGTCCCTCTACCTGGGCCTGTGCCCTCTCGCAGTCTGGGAGCCCTCAGGGGCTGCCCGACTGCCAGGTTAGGCCAGGCCTCCTTAGTGCTGCCACAGAGGTGGGAGAGGCTCCCGCCTCTGCCGCTACACTCGCCAGCCATGAGCCTGGCTTTTGGTTGAGCGGCGCTCCCCCTGTGGGAGCACACTGACCACCAGGGGGCAGCTCCTGTGTTGAGCATCTGCCCCCTGGTGCTCAGTACGTATCATAGTAACCGGTCGTTTGGCTGTCGGGCCAAAACCGGCTCTCTGACATCCCCAGAGGGGTCCCAGATTGTGAGGGGGTGCAGGCCAGGCCGAGGGACCCCACTGGTGCATGATGAGGTCCGGGGAGGGATGTGGGAGTTTGGCCAGCCAGGGATGGACTGCTGGAGGGCTCCAGGGTGTGTTCAGCCTGTCTCACTCAGTCCTAATCAGCCGGACCCCAGCAGCAAGCTAACCTACCTGTTGGAGCGTCTGCCCCTTGGTGGTCAGTGCATGTCATAGGGACTGGTCAACTGGTTGACTGTCTGCCCCCTGGTGGTCAATGCACATCATAGCAAGTGTTTGAGCGACCTTAGCATATTACGCTTTGATTGGTTGAATGGCTGACTGGACGACTGGACACTTAGCATATTAGGCTTTTATTATATAGGATGTCACCCCAATAAATTCAATAAAAAATTGTAAGGGGAAAAAGAAAGGCTAAATTGAATGCAAAGGCCAATGAACCCATTTGTTTTGTAAATTTAAGCTGCAGAGGAAACTAGTAATGCAAGTAACATCTGAACAAGGTACTTTCAGTGCAGGGGACAATGAATTGCAAGTTAATCTTGAGCTTTTCTTAGTAGGTATGTTTGTCATGGTATATATAGTATGTGTGTAGCAACCTGAACAACTTTCTGTGGGATACAGGATTATGCAAATGAGAGTGCCTTGTGTTGGGAGCCAGGGTTGCCCCTGGGGATGGGGAAACAGAAGAATCTTGGGGGTTAGATTGGAATTTGAGGGCTATCTGTGTAAATCTATGATTCCTAATATACAAATATAAACTTTTCACAGCCCTGTCCAGGGACAGGATGTAAGGCAGGGAGATCTCAGTGACAGTGAACAAACCCAGGCCCAGATCTTAGTGTCGGTCCCAGCAAGGAGAGCCAGGACGCCTGGAGCAGGCACTAACTCAGGGCTGGGGCAGGGAAGGTGCAAGCCCTGGACTCACTGTGCCAGAAGGTAAGCAAGTACTAAAAACCTTAGGGGACTTAGCAAAAGGACGCACGGGCCTGCTTAAAGGGATCCTGCCAGCCAGATCTGGGGGGAAAAAATCAAGTATCAAAATAAGGACAGTAATGTAATAAAATAGTAAGCCATTCATCTTTACTAATGGTAAATAGACAAGTGATTGGATGGATGGATGGATGGATGGATAGATGGATAGATGGACTGAGATAGTAAGACAACTAGCGAGCTAGATAAAGAGACGAAAAGAAAATGCTCTTTCCTCAATAAAATGCCAGCTGGTAAATGAGGAGGGTGGTGAGCTGGACATCGCTGTTTGGAAGTCATTATAGGAAAGACTTGTCCAGATAGTAATTGTCGATGGGTAGTATGTCTGGGACATGAGAGTCTGATGAGGAACAGGCATTTGCATGATCTGAACCTGTCTCCCTTCGGGGAATTTAATACATACAAGTGGGTGATAACAATTACACCGAGACACTGAGCTAGACAAGACTTACCCCCTGAGAAAAAATGACAATGACCCCTGAGTGGGCCAGTGGCACGTGCCTCTAGAGGTAACTTTCTGAGAACATAGCACCACTTCTACGGTATTCTGGTCGGAATGTTAAACATGACTTCAATCATGAGGAAACATCAGACCAACCCAAACTGAGGGACATTCTGTGAAATAACCTGCCGTGTTTTACAAAAAGGTAAATGGCATGAAAAACAACGGAAGGCTAAGCAAGGACTGTTTCCAGATTAAAGGAGACTAAGGAGCCACAACAGTTAAATGCAAAACCAGATTCTGGACCCGATCCCATAATGGCGGGGAAATGCTGGAAAGGCATTGTGGGGACAGCTGACAAAAGTGGAACAGAACTGTGCAGCGGGTAACAGTGCTGTCAGTGTTAACCACCGAACTGGGTGAGTGGAGTGTGGTTACATAAAGGAGCAGGTTGTTTTCAGAAAACACACAGTGAGATGTTAGAGGATAAACTGTATTATATATGAAACTACTCTGAAATCAAAAAGAATGAGAAAAGAGAGAGGAGAGAATGAATGAACAAATGTGGTCAATGTTAACAACCATGAATCTTGTTAAAGGTATTCTGGAGTTCTAGGTATTAATCTTGTAAATGTTAGGTACATGTAATATTTTTTTTCAAAATAAAAACATTAAAAATAACTGGGTAAGAATATGAATTGCCACAGAATTTTAGTTCTTCAAATTATGAAATGTATGTATAAGTTGACATAGCAATTCTACTGAATATATATATCTATACATATATATACACACACATGTGCACATATATGTAATACATACACACATATAAATATACATCCACTCCCCAATTGGAAATAACCTAAATGTCTACCAGTGGAATTGTTTAATATTTTATGATATGAATTTCTATGCATGACTCTGTGGCCATTAAAAGAAATAGGGTATATCTATATGTTCTGATAAAAAAAAAAAAAAGCCCGCTACACCTTTGTGACAAAATGCATTAGTAAATAACAATGTATATTTTGTAACCCAGTTTTTATTTATAACAACAACAAAAAGATCAGTGCCTGCCACACTGTTACTTAGGGCAAGTCTATACTTTGGGGTAGATGAGGGTCTGAAGGATATTTGTAAATTCATGGTTTTAAGCCCAAATAACTGAGACAGACATAAACTGGTGGTTCCCCATTGCACGTCTGCCTAACAGGAAAGTGAATCAATGTTTGTGCTGCTTATTCGTCTCCTCTTACATGTATATTTTCTAGCAGATTTATTTCCCCCAAATAGACAAATGCTGTCTTCCTTGGAAACCCAAGGCAGGCATTTGTCTCTTCCCGCGGAACCTGCCGGGCCACCCATTATTCTTCAGCCGTCTGAGCGCCACACGTGCTGCTCTGTGATTCCCACTGATGGTGCTGATTCCCTCTGGAACCAGGGTCAGCAGCAGCCCAGAGAGGGGACTTGGTCCTTAATTCTCCACATCAGGTCTCCGCCACATCCACACCAGGGGGGCGGATGTCGGGCTTGTTTGCCTCTCTCGGTCCAACAGTTTCTCTCACTTTTTGAGAATGAAGTTGATTTCACAGGCACTTTCTCTTCTCCTGCCTCGTTCACTCTCCCCTCAAACCCACTCAGGCTCTCAAACAGCTCAGGCAGGGCCTCTGTGCTGCCTTCTTCCTTCTCTCACTGCCAGAAACCTCTTCCCCCTTTAATCGTGTGCCCTTTCTCAGTAACTTTTTCAATATCCTTGGTGCTTCTCTACTGACCCGACGTGATAGTGCCAATCATATTTGTAAAGATGTGAACACGAAGCACAAGCCGGGCACACCCAGTGCAGACTGGGCCGCCGAGGGAAGGCCCGCACGTGGTCACTTCGCCCCACAGAGAGGACTCTGAGCTTTCACCACATCCGTGGGAATTTGCAGGCTCAATATGTGTTAACAGAGGAGCTTGCAGTTACATCTATGTTCTTGGAGTTATTTTTTGCTAAATTTACGACTATATTTTTATCTTGTATGTTGTAATTACAAAAACAGAAAAAGGAAAATGAAGATATGTTATTAAGTGTTATGCACTGGCAGGCAGAATTGTATTTCTCCACATTTTGACCCCCTTGTGGAAAATGTTTTTGTTTGTTTGTTTGTTTTGAACTAATCACAGTTTGAGAGTCCTTTGTGTCCAGAAAAGCAATCGATTTTGTCTTTTATGGAAAAGCACACTACATAATTGGGAGCCCTGCCAAGTTCAAAGCTCAGACTTGGAGGAAAGCTGTATTCCAGAAACCCAAAGGCGAATCAAGACTCAAGTGTAGGGGATGTAAAGGGACTGGAGTGAATCACAAAGGATCTAACGCAGCAGACACTAGGAAAAGTGGTTGTACAAGTGCAGGTGGAAACACATGCAACTGTAAAAGAAGATGGACAATTAAAATATGGATTCAGCAAGTTTAGTCGCAGGATTAGGTGTGGGAAAGGCTGCGAGGCGCTGGGAGTAAAGGTTGATATTTTATTCTCTATGAGAGTCGTGATGGTTGATTCTATGTCCCAACGTGACTGGGTGACAAGGTGCCCGGGTATTTGGCCAAACATGAGTCTGGGTGTCCCTGCGGGTGTTTCTGGAGGAGAGTAGCATTTTGAGTAAGGCAGATTGCCCTTCACAAGGTGGTGGGCCTCAGCAATCCATGCTAGGCCTGAGCCAAAGGGCTGACAACCTCCAGGGAGGGATAAGAGGGGGGAGGGGGGCTTTTCCCACCTTTGGACTGAGACCTTGGCTTGCCTGGAGCCAATTCCAGCATGTCAGCAGGGCTAAATCATCTGGAGATGGCTGAGGGCATTTCCCCAAACCTGAAAAGGATGCATTAAATTGATTGTTTGCTGCCAGACAGCTCAGGGCATCTTAATCTACATGTTATTGCCTCCTACTGGCCAAACACCTGAACAGCCGTAGGCTAATTCTTTCAATCTAATAATGGACTGTGTATAGAAACCCTACCCTTTGAAGTGTATATCTCCACCTCGCCTCAGGACAATTTTTGTTAATAAAAAGCATGGGGTCCTGAGACAAGGAGATCTTAGTTCCTTTAACTAGGCTCCTCTGACCCCCAAATGCCTTTCAAAATTATATTTTGTCTCTGGATTCATACTTAAGTTATGCACAGCCCCTTCTCCAGATTGCCGCACCCTTCTTAATGCCAGAACAAGAACCCTGGCATTGGCTCTCATGGTTCTCAGGCCCTCGGACTCAAACTGGAAAGACACCATCAGCTCTCCTGGGTCTTCAGCTTCCCAATTCCAGAATTGACTGAGCCAATTCCTTAGAATGAATCGGTTGTCTATCTACCTATCTATATCTATCTATCATCTATCATCATCATCATCATCATCATCATCATCACCATCATCATCATCATCATCTATCAATATCTCTTATTGGTTCTCTGGAGAACCCTGAGTAATACAGGAGCTAATATTCTTTTATTGATGGCATTTAACTGTAGTAATTTGAAGTTCTTGGTTATGACAGTGTGAGTAGGACGATGCGTTGCTTGTCCAAATCCACACTCTCTCCTTGTCCTGGGTGCTGGCGAGGCAGATTGCAGGGGCTTGCAGTCAGGGGCAGCGGGGGACTGGGTTTCAGCTGGTGAGTGGCAGGGGGCGTGATGTGCACCATTTCCAGGCTGACACTAAGCAGGTGTGCCTGCCCCATGCTCCTTCTGCAGGTCAGTGTCAGGCAGTGATACTGCCCTCGGGGTTGGCAGAGACAAGAGGTGGGAAGTCCTGTCCTGTGTCCAAGACACACACCCCGTGCGGGAGACCCATCCGCCCAACACAGTGCCCACACCTCAGCCTGAAAGGTGGTCAAAGGTACATTTTTATTGTATTTGTGTCACTCTTTTTTGGAATCTTGTTATTTTCTTAATATAGAAATATAGGGTGTCCCCAAAATGTATATACACTTTGAATAATTATTAATTCCAGTGGGTTAAATCTGTAAAGAAAGAAACATCAATTGAGCTATCAGAAAAAAAAGTGTGCATACATTTTTTGGGGACACTCTATATTTGGAACATACAGAAGAGTATATAATATAATCTATACTTATGGTCCCAATAAACTATAGAATAAACATGTTACACTTTGCCAGGTTTGCTTCAGATATTGTAGTAGTTTACTAGGCCTGGCATAAGAAAATCCCACAGACTTGGTGGCTTAAACAACAGAAATTTATTTCTTTACAGTTCTGGAAGCTAGAAGTCCTAGATCAGTGGTTCTCAACCTTCTGGCCCTTTAAATACAGTTCCTCATGTTGTGACCCAACCATAAAATTATTTTCGTTGCTACTTCATAACTGTAATGTTGCTACTGTTATGAATTGTAATGTAAATATCTGATATGCAGGATGGTCTTAGGCGACCCCTATGAGAGGGTCCTTCGACCGCCAAAGGGGTCGCGACCCACAGGTTGAGAACCGCTGTCCTAGATCAAGGGGTTGGCAAGTGGAGTTTCTGCTGAGGCCTCTCTCCGTGGCTTGCAGACTGCCACCTTCTTGCTGTGCCCTCACATCCTCTCTGTAGTCTCTGTGCTGTCTGCGTCCTAATCTCCTGTTCTTAAAGGACACAGGTCCTATTGGATTGGGGCCTCTCCATATGACCTCATGTTCCCTTAACTACCTCTTTAAAGGCTCTATCTCCAAATACAGCCATATTATGAGGTCCTGGAGTTAGGACTTCCACATATGAATTTGAAGGACACGTTTTAGCCCATAACAGTGTTTTTGTTTTTAAGAAACAAAATATTGCAGTTACAACTACAATTCCCCTTTCCATCCCATTCCCTCCCTCCCTCATCATAGATATCAATGGCCTGCGATTAATAATATATGTGAATGTCACCATTAATCATATATTAAATTCTTATGCATTTAACTCTTTACACAAACAGCACCACAAATCACAAGTCCTTCTTTGATTGGCTTTTATCAATCAGCAATAGCTTTTGAGCTGCACCCATGTTAATACGTGTAGAGCTGGTTGGTTTAACTGCAGCACCATATTCCAGGGCATGAATAAAGCACAGTAATCACCCCCCACTGATGGAAAGGGAATTTGCTCCCCCTTTACCTGTAAACACCGCCAGATCCACTGTACATGCCCTATGTGTACAGACCCGGCAGTGGCATCTGGTCAGATGACGACCTGATAGTATTCTCTCCAATGTAGTTGTACCAATTCACAGCAATTCAGTGGGATAGGCTAGCTTTCCCCCTACAGCCTTGCTAAGATTTGGAAGCATAAGGCATTACGTTTTGCTGATCTCATGGGCAGGCCATGGAATTTTAACTATTTAATTTTCACTGTTCCGGTTGATAGTGAGGTTGATATAATCTTATGAATATCTGCCATTCAGATGTTCTCCTTTGTGAATTGCCTCTTTACAGCCTTTTCATTTTTTTTCTAGTGATTTTAAAATTACTTGAGGGAGTTTCTTATATATATTCCAAATTTTAAGTAATTTTAGCAGGCTTTGTTTTTCATTTCTCTTGACGGACAAATTTATGAATTTTTCTTTCTGATGTGTGCTCTTTGCATTTTGTTTACGGCATTCTCCCCTACCTGATGCCATCAAGTTCATAGCCTGTGTTTTCTTATAAAATTTGAAGTCTTTCTTTTCATACTTAGGTCTCCATCTAAGATGCCTGGACTTCGTTTGGGCTAGGGCGGGTTTTTCCTTTTGCCTATGGACAGCCGATGATTTATTAAGTAGCCCCGTTCGTCCTCCCACTGACTTGTGGTGCCTTCTTTGTTAAAATCCAGTTTTCTGTTTCTGGGTTTTCTATTCTCTTTTATCATTTTGTTTACCAACCCCTGGGCCATTGTTCTCATTGTTTTAATTACCAAAATTTTATAATATATATACATTGTTTTGCCATCTGATCGTGTGGATACTCATTTTTTATTTGTTTTCTTCAGAATTATGTTGGATATTCCCCACCCTTTTCCCTTGTGTAGAAGAATAAACAGTCTTCTGTTGCACTTGTAGAGGCTGTCAGAGCGATTTCAATATTAATTGTTACAGAAGGGAGATGACAGACCACACTGATAGCTAAACACCTAAAGTAAGGCTGAGGCCTTTGTCATATATGCAGAGCCAATGATTCAGTTTAAGGGAGGAGAATCACAAACCATGAGTTACTCAGGGATATGGGCTAGCTCAGTGGTCGGCAAACTGTGGCTCGGCAAACCACGGCTCGCGAGCCACATGCGGCTCTTTGGCCCCTTCGGTGTGGCTCTTCCACAAAATACCGACTTCTGCGCATG
>NW_005355753.1:860210-862137 GCF_000412655.1 Myotis brandtii | reverse complement strand
GTGGGAGTGCCGCTCAGCCAGAAGCCAGGCTCATGGCTGGTGAGTGCAGTGGTGGTGGCTGGAGCCTCTCCCACCTCCGCAGCAGTCGGACATCCCCCAAAGGCTCCCGGACTGCAAGAGGGCACAGGCTGGGCTGAGGGACCCCACCGAGTGCACGCAGTTTGTGCACCGGGCCTCTAGTAAATAAATAAATCACGTACACTGGGAGCCAGAGAAAGAGACTGCCAGTAAGGAAGTGTGAAGACGAGAGTGAACCCCTATGCTGACTTAGAGCTGCAGACTTTAGTAGGCATTCATGTTATTTTTATGTAAATATGTAAATGAACTGGTGTTAAGAGGCAGGTATATGTATTCCTATTCCTAGGTCTGTCTTAGGGGGGAGCCTCAGAGCAGTGAGAGTGATGCCCAGTAGCAACGAGCATGCAACACCAGCTTCTTGATTTCTCTCTCTTTCTCGGATGAAAGGACCAGGACTCTTTGGAGAAATGCTGGTTTTAGGGCTGGACAGGGAAAACACAACATGGGCCTGGGGCATCTTGAAGTGTCCAGAAAGAAGGAAGAACAAATAAGTAAAAAGATGGGAGCCAGTCAAAAGGATACAGGCTCCAACACGCAAGAACTCCCAATGGCCAAATCTGGAACATTGTTGGCAACGACATAAGTTATAATAGAATACGTTTATACTGCTTGTATGGGTCAAAGAATAAAATAAATATTCACGAATCCATGCAGATGTAAATAAGGAATTGAATAAATAAGCAAATGGAGAAAAGGGATACATCTTTCTGACATAAAAATTCCAATTAATAAACATAACAAAATGAGAGAAATGGAAAATCACCATTAGACCACAGCAGTGAGCATTGCTATGGTTAAGACCCCCTGATGATACTAAAACTAGTGGGTGGAACTTTAAAGAGAAACAGGATGCTTGGATAACCTCATATATATCCCCCCAATACTTGTGAATAATAATTGTTTTAACATGTGTTCACATAATCTTTGCCAGTCCTCACTCTCACAGGGGTTGCCTAAGACCATCGGAAAACACATATATAATGACATTACGATTCATAACAGTAGCAAAATTACAGTTATGAAGTAGCAACGAAAATAATTTTATGGTTGGGGGTCACCACAACATGAGGAACTGTATGAAAGGGTCACAGCATTAGGAAGGTTGAGAACCATTGCTCTAGGAGGTGAAACTTAATTGTTCTCCTTTTGAGTATGAACGGGACTCAGGCAGTCACATCTCAAATATAGATTATGGGGCCCTGGCTGGTGTGGCTCAGCTGGTTGGAGGTTCATCCAAGGCACCAAAGGGTTGTGGGTTCGATTCCAGGTCAGAGCACATACCTAGACTGTGGGTTCAATCCCAGGTCAAGGCAGGTACTGGAGGCAACTGATTGATGTTTCTTCCTCTCCCTTCCTTTCTCTAAAAAAATCAATTTTGGAAAAATTTAATAAAACATAGATTATGGAAAGAGAAAGAAATAACGTTACAGTGGAGAAACCTAGCAAACACCCTGCTAATCTTGTTTTTAAGGTTAATGGCACCAATCAGTCATGCTGTCATGCATCCTGATGGGATGTCACTAGACAGGCACTTCGCCTGTGTTGTCTTCTTCTCCCATATGTATAACCTCAAGGAAATCATGAGGGAAACCTCAGACAACCCAAAACCGAAGGGTGTTCTACACCATACCTGTCTGGTGCTCTTCAAAAGTGTCAACGTGGAGAAAGACAATGCGAAGTACACTGAGTGGCCAGATTATTATGACCACCTGACGTTTGTAGGCAAATTAGCCGTACACTGCATCGTATGGGATATGGAAGCCGAAGGCCTGTTCGAACACCTTTGCTGTCTGCAGTTACCAAGATAACACGTCTCCAATTCGCACAGGAACACAAGGATTGGACAGTC
>NW_005355753.1:852949-859536 GCF_000412655.1 Myotis brandtii | reverse complement strand
GTTGTTTACCCATATCTTCAGAAAAAAATCACTTCTACTGTCGTGGTAACAACTTGCTTCCCTATTTATAATGGTCTGGCCCTCTAGCAACTTCAGCGCGAAATTATAGCTAATTTGCCTACAAACGTCAGGTGGTCATAATAATCTGGCCACTCAGTATAGAGACATGGTGTTAATTCACAACCAGGGGCAAGGAGAGGCTGAAGGAAGAGGCAGGCCACTCCACATTGGTAGGCGGCCGGTTTGTCAACCACGGGCGCTTACCAAGCTTGTCTTGGGTGACTGCAGGGCAGCGAGATCTCCACCCTGCCCCCTGGAATCTTAAAAGCTTCTAGAGGCCGTAACGGGTTCAGTCACATATACAATCCTTTCAGTCACATATTCCATCCAGACATCTCAACAACACTTCACTCTCTCCACTCTCTTCACTGTGTCCTTGAAACGGCTCCCACGGTGGGACAGTGGGCAGAACACACATACCAAGGACAGGGGAGGAGGCACGGAGCCTCAGTGCCTGGGTGCAGCCTGAGGGCCAAGGGCGGTCCTGCCCGCCGGGTGACCTCCTCCTCCAAGCAGACCAGAGGACATTAAGAAGACACGAGGACAGACACAGCACAGTTGGACACTGATACAAAAAAAAAAAGGTGTCAGTGGAGACACCAGCGAGCAGGAAGATAAGCGTGTGGGTTAGTTGACAGTACTGTGGCCAGGCTCACTTCTGCGTTTGGACACCTGTGCCACCTCATATACGATGCTAGCACCAGGGGCGGTAGGTGAAGAGGGGGAAGGACTCTGCGATATCCACACACTCATTTGTCACTACAACTACTTCAAAATAAAAGTGCGTCAAACCCCCAGTGAATTGATTGTAAATGACTGCATTGAGAGGAATGACAATAGGAATAATCACTACCTCTTCCTTCATTAGTCATATTTTTTGACTTCTCACAATTATGAAAACTGTATTTTGCACATCAACATTCATGCACATACAAATTTTTACATGTCAGATAGGTAAAGACCTACTCTGCTATAAAAATAACTTTGGCCTGACTGGTGTGGTTCAATGGTTGAGTGTTGCCCTATGAACCAGGAGGTCAGGGTTCGATTCCCGATCAGGGCACATGCCTGGGTTGCAGGCTTGATCCCCAGTGTGAGGTGTGTAGGAGGCAGCCGATCAATGATTCTCTCTCATCATTGATGTTTCTATCTCTCTCTCCCACTCCCTTCCTCTCTGAAATCAATAAAAATACATAAAAAAATAACTTCATAACAAGAGACTTCTTTATACATAGAAGGGTCGTAAAATACACTGGGTCCAACCTATCATTCCCAGAGATCAGATTACCTGGTTACATTTGCTTCTACTTGCAATATTTTCTACTTGGGAACTTCATCTTAGTTTATATCAACAACCTGAGCTCCTTGATTAGCTCATGAGGTTGTCAATTCAGCTTTCCTATCAGAATATGGAAAGAATTTACCTCATAGCACCTGGATAATCAAAGTACTTTGGGGCTATGAAATTTACTTTAATCTTTCCATTTAATTAAAGTCCCTCTCCCTTCTTAACTCTCCTTCTTTCAAGGGATACCAGTTTTTCTTGTTACACATCTTTGTGTTTTTTTTTCCTAAAGGAAGGGTTGATATTAGGTTTCCTCTACACCTCCATGTGAAATTTAAAATTAACACGAAAATATACACATAATCCATAATACTTACTCCATACCTACACATGACCCTGTTGGGATTCTGTTTGAAATTACATGGAATTTATTGATTAACTAGAGGCCCAGTGCACGAAATTCGTGCACTCAGGGGTGGGGGGCTCCCTCAGTCTGGCCTGTGCCCTCTTGCAGTCTGGGAGCCCTCAGGGGATGTCCGACTGCTGGCTTAGGCCCTCTCCCCCAGCGGGCCTAAGCCAGCAGTTGTTCAGGAGGTGGACGAGGCTCCCGCCACCACTGTTGCTGTGCTCGCCAGCTTTGAGCCCGGCTCAGGGCTTCTAGCTGAGTGGTGCTCTCCTGTGGGAGCACACTGACCACCAGGGGGCAGCTCCTGTGTTGAGCATCTGCCCCTTGGTGGTCAGTGCACATCATAGTGACCGGTCATTCCGCCTTTCAGTTGATTTGCATATTAGCCTTTTATTATATAGTATGGTGAGAATTTTATCTTTACAGTACTGAGTTTTTCATAATAAATATAATAAATGCATAGGTTTTATTTGTTTATTCATATAGATATTTTAATCCTCATCCAAGGATATGTTTTTATTAATTTTGAGAGAGAGAGAGAAAGAAAGAGAGAGAAACATTGACGTGAGAGAGAAACATTGGTCAGTAGCCTTTCGTATGCACCCTGACCAGAAATGGAACCTGCAACCTTTTCTGTGTATAGGATGACGCTCCAACTGACTGAGCCACAGCAGCCAGGGCTGTTTATTCACATATTTTTATGCCTGTTATGAGTTGAACTGTGTCTCCCAAAAAGGTATGTTGAAGTCCTACCTCCTAGTACCTGTGAATGGAAACTTACTTGGAAATAGGGTCTTTGTAGATGTAACCAAGTTAAGACACGGTTGTTAGGGTGGGCCCTGAGCCATCTGACCGGTGTCCTCGCCAGGAGAGGAAAGTGGCCTGAGAAGACAGAGACACACAGGGAGGAGGCCATGTGACCACAGGGTGGAGCTGGGTGGAGCAGCGCCAGCTGAGGAACTCCGAGGATGCCACCCCCACCCCGTCGGGAGCCGGGCCAGGCAGGAAGGCTCTGCAGCCTCAGAGGGAGCCTGCCGCCCACACCCAGAGCCTGACCCCTGACCTCCTGACCGAAAAGAGGGAATTTCCGGTGTAAGCCACACAGTTTGTGGTACTTTGTTATGACAGCCAGGAAACGTAATTAATACAATGTCCTTCCAAAAAGTTGTGTAATTTTATCTTTTATAAAGGACTTGCTTGCTTTTTATTAGATTTATTTCTAAGTATTTAATGGATTTTATTGTAATTCTGAATAGGATCTTCTTTTAAAATTATATTTTCTAATTGTATCCTGATTGTCTATGAGAATGTTGTTACTATTTGCATTTTTAAAAAAAATATATTTTATTGATTTTTTACAGAGAGGAAGGGAGAGAGAGAGCTAGAAACATCGATGAGAGAGAAACATCGATCAGCTGCCTCCTGCACACCTCCCACTGGGGATGTGCCAGCAACCAAGGTACATGCCCTGACCGGAATCGAACCCGGGACCCTTCAGTCCACAGGCCGACGCTCTATCCACTGAGCCAAACCGGTTTCTGCTATTTGCATTTTTAATTTATTTTTTTGTTTGTATATTTCCATAGATTTGTTGTTGTATTGTCTATGAGAATGTTGTTACTATTTGCATTTTTAATTTTTGTTGTTTGTGTATTTCCATAGGTTTTTTTGTTTAGTGTTTTTTTTTTGTCACCAAACATATACTTTGCAAGTAACAAAACTTTGTTTGTTTCTTCCCAACTCTCACGCTTTGTTATCCCCTCTTGTTTTATCGAATCCACTGAGCCCGGTGTGTGCTGAGTAAGGCCGTGACGGAAGGCCTCCTGTTTTGTTCTGGTCTTTCAGGTTCTCTTCTCTCATGGCTCTCGGAACGTTTGCTGTGGGCTTTGGCAGGCACCCCTTTCTCTCAGGGAAGTTGCCTTCGGTTTACTTTGCTCAGTGTATTTATAATGCATGAAGTGGGTGAGATGTTGCGCTGCTAAAAATAATCTCGCTTTACCTGGCTTAATCCCATGTTCCTTTTACACATGGACGTAAATGTCACTTCCTTTTGGGGGTTCTCTGTTGCCGGTGAGCTCGCTGCTGTGCTCCACCGACGTGCTCCCCACGCTGGGCATTTTCTCTCTCCTGGCGTCTGCCTCACTTTCAAAAACCTGCTTGTGTGATTGTTTCTGCCTTAATGACGCCAGGGCTCTTGCTTTCTGCCTCACTGCTACCTCCATGTCCAATCCAGGGTCCAGAGTATACCAGTCACTTCAAATGGCAATAGAAAGAATGAATGAAACAGAAAGAAAACAAGAAGCCTTATAAAATTAAGCAAAGCACAATTAGATGTCAGAACATTCATCCAGACAAAGATCTGTGCAGGGTTTATGTCAAAAAAACTATAGAAGTCCCATAAGAGATAAGAAAGAAGATTGAATGAGTGGAGATTCATCGTCTGTGTTTCTGGATGGGAAACTCCAACATTATACCTTTATTATATCACATTTGAGTTTCAAACTGTCGGGAAGTAACCAGTGCCAGGAAAATGAAGAACAAAATACAGTTAGATCCTTGTGTAAGACCGTATGTCAAAATAAATGTCAGATGCTTTCAACATTTAAGTTTAGAAAAAAATAATAAACCAAAAATGTACTAGAAGAAAATGTACATTGACTTTGGGGACACCATTTTCCACCAAAGGTAAAAACTACAAAGAAAATGCTTGAGAGATGGAATATGAATCATAAAAATGAAAAGCATATGTAATTAAAAACACTAAAACAATTTCCTGGTAAAGACAAGCTGGTAACTCAGTAATTGGAAGATATACGATAGAGGGGAAAAATCTGTATCCTTAATACCTAAGAGGCTATTATGAATCAGTAAAAGCAGTAATAGCAACTAAGCCATTGGCAACTAATAAAAGTAAAAAAATGAACACCTTCCTGAGTGTGTGCTCCCACTCAGTGTGAACATGAGTGGGGCTGAAGGATGTCCCAGGGGGTGTCTTGCTCTGTTTTGGGGTGGATCTGGGAAAGGGGGTGTGGGAAGGGTGCTGATGCGACTGCAGTTCTTGTCAATGGAGGACAATAATGACTGCACTTTTTCCTCTTCTTCCCACGTCACCTACATGTGTCCCTCCTTGATGCAGTGATCACAGGACCTGGGCTGCAGCTACAGGGGCTGTGAACAGGGGCGGTTCCTGAGCTGGGAGCTGTCACAATTCCCAAGGGCCTGACTGAGCAGGCGGTGCCTTCACCCTGCCGGCAATTGGGATCAGCAGTGAGTGCAGCTGCGCTGCCTGGAGGTGAAGCTGTCCCTCCAGTTCTGCACCCGTGTCCCCTCACCTCACCCCACGCGGACGGAGGGAGGCACTTGCTAGACCAGTACTGCTGCCTGGTCCAGGCCAGCAAAAGGGGGGAGAGTTTGGGCCCACGTGGGGAGGAGGGTCAGGGATGAACATATGGCTGGGCTTCGTCATGAGGGAAATCCAACATTACACTTGAAAGAGGCTCAGAGCGAGACGGCATTGTCTCCTGGCTCCTTATAGCAGGTCCGCCTGGAAGAGGGGCATATGCAGCTGAGACCACTCCTGCCCTGGGGACCCGAGGAGATCAGATGGCGGCCTGCAAACTTGAGTGGCCTCCTCCTGTACCATATTTTCATGTGATAAGATGCTGGGCCGGCTGGTTACTCGTGACTGAATGGGGTTTTAGTCACGTGCCACTACCTTTTGACCTCTGTGATTGTTTGCTCTAAGGGACCCTGTGAGAAGACCAGGGGGTAAACTGTGAGACTGTGATTTATAATAAGAAATATATGATTGGCTCGGCTGGCGTGGCTCAGTGGTTGGGCATCATACCAGGAGGTGATGGGATTCCCAGTCAGGATACATGCCCGGGTTTGGGGCTGGATCCCCGGTTGGGGGTGTGCAGGAGACAGCTGATCAATGATTCTCTCTCATCATTAATGTTTCTGTCCCTCTCTCCCTCGCTCTGGAAAAAAAAAAAGTAATGTATTCTCAGTCTTGGACCCATTCCTGGCACAGAGCTCCTAAAACCTTGGAATTTTCTGTGATAAGAGCAATAGAGGTGTCTTGTGTTATTGAGGTGACTTCTGGAAAGCCCTTCGATAACCTGCAGATGGGGACCCAACCATGTAAATGTAATTCGAGGGTTGGAACTTTTAACAATCCCATCCCCAACCTCCAGGAGAGGAGGGACTGGAGGTCGAATCTACCGCCAAAGACCAAAGATTTAATCAGCCATGGGTAGGTCACAACCCTCCACAGAAACAAACAAACAAACAAACAAACAAACAAACAAACCCAGAGGAGGTTCTGAGGGCTTCCAGGTGGTGAACACAGGATTTAGGGAGAGGGGCACCAGGAAACCCATGGACGCTCCGCGCACGTCCCCACTCCTGCTCCCGCATCTCCCATTGCCTGTTCAAGTCACATCCTTTCCTGATAAACTGGTGATCTAGAGCAGTGGTCGGCAAACCGCGGCTCGCGAGCCACATGTGGGTCTTTGGCCCCTTGAGTGTGGCTCTTCCTAAGCCTTAGAACAGTGATGGCGAACCCTTTGAGCTCCGCGTGTCAGCATTTTGAAAAACCCTAACTTAACTCTGGTGCCGTGTCACATATAGAAATTTTTTGATATTTGCAACCATAGTAAAACAAAGACTTATATTTTTGATATTTATTTTATATATTTAAATGCCATTTAACAAAGAAAAATCAACCAAAAAAAATGAGTTCGCGTGTCACCTCTGACAAGCGTGTCATAGGTTCGCCATCACTGCCTTAGACAGTGGTTCTCAACCTTCTGGCCCTTTAAATACAGTTCCTCA
>NW_005355753.1:851276-851993 GCF_000412655.1 Myotis brandtii | reverse complement strand
GCCGCCTGCTGACCCGCCTCCCCCCTAACTCTAACAGGGCCTGCTGACCCTCCTCCCCCCTAACTCTAACATGGCCTGCTCACCCTCCTCCTCCCCTAACTCTGACGGGGCCAGCTGACGTGACTGGTCAACATGAGAGGAAAGGAATACGTGTGTTTTCGTAAGTCACACAGTGTGGGGTGTGTTGCACTCACAACCAACCCCAGGTCTTAGGAGCTGAAAACCACCCAGGGCACTGGGTGCTGCTGCCTGTCATCAGCGCTGGCTCCGCACTGTCCTCACTCAGTGCGGGGACGGAGCAGGTGGCGGTGAAGACGGGCCACTCCAACTCCTGGCACGATTGTCCGGCGGGAAACACTCCCACTGGCAACTGCCTCGCCTGTGCCCGAGCTCCATCAGCCCGTGTCAGTCACACGGCACTGGAGGAGGGTCCTGTCTGTGGGCCGCCGGCCGCCGGGACTGTGTGGCGAAGGGCAGTACCGACCTCTGTACACCATATGCTCTATCAGCAACATGTCGAACTCTCGGGCCGCATGCCTCCCGCTGGCCGCGAGTATGGCATGCTTGCAGGCCTTCCCAAAACCCGTATTTGCTTCTTATTTGTTGATTTTTTAAAAATCCCCTTCAGTTATGGGAGTTATTACACATCCTCCTTGTAAATTTCTTTAATTAAAAAACAACAAAAAACAAAAGTAAGTAACCGGAGTTATTTTCTAT
>NW_005355753.1:838871-841653 GCF_000412655.1 Myotis brandtii | reverse complement strand
CTCTAATGTGGCCTGCTCACTCTCCCCCCATAACTCTAACGGGGCCTGCTCACCCTCCTCCCCCCTAACTCTAACAGGGCCTGCTGACCCGCCTCCTCCCCTAACTCTAACAGGGCCTGCTGACGTGACTGGTCAACATGAGAGGAAAGTAATACGTGTGTTTTTGTAAGTCACACAGTGTGGGGTGTGCTGCACTCACAACCAACCCCAGGTCTTAGGAGCTGAGAACCACCCAGGGCACTTGCTGCTGCTGCCTGTCATCAGCGCTGGCTCCGCACTGTCCTCACTCAGTGCGGGGACGGAGCAGGTGGCGGTGAAGACGGGCCACTCCAACTCCTGGCACGATTGTCCGGCGGGAAACACTCCCACTGGCAACTGCCTCGCCTGTGCCCGAGCTCCATCAGCCCGTGTCAGTCACACGGCACTGGAGGAGGGTCCTGTCTGTGGGCCGCCGGCCGCCGGGACTGTGTGGCGAAGGGCAGTACCGACCTCTGTACACCATATGCTCTATCAGCAACATGTCGAACTCTCGGGCCGCATGCCTCCCGCTGGCCGCGAGTATGGCATGCTTGCAGGCCTTCCCAAAACCTGTATTTGCTTCTTATTTGTTGATTTTTTAAAAATCCCCTTCAGTTATGGGAGTTATTACACATCCTCCTTGTAAATTTCTTTAATTAAAAAACAACACACAAATGAAGTTAGCCAGAGTTAGTTTCTATTGCTTAAAAGAATTTAGAAGGCATTCGACTTGGCATGATGATTGTTACTGACAGCTCAGCGCCCACGCCGGCTGGCTGGACAGAAGGGTGCACACGCATGTTCTGAGGATAAGGCTTTCCTGGGAGCAGGCATGGCAGGAGCCAGCATTTAGATTCAAATAATTATTGGTGACCACTGTATGTCAGGCACCAGGCCCGGTATTTTTGCTTATGTTATGTAAGCCAATTTCATTTTTTTTCTCTTTTTAAATTTTAATATGTTTTTATTGATTTCAGAGAGAGGAAGGGAGAGGGAGAGAGAGATAGAAACATCAATGATTAGAGAGAATCAGTGATCAGCTGCCTCCTGCACGCCCCCTATTGGGGATGGAGCCCACAACTCGGGCATGTGCCCTGACCTGGAATCGAACCCTGACCCCCTGGTTCACAGGTCGGCGCTCAACCACTGAGCCACGCTGGCCAGACAGTCAATTTCATTCTTGATAAAAACATAATTTATATATGCAGAAAATGAGGCGCAGGGAGGTGAAATGACCAGTCGGAAAGCCACTCAGCTGGCCAAGGACAGCCATACTCTAATGTTATCATCTAACCGTGCGGAGGAGGATGAGAAGACCTCGATGCATGTTCAGGTGGCGGGGCACGCAGGACCGTGAGCGCAAAGGGGAAGCAGTTAGGGCTTCTCGGTCAGGCGGGGCAGGCGGGCTCTGGGTCAGAGAGGGCACCCGCAGCTTCTGGGGCCTGTAGCAATGAGGCGTGCTGGAGGCCTGGGCACACCTGGGAGCACTGTAAAACTCAGGCGGGTCTGACGGAGCATGGGTGTAGCTGAGGAAACAGAACAATCCTTCTCTCTAGTCTCCAGGCCGGGGGGCTTGCGGAGGCCGAGTTCTCCCTATGAAACAGCCCCTACTTCTCATCACAGTGTCCTGAAGAACCTGCTCCCAGAAAAAGCCTGGATCAAGAGCAGAGAAAAGGAAGAGGCTCCAGCTGAGAGATGCTCTTCTCCCCACACCAACTCTCCCCCAGCAGCTGTAGCCTAACGTTCCCGGCGGGCTCTGTTCCTGCAAGAGTCTCTTATTCAAGTGTGACCTTTTGGGGACAAGAGGTCTCCAGGCAAGTAAGGTACATGCAGGGGAGTTTGCGGGGGTGGGCACCACGAAGACCCTGCAGACGCCCCACCTACGTGGCTTCTCAGCTCCAGTGAGGGGCCCAGAGTTGCCGGATCTGCTGTTTCAACAGAAACCTCGTATCCAGATATTTTTGGGGAAAGCCCTCAATTTTAAAATATTGCAACTGTTTTAAATTTCTTCCTATCACTGTGCTGGCCACACTCAGCTCTCCGTTTGCCACCTCTGGGCTCAATTTTAATACCATTTTGTCCAAACCTTTCCAAATTTGAAAGCACGTCTTTCGTAAAACTAGACTGTGGCACAGGTTCTTTGCATGGCTGAGAGGGTGGGTAGAGAGTGCGGGTGCTAGTTGTGTAGGCGAGCCCTGGGCCACAGGCTGGGCCTCCCAGCGCCTGGCCTTGCAAGGGTGAGGGACCCTGGCAGTGGCCTCCTGGGCTGGGCTGGAAAGAGGGATGGGTGAGCTGCGTCCTTCAGCTCCAGCAGCCCCTTCCCGTGAACAGCACAGCGATGCAGCTGTGTGAGCCTGAAAAAGCACCCCTGGTTCCCCGGGTGATTTACAGGACACCAGACCCTGCGTTCCGAGCCCCTAGTGCACCATAAAGATGCATTACGAGGGAATAATCTTTATCTGAACTAGAGCTGCGGTGAAGGAGACTCTGTCCAGCTGAGAGCAGCAGTGAGCTTTTGTTCGCTCAGGGAAAAGTCCCTGTTCTTCATCTTATTTGATTAACATTTCTTTTTCCTCTTTGACACTAGGTATCTAGTTAATATTTAGACATTATATACATTTTCTTTCAACTGTTGTATCTATTATGTGATCAAACAAAACTCGAGATGCCAACCACATCAGACCTGCCAGGCACCCAGCTGTGGCTAGCGGATACCTGGGACTCACAGGGCCAGGCCCTGGGAGGGATGGCGCCAGGTGGGGGG
>NW_005355753.1:838074-838745 GCF_000412655.1 Myotis brandtii | reverse complement strand
GGGGTCCAGGGCCAGCCCTGTCCCCAGGAAGCAGAGTCGCCTAACTTGTTTGTTTATTAGGTGTATAGATCGATGATGGTCTCAGTCTATTTCAGTCCAGGGAAATCTGAATTCTTTTAGTGGCAATGTCCCCAAGGGACGATGGCGTAACTGTGATTAAAAAGGGGGCAGTCTCAGGTTTCAGGGCAGAAAGCAGTCACCTGGTGGCAGGACAGAGGCAAAAGGTTTGGGGTAGGAAAACCGGGGGTTTGTGTCAAAGCTCCACCCACTAGGAGCTCCAAGCTAAGATGGGGAGGCTGGGAAGATGGAAATTGGGATGGGGAAGCTGCTATGGAGAAGAAATCGCTCCGGGGGCAAGGCAGGAGGCTATCCAGGGAGAGAAGGGCGGGTCAGGGGCCCGCAGAGTTTGCCTGGAGTCCCAGGGCAAAGGGAAGCTGAGCTCGCTCGCCCCTGGCCCCCTGCTTCCTGGTGCCTGGCACCGGCGGGCGGCGGGCTTTACGCCCCGAAAGTACTGGGAAAGGATGGAGAACGCGGCGTCCCAGGCTCCCAGGGAAAGGGAAGCCGCGGGGCTGGGCGGGGAACACCTCCAGTGTGTGTGCGTTCAGGCGGGGGGCACACGATCTCCGCTTCCCGGGCTCCCCAGCCCTGCGCTCGCCTCCGCTCCCGCGCCC
>NW_005355753.1:836128-836763 GCF_000412655.1 Myotis brandtii | reverse complement strand
AGGGGCTGCCCCAGGCGCTGATCATCGGGGTCAAGAAAGGCGGAACCCGCGCGCTGCTGGAGGCGATCCGCGTGCACCCGGACGTGCGGGCGGTGGGCGTAGAGCCGCACTTCTTCGACAGGAACTACGAGAAGGGCTTGGAGTGGTACAGGTAGGCGAGGGAGGAGGTGGCGGCGGGCTCTGCCTCCCGAGCTGCGCGTCCAGCCAGCTGCTTTCTGACTCTGCGCAGCTCCGTGCCTGGGAGTCCCCAGTCCTGGTGCCCTCAGCGTTCCTCCCGCAGGCTCTTGGGGAGCTCTGCGCTCCTGTTGGGGACGCTGAGGACTGAGTCAGGACAGCTATGTTGACTAAAGGGCGTTGAGATCCCCGGGAATCTCTCAGAATCGCCCTGGAACGCATCTGCGTGGCTGGAATCCAACTTTAAGTATTTTCAGGTTAGAGCAAAATGAACAGGGAACAGTTAAAAAGGTGGTGCTGGCGAGTTCGGGCTTTCTAGTAAAGACCTAGGATGTCCCCCATCTCCAGAACTTTCTGTCCCCCTTGGCCGGATGAACACTGGGTGCAGGTGACAGAGGTGCCCTGGGTGTTGCTGCCTGCACCCAAGCCCTTCCCAGGAAGGTGGACATTTCCCACCCTTC
>NW_005355753.1:824220-836006 GCF_000412655.1 Myotis brandtii | reverse complement strand
TGGGTGGGGGAGGGAGAAGGGGACCAGAAAGTTGAGCGCAGGTGAAATAAATGGATGCTCCAGCTTCCTTGCCAGCCGTAACATTTAAAGCAGCACTGGCGCAGATGCCCGCATGCAAGCCTCCTTTGCGTTTCTCCTTCCCTCTCTCCTCCTGTTTTATGTCTCTTTGGAAAACGGATCTGGCTGGCTGGCCCCATCTCTGTTGCATCTCAGTAATTAATTGCAATTGTCAAACGTAGACACAGGCTGTGTCAGCTAAAGTGATGTTATCATCTTAACAGAGCCAATAGGTAAACTAAGGATTGTTTCCTAACAAGTTGTTTTCCTGTTGAAGGGATGGCTGTCTCAGTTTAAATTACAGCCTGGGAAAGTTTCAGAAATGACAACTTCAGAAATATAGAATAAATGTGTGATTGATCCCCCCCCCCCCCTTTAAAATGTGCCTTGTACTTGGGAAGCTGGAGAGAAGTGCACTTGGCGCATAAACATTCCAGCGCATGAAAGAAAATAGCAAATGTGTCTGTTAATGTCCTGTCTGTTTCAAAAGCCAGAACTAATTGCAACATTTTAGGAGGCTTCAAACAGCCCCTTCCTCTCCAGACATGAAACAGCAAGTGCCCAATTTAACTAGAGAATCAGTACCGTAAACATCACAGCCATCCTTCCAGGTGGCAGTTATCACTAAGGAGGTGTTAGGATGAGGAATGCACCCCTAGGAGGGGCGTGATGTCTGGGGAGGGTTCCCTTAACTGATGGTTGCAGGAAGGTTCTAGCTTCTTCTATGGGGCAGCTTTGGTCTCATGAGGGTAGCTGGCCCCCCCCCCCCCCCTCTTCTGATTTCAAAGCTGTGTATCTTGTGAGAAGTGTTAAATGCCCTTTTGGGGAGAGGGCGGCCTAAGGATCAGATCTTTCCGAAATGTGTGTGGGTAGCTTTGCAGCAGCTGGAAACAGAAGGGGGGTCTGATGAGATGCCGTAAAGGTGGTGCGGGGTGTGTGTGGGATGCGAGTCAGGAAGGGACTGGACAATTTTCTGAGAGGGGATGGAAGATGCCTGGTTTTCCCATGTTCTTTTACACCGAGGCTGGAAAAGGAGGCACATACACTGCCTGGCCTTGGGGACCTGGCTGTGGTATCTGGGGCTCCCCTTCCAGCTGCGACACCAGGGAAGTGTGGCGGGAAGTGGAGGACCGAGTGTCGTCCTGTCCTCAGTCCCGCCCCAGGCTGTCCGGGTGGGGGGCCCCTGTATTGCTGAGATGTCACTGGAAGTGCTGGAGGAGAATCTGTCGAACACAGAGGGAATCTTAGCAGAGCGGACTCCCAGAACCCCCTGCACCCACAGAAGCCACATGTGCCCGGACGACTTGGTGCCTCTCTAGCCTTACCAGGGCCAGCGTGCTCTGAGGCCCGGGGATTTTCCTGGGCTCTGTCCCAGGCTCCAGCCTGTGTGCATGGAGGAAGCAGGCATGGCATCCTCGCTGGCTGGTAGAGAGGAGGCCGTGGCACTGAGTCAGACCAGGACAGACACCTCGCTCTGGGGTCGCTGGTGTGGCTTCGCCTTGGCAGTGGCGGCCTCTGGACTGAAAGGCTCCTCTTGCCCAGAGCGAAACCCGCTGGAACCTTCCTCTTCTGTTGTCCGATGACACAGCCCCAGGTGAATTCAAGGTCCCTCCCCCCACAACCATGCACTTCTTTTTCTTTTCAGGGTGCCTCCCATGGCCCACCAATTCTGCAGATGTTTCCTGCAAGGGGGGCAGAAGCAGCGGCTGCTGCCAGCAGGGCTGGCCTGGGCCTTCCGCGGGCCGCCCAGCAGCCAGCAGCTGTGCCTTCTCCGAGCCACTCCAGTGGTGTCTAGATCCGGGTTTTGCTTCCTCCCGTGCTGTTGATCTAATGTGATTTAAAAACACATTTGGGATTAGAACATGTGCCTCAGATTTCCAGGCCCAGATAGCCTCCTGGATTAGGGCGTGTTACAGCCGCCGCAGAGCCGGCTCCCTTCGTGGACAGCACAGGCCAGCGGTCAGTCAGGGTGTGGGGCAGCTTGCACCCTCCACGCCCCGCCCCAGATAAAAGGGCAGAGTCCCAGTCGCCTCACGTGCTCTGATGTGAGCTGTGAGCTGTGAGCTGTGAGCTGCACAGGCAGGGCCTTGAAGTGCTGTAAGGATGGGGCCCTGTGGCGGGGCTGCCACAGCAGAACTCATCAAAGTGAGGAGACCAGGAGCGCGGCCTCCCCCGCGGTTTACACTGTGCGGCAACCGTGGCCGCGTAGCCTTTTGGAAAGCGCCCAGGGCGATGGGAAGTGACCCTCCAGGGCTTCAGGCTGTCCTCACTGCCAGCCGCTGACACACGGCCCACTGGCTGGGGAACGCCACTCAGGGGAGGGCTGCTGCAGTCCGGCCAGCTTCCGGAGGACAGTGGTGACAGCGTGGTTCCCACACAGCGTCTGGACAGAGAAGGAAGGAGGACGGCGCTGGCATTACTGAGCGCCTGTGATTGTGGTGGTTGGCGCTGTAGAGGCCTGTGATGACGTTTGAGCGTCATGATGAGGCTGTGAGTGTAATCGAGACACCCCTGGCTCACAGGTGGCCCAGAGGGCACACATCTTGCTCAGGGTTTCTGGGAGGGTCCCCGTGAGCTGCCCGCAGTGAGCTGCCAGCGGTGAGCTGGCCGCGTCTGCCCCACCGCAGAGCTTCCTCTGCCCCGCATGGCCACACAGAAAGCACTGGGAAGACCGTCTTCGTTCTTGTGTTCCACAACTTTTACCAGTATCTTCCGTGTCCCAGCGCTGTTTCCGGTCCTGGGGAGAAAGTGGGCCACAGGAGAGCGGAAGCAAGCCCCGTTCGTTCTGGAACTGGCATTTCACGGGGGTGAGGGGAATGGCAAACCCACACGTCTTTCTTTGTGCCTCTGTCAGTGTGGCTGCTAGGAAATTTAAAGGTACACTGGCGACTCACATTTTATACCCGCTGGACAGGGCTCCCGCAGATCAGTACTTTTAAGCTCCAACATGAGTCACCTGGGGATGTTGTTAACATGCAGGCTCTGATTCAGCACGACTGGGAGGGGCGGGGGATGCTGACACTGCAGGTCCCAGGGCCTCACTGTGAGGGGCAGGGGCGTAGAGCGTAATCAGTGCGCACACACGAGTTACCTAAAGTCAAATGACCAGGGAACTCCTCTCTGTGGAAAGGATGTAAATGAAGTGAAGGAGGAAGGTCCTCCCAGGTGAAGAGCTGGGTGGAGAGGTTTTCAAATCGAGGGGACAGCAAGTGCAAAGGCCCTGGGGTAGAAATGAGCCTCAAGGATTTCCAAAGTGTTCTTTTATTATCCCCAAAGCTCGGGCTTGGTAGCTGGACAAGCCTGGGTTCAATTCCTGGCTTTGTCACGTTCTAGTTGGATGGTCTTGGTTGGATTACAGCTTCAGTTTACCTGAGGGTAATTCCTTCCTTGCAGGATTGTTGGGAGGAATAAATGAAATAATACAAGTGAATATATTTTCTAGGCAAAACGTGGGTTCTAGAGCAGAAATCCAAATAGGCCCAAACTGGGTTTTTCCATTTCTCAGTCTTGTTGGTCTCATCTGCTTTACCTGCTATCTCAGCTGTGAGAATGTTCACGGAATGTTTCCTTACCCGGTGTTTTGGGAAAAGCCTAATCATGACTGGCTTTGCAATCTGCGTCAGCTTAACCTTTTACACCAGGGGTCGCCGAGGGCCGTGGGGAGCCTGCAAATGAGGGAAATGAACCAGGTGGGGAGAAATGGGGTGAATGTGTTCTGTAAAGGGGTGCCCACTGCTTGCTTCCCAGCTACTCTTCTCCATGCTCAGAGGTGGCGTCAGGGTTACCTGGTCTCCCATTTGGTAAGAAAGTGGAAATTAGGTTTTAATGTGAAATCTCCTGCTTTTGAATGCTGGCAACAGAGTGAAATTTCTTAAAAGTGCTGTGTGGGCCAGCACTGGGAGGCACGCGGAACCCATCTGTGGGCTGGATACCGCAGCTGCTCCCGTTCCCAACCTCTGCTTCCAGCCATGTCGGAGACGGCTAGTGTGCCCAGCCCCTTGCCCCTGCCAGGACCCTGCTTCCGGGCTACTTCAGTGTCCATTCCCCTCCCTGTCTCCGGGCTTCACAGCCTGGGGCAGAGGTGGTGGCCGCAACCCAAGGGGGCTGGTTGGAAACGGACATCGAGGCAGAACAGGGCCGCTCCCAAACACATTTCCCGCTTCTTCCCAGTGAGCGTTTTCTGGAAGGTGGGAAATTCTCTTGTGTTCACTCACTAATTGTGAGTGCCCGGATCTGATCCATGCGGATAAGTTGCGCTTATAGGCTCTGGTCAGAAAAGTTGGGTTCTAGGCTGTGTTCTGCCACCTACCAGTTCTACTGGACGTCAGGTTACTTAAATCAATCAATCTCTCTCTCTCTCTCTCTCTCTCTCTCTCTCTCTCTTGCTCTCATCTTTGTTTCTTAGATGATGAGGCTAGATCAGGGGTGGGCAAACCTTTTGACTCGAGGGCCACAATGGGTTCTTAAACTGGACCGGAGGGCCGGAACAAAAGCATGGATGGAGTGTTTGTGTGAACTAATATAAATTCAAAGTAAACATCATTACATAAAAGGGTACGGTCTTTTTTTTTTTTAGTTTTATTCATTTCAAACGGGCCGGATCCAGCCCATGGGCCGTAGTTTGCCCACGGCTGGGCTAGATCATCTCCATAGGGCCTGCCCATTTGTTCACTCACTAAAATATTTTGGTTCTAGAACAGATTTCTTTATTGCTCAGAGGAAGAAAAGGGTAGAATAGAAGCAACATTGTTTGCAGCATGATTTCGTGACACTGGACAAGCTACTTAATGTCACCAAGCCTCGATTTCCTCATCTGCATAATGGGCTTCCTGATACTTCCAAGGGATTATGTGAGGATGAAATAAAATGGTATCCATGGTACCCACAGAGTTTGTGACAGCCAGTTTTCCTCTCCCCTTCTTTTCTCTCTCCCAGTTTTTCTTTTTCCGTTGCTTTCTCTTCATTTCCTTCCTTTTATTTTATCAGTCCTGAAGGTCCCGAAGAGAAAGCTGTAATGCATTTTTCCATTTGAATGTAGTCTTTTATTTCCAGATTATGTCTGAATGAGGGACTTCAAACCCTGAAGCATCTCTTAAGTAGCTCTCCAGAGAATAATCAAAGCCGGTTCCAGAATTTGGTCTCTTGTAACTTGAGCAGAAGGAGGAGAGGAGTCAGCGGGGCTGTCCAGCGCGGGTGAGCTGTGGGCGGCAGGCCCGGCAGCAGGAGTGCGTGCTGCCCGGGACAGGGCGGCTTGCCCTCATCGTCTGCGGAGCTGAAGCAACTGCGAACGCAGGGCTGGTCAGGAAGGCCCGGGAACTCCTGTGACAGAGGCTGCTCCCACTGTCCCGGGCCATCACAGCACAACTCACTCTTAGTCTAACTTCCAGTCGGGTCAGGAGGGAGGCCTGGAGACGGGTGAAGGGCCGATTGCTAGGCCACATGTCAGAAGGTGTCCAAGGCTTTGGTCTCACATGATGGACGGGGATGCTGGCTCCGCACCTGCCGAACCTCCGCCAGTTATGGCAACCCCTCGATTTCACTGGTTTCTGTGGTTTAACAAGCGCCTCTCTCACTGTCTTGGGAATTTCACTCTGAAATTATAACTCGCTGAGGGAACCTTTCAGCCCAGTTTGCCGTTAATTAAAAGCAGGCTGTTGAATTTTTTTTTTTTTAACACTTACCAGTTAGGATTACCTTCTTTTAAATTTTTTTTCGACCTTTACTTAGATATAAACATCTGTTTACAGGGAAACAAGGCAACACATGCAGGCTGTAAATGCTAGAGATTGAACTGAAACTGTTATAAACAAGAAAGGTAATTTATTGGCTTATGTAATTAGGAAGACTTAGGGGGTAATTGGCATCAGGAAAAGCTGAATCCAGGGGCTCCAATGGCGTCCCCAGGTCTCCCCCTTCCCGTTCTCTGCCGCGTCGGTCCCTGCCTTGCTTCGTTCTCAGATAGGCGGTGTCACCACATTTTAGGCAAGATGGTCAGCAGCAACCCTGATAAGCATGTGTATGTTTATCAATTTATGGGAAGTGATTTTCCTTAAGAGCTTCTGTAAGAAACTCCTGCAGACGCCGTGGCCCCGCTGGTCATGTGCCCCTCCCCACAGCAGTCCTTGTGCAGCGTCCAGTCAGGCTGGCGAGGTGGCCACCCCTCGGCTTGGGGGGTGGTGGGAGCCGGGGAGCAGGGTGAGTCCCATTGGATCCGTAAGGAATAGTTTCCCTGCAGAGAATGTGGGGTGCAGGGATTCTGTTGCTAGAAGTGGGGGCCAGTAAACCACGCCTGTTAAGCATATAGACCAGCCGTGGGCAAACTACGGCCCGCGGGCCGGATTCGGCCCGTTTGAAATGAATAAAACTAAAAAAAAAAAAGACCGTACCCTTTTATGTAATGATGTTTACTTTGAATTTATATTAGTTCACACAAACACTCCATCCATGCTTTTGTTCCGGCCCTCCGGTCCAGTTTAAGAACCCATTGTGGCCCTCGAGTCAAAAAGTTTGCCCACCCCTGATATAGACCCACGCTGGGCCAGGTGAGGCCCAGGGTCCCTCTCAGTATTTTAACCCAGGAAGGGGAGCAAAGGGTTAATTTGGGAGGCTCAGTGCCTTTGTCTTAGCCATTCATTTATTCGCTTGTTGCGCATGTATTGATTGTTACCGACTTGCTGGGTCAGACGTGCATCAGCCATGGCCAGTGATCTGCAGGAGCTCCTGGAGCAGAGAAATGGACAAGCCCCTGATTCCATTTCACTAAAGTCCCGACAAAGTGGGATTCACTCCAGGAATGGATGGATGGTTCAATCTTAGAAAAATCTAATAACTTGACTTATTCTTAATATGGACAAATGAGAAAATCCTCGGATTTGTTTTATGGATGCTAAAAAGACATCTGATCAAATTAAATATCTATTCCTGATTTTAAGTACAACCCGTGATAAAACAGGGTCATTCCCAAACCCAGCATCGTGTTTAGTGGTGTAACACTAGACACACCCCCACAACTCCAGACCCAGAACAGAAGCCCACGGTCATCACTGTTATTTACTGTTGCTCGGGAATGAATAAATGATACAATTGGATATGGAAAAGAAGAAGAAAGTGGGAGGTAGAATTATCACCATTTGCCAGTAAGTTACTCTCTTTTTTTGAAAACTTAAGTAAACAATGACGCTATTAGGAACGATAATAGGATTTATTAAGGCAAGGAAATTAATATGCAAATCTACAATTTTCCTATATGCCTACACCAGCATTTTTGAAAATATAATGAGAGACAATATTCTATTTATAGAATCAACCCAAGAGACAAAATAACTAGGAATAAATTTAGCAAAAATTGCAAGGGACTTGTAAGAACAAAATTTTAATACTTTACTGAGGGGCAATAAAAAGAGACGAGTAAATGGAGAGAGACCTCTTTCTCTAGGACAGTATTTCTTTCTTTCCACCCGTCTGCCATCCCCTCTCCCCTGCCCTTCCTACTGGAGTTCTTTGCTGTTAGATTGAGATCAGTCCAGTGTGTCTAACAAAAGTGTGAAAATATTAATTCTGTGAACATGGCCCAAGAGTTGGACTTCATTCTTAGGATTCCCTTACTTCCCACATTTTGTTTGATTGAAGAGAGGATGGTAAGACAATCGTTTTATGGTTCTGATTCAAAAACAGTATTATAAATACTTGGTGGGGGGTGTTGCCTGATTTATATCCCAGATTTAGGGGTGGTCGGACTGTGCCCAGGTGTGGATTAACAGCTGAGTTGGTGTAAATTTAGATGCACTCCTGTTGTTACAAAACAAAAAACAAACAAACCAGGGGCAAGTGATGGTTATTTTTAATGCACCAGAAAGATGAGGATTTGGATCTGAATGAATAACAGTATCAGCTGTGGCAACAGGATCGGGCTGGCAACAGCAGGAGCAGTGGCAACAGCAGCAGTGGTAACACAGTAGTGGTGGCAGCGGTAGCTGTGGTGGTAACAGCGGTGGCCGCGGTAACAATAGTGGCGGCAACAGTGGCTGCAGAAGCAGTGGCAGTGGCGATCACAGTCGCGGTGGCGGCAGCAACAGTGGTGACAGAAGCTGCAGGAACCGTAGCGGCGGTGGTAGCGGCGGTGGTAGCGGCGGTGACAACAGAAGCGCCGTAGACACACATTGTACTTGCGTCTGCCAGGCTCTGTTCCAAATGGCAGATCCATCCAGTCTTCACAGGCACTTGGTGAGGCAGGTACTGTTTTGCCCACGTTTTACAGATGATGAAATTAAATGATGGCACAAGGAGGCCCGAATGTGGAGTTGGGGTTCACACCCAGGGATTGGCCCCAAACATACGCAGGCCCTTTATTTGTCCGGGGCTCTTTCCCTCCCCTCCGTCTTGTCCTCCAGCCTCCCGGGGAGGGGGCGGGAGCTTCAGGGTGGCCTCAGCTTTCCCTCTGCAGCTTTGAGGCCCTGCATCAGACTGGTGGGCAGGCCCACCACCCAGTTCCCTGAGGGCTCTTGTCCCAACACAAGGGCTTCCTTTCTGCCCTTCGACCAAGTTCATCCCCACATTAGGGCCTTTTTATTCCCTGTGTCCCTTCCTGGGACACTCTGCCCCATCCTCGGCTGCAGGTCTCCTCACCTCCCCTTCAGGTGGCGGCTCAGATCTGAGCTCAGAGACCTTCCCAGCCCCTAATGTGCTTGTCCGCGCGGCATTTCTTCCTCGGCTCCTCTTGCCCTCACTAGAGGGCAGACTGCGTGGGACCAGGGGTCTTGTCCATCGTCTTTGTTGCCAGTATTTGGCACACAGTAGGCACTCAGTAACGGTTAACTAATCACTAACTATGAATGAATGAATGAATGAATGAAAGGAGTGCATTGTGTGTGTTAAGTTGTCTTCCGAAACCGTCTGAAAAGAAATAACACCTCTTTTGGTAACTCTGGCTGAGAATTGTTCTGATGTCTTTCTCACACTATTTTTGCAAGATTATTTTGGGTGTAAGAAAGAGAAACCCACTCAGACCAGCTGTGGGTTAGACAGTCTCCCCAAAAGTTGCCTTCAGCACACGGCATTGGCCCAGTTATGCCGCACAGCAGCCTGGCGCGGCCCATACCTCCTTATCCCCTTTTAACAAATAAAGAGAACGCCATCTCCGAAGGGCGAGCGGCAGTCCCCGGGTCACCTACAGGCTGTCACGAGCCAGGTGTCTTTTCGCTGCGACACGTGGCTTTTGGTTTCTGGCCTTTTCGTTGCTGTCACTGCCAAAGTGTTAGGAGAGCCTGGGTTATTCCCGATTGGCTGTTGGGCTCCAAGAGCAGTTGGGATTATATGTCTCTAAATGCATGATTAAAATCGCATAATTGCCATTTAATAATCAAATCATCCCACGGAGGCCCTCTGCTTGATTTGTGACTCCCCGAGGCGTATGCACACCTTTCCCTGTGCCTTCGGGGGAAGCCTTCTGTGAGGGTCAGAGGTCTGGGTGCCTCAGGAGCTGAGGAAGGAACGAAACATTCACGTCAAACTCCCTGAGCGCGTCTACCATAGGGCGCTGGGGATGTTTGGAGCTTTGTGGTATTTTGAACAATAAAGCTGAGCCTGGAACCAGGAATGAAGGGTTGGAGTCCGCGTCCCGGTCTACCTTGCTTTGTGTGCATAGGTGAGTATGTAGCCTGCCAGCCCTGATCCCTCTTCTCCACGGTGGGAAAACAGCCTCCCGTCACGGCACAGGGACGGCCAGGACAGGCTGACGGGATGCGCTGGCACCTGCTTTGCCTACCCCGGTTGCGTGTTACTAATCCCTGCACGTTTGCGCGAATCCCCCTGGTAATTGGTTTTCTGGAATGCTGCACTCCAGGGACACCTGAGATGCAGGACGAGCGCTCTCATCATAAAGTCAGATTAAGAAGTTTAATTTACAGAAACATCAGAGACCGTGAGTATCACACCCTGTGAGGCCGCCTGCATGAAGATGCCAGGATTCCGGAGACCCCGTCTGTGTACTCTTCTACTTGACACCGGGCGCTGCTGCGTCTGCTTTTACCCTGAAACACGTGGACGCTCCAGGGCACATTTGCTGTTAGGATTGCCCTGCAGTTGATGAGCTTTGGAGGGGACCAGAGACTCTCTCATTTGTTCTAATTGGCCCGCCCTCCCTTCTCACGTGCTCCCGGTCAGTGCTGCCGGGTCAGCATATTCACGTCCCCCCTCTGGCTGCCTGGCTGCCTACTCTGTGTGCAGCGTGATGGCCCCGAGATAACCCGTCCTGGTCTCCAGAACCTCTGACCTTGCTCCATTATGTGCACCGGGAATTAAGGCTGCAGATGGAATTAGATTGCTAACGGCTGACCCTGAGACTGGGATAATCCGGGATCATCTCCTGGGCCCTGTAATCACAGGCTCCTCTTTAATGGAAGAGGGAGGCCGGGGAGCTGGAACCAGAGGGATGGCGGCAGGAGAGGGGCTCCGCCCGCTGTCCTGGCTTTGAAGATGGAGAGAGGGGCCAGGAGCCAAGGAATCCAGGCCGCCCTGGAAGCTGGAAAAGGAAAGGAAAGGATTCTTCCTCAGAGCCTCCGAAAGGCAGCCCTGTGGACCTGCCCTCGCCTGTGGGCCTCTGGGCAGGGCTCAGAGCTGCTGTGGGCCTCCTGCAGGAGCAGCCCTCCTCCCCCTAGCAGGCACCTGCTCTGTCCTTCCCTCCCTGCTTCTCTCTTCCTGGAGAAGAGCCCCTCCCGGGTGCTGCTGGTCTCCTGCCAAAGGCCACATGCATATGAATGCCCAGCATCTGCAGATGGTCACCATGCTGGTTGGGGTAAAACCCAACTTCTGCCGCCAAGGAACCCAACATACAGCGGCTTCCATAAGATCCATGGCTTCTCTCCTGTGCGATGACATCCGCATTCACAGCCGAGTGCTGCGAGGAGGCGGCCAGGTGGGAGCACCCTGAGCGCTGCGTGGAGGTGGCCAGGTGGGAGCACCCCTAGTGCTGCATGGAGGCTGCCAGGTGGGATCACCCTGAGCTGGAGCACCCCGAATGCTGCGTGGAGGTGGCCGGGCGGGAGCACCCCAGCGCTGCATGGAGGCGATTGGTTGCCTCCCACATTTGCCTTGGTCGGGGCACAGGGGATGGAACCTGCAACTGAAGTGCATACCCTTGCCTGGGAATCGAACCTCGACCTTTCGGTGTGCTAGTCTGCGCTCTAACCACTGAGAAAACTGGCCAGGGCTCACATTCCTACTCTAAGTTTTCCAATGGCTTCTTGTCCACCTACAAAAAAATTTTTGTCTTGACCACGGTCTACAAGGCCCTACAGCAGCGGTTCTCAACCTGTGGGTCTCGACCCCTTTGGCGGTCGAACGACCCTTTCACAGGGGTCGCCTAAGACCATCCTGCATATCAGATATTTACATTACGATTCATAACTGTAGCAACATTACAGTTATGAAGTAGCAACGAAAATAATTTTATGGTTGGGTCACAACATGAGGAACTGTATTTAAAGGGCCAGAAGGTTGAGAACCACTGCCCTATAGGATCTGGCTCTGCCCACCTCTTCACCACACTCACTTGCCTTCTTCTCTTTGCTTCTCTGCTGAGCCCCCTGCTCCTGCTGGACCCAGGAAGCAAGCCTGGCCTGCTCAGGGCCTGTGCACTTGTTGCTCCCTCCGCCTGTGCTGCTGTTTTCTTAGACAACTGCACAGCTGGCGCCCTCCCTTCAATTCAAGCCTCTGCTCAACCATATCCCCTC
>NW_005355753.1:781340-824178 GCF_000412655.1 Myotis brandtii | reverse complement strand
TGGAGCTTGGTCACTCCTACTGGTGAGAGCTCCATTCATTGGAAATTGCTGCAGTTGCCATTAATATTTGCCTACATTCATCGTTACTTCAACCTCACCCAAATTAAGAACCGGGTGTCTTTATTTCCTGGTTCTTACTTCTCCCATTCTGCTGGGAAGATCTTGTTTTGATCTGATGCCACCAAATGACCTTGACGTTGCAGAGGTCAATTTAAAATATGTTTATGAATGCTCAGCTACCCCTATCGTTTAAGGACACGACCACTGGGTGTGGTTATGGGACATGTGCTGAGCCCAAAGTAAGGTGTGTCCTGCGATGTAGACGTGAGTGGCTCCTGGCTTCTTCGGGGGGTGACCCTGCACGCTGCCCTGTGCAGCACGAGGCTCTGTGAAAGGGCTGCTCGCAGTGAGCAATAAACAGGCGTCAGAACAGATGTGTCCAGCATGTTCAAAGCAAACAAACAAACTCGGATACAGTCGGGCACCTTTGGTCCGTGCCTACTTCGTATCCAATATTTTCACTTGTGATTGGATACAGAGAATATTGCCAGGTGGTATTTTTCTTTCCTCCTTAGCATGCCTATAACTATCTGGATGTGGACAAACATGAACATACCATGTTACCATAAATAGATGCTAAGACATTTAATACCAGGAAATGTTACTACAATACATGCCAGATAAGAAACAGGTGCACTGCCCACCTCACACCTGAACTTTCCCTGGAATTGTCCGCCAGCAAACCCGGGACCTCGCCAGGGCACTGATCTCCCAGCGAGTCTGTACTGACTGGTTCTCATCCACTGAGGAATTGTTGTGTTGAGAGTCCCTCCTTCCACTTTACCTTCAACTCTGGCCGTGGTGTTCCTAGATTTTCTTGTGTGCTTTTTTTTTTTTTTTTAAATTGGAATTTATTTATTTATTTATTTATTTATTTATTTCAGAGAGGAAGGGGGAGGGAGAGAGAGATAGAAACATCAATGATGAGAGAAAATCATTGATCGGCTGCCTCCTGCATGCCCCCTACTGGGGATTGAGCCTGCAACCCTGACATGTGCCCTTGGCCGGAATCGAACCTGGGACCCTTCAGTCCACAGGCCAACACTCTATTCACTAAGCCAAACCCGCAAGGGCGGGATTGTGTTTCTTATTAGTCTCTTTACCTGTCATTCACCAGGAGGAAGAAATGGCTTAAAGGCAATAGAGTAGAGCACATTTGAAGAAAAATTCTCCTGTTGGTTAGAAACTTGCTTCAGCTATGGAACTCTGTTGGCCAGGATTCTCCTGGTTAAAACACAAAAATGAGAGGTAAAATTTGAACCAAACAGGAACCAGAAAGGAATGGAGTGGCTTAGGTGCTGAGAAGTCCTGGGTGGGGTGGCCTCAATGGAGCTGAAGCAGTCATCAGGCCTCTTCTCTTGGGAGTCTGCTGCCTCTGAGGCAGTCGGCTACCTTCTTCACCCTGTCCCCTGTGCTTGTCAGTGCTGCCAGCCGATCTCTTGCCCCAATTGCTGTAGGAAAAGTGGTCCACCTTTTCCCAGATGCCTCTGCTGCAGTGTCCTCGCGCTCACTGTTTCCTTTGGGCCCCAGGCACGTGCACATCCGGCCTCCAGGCTTGTTGCCAGAGCCCCTGTCCACCTTTTCCCAGATGCCTCTGCTGCAGTGTCCTCGGGCTCACTGTTTCCTTTGGACCCCAGGCACGTGCACATGGGCCTCCAGGCCTGTTGCCAGAGCCCCCAGGAGCCAGTGGGGTCAGTTCCCGCAGGCGCAGAGGAGGAAACGCGGGCATCTTCCCAAAGCGAAAGCAGGCTGCGGTTATCAGAGAAGGGAAGCGGATGCTGGTGCCAAAACAACAGATGTCTGTTTCGAGACTCGTCTGTTCAGATGTAATCTTTCACCGAAGAACAACCGAAGGGAACACACACACACGCGGCGCTCCCGCTGGCTTGTGGGGCGACAGGATCTGGGCTGATCTGTGGCTTCCACCAAGGAGGGCGCCCCAGCGGCCTGGCGGCCTGGCCTGGGATCGCCTCTGCTCACTGCCCAGCGTCTGCGTGTCCCCTGCAGGCAGGAAGGAAGGAGGGAAGAGGAGGGCAGGGAAGGAGAGAGGGAGGGACTGCAGGAAGGACACATCTGTGCATCTAAGAGGTGTTAAGGACTGACAAAGCATTCTAAAGAACCTGCCCTCAGAAACCACTGATTATTTTTTAAAATTTTTATATAGTTTTTATTGTCGATAGTATTACAGATGTCTCCCGTCCCCCCCTTTCCAGCCCCCTAGGTCTTCACCCTATTGTCCATGTCCAGGGGCTGTGCCTATGGGTATGTAAGTTCTTTGGTTTATCTAGTATTTTCAGTTTCTGTCACTCCCTGAGCAACCCCTGGCAGCTGCCTGCGAGTATTTAAAGGGATCGCATCTCTGGCTGGAGAGAGTTCTTCGGCCGCGAGGGGAATGGTTTGTCACGTCTTTCTGCGCGGACCCGCCTCACGGAGGGAGAGAGGGCGAAGTGGTCTGGCCTTTCAGTCCGGGTCTAATAGCCGGGTAGCCCGGGATTTCTCATTCTCTGTCATGCTACCTCTTTACTTAGTGGGAGGCCTACGAGAGAGACGTATATGTGACTTAATATTTGATGGGAAGAAATCCACATTTGGGAAAAAATTTTTTGGTCAAATCTAATGTCCTGACATACAGTAGGTACATTGTGTGTTGTCTGGGGGATTCTCATTGGTGCACATGGGGTTTTGTGTGTGTGCACACGCATGTGCACATGTGTGCAAATTACATGGTGAAGGTCCCTCAGCAGGGATTCCTTGGGAACTTGCAGGGTTCGGGCTTCTAAAGCCCCAGGGTCACTATTAGGTCCAGGTCATTTTCCGTGTGACCCTTGACCTTCTGGAGGCTCCAACTCCAGCCATCCCTGGCACTGTCCCCTTTGCTGTGGGGCCCCTCCCCGAGCTCTGTGGACTCTACTTCTCATTCCCCACAAAGAACACGGCAGGCCGTTACCTTGAGGGCTGGCCTTGGGGAGCGGGAGGAGGCAGGAATCGCGCAAACACGTTTCTTGTGGTCATGGGTCTCCTTAGGCCCCTGTGAGCGCTTGTTTTCAGAGTTTTCTTCTGGATTTCTCTTGACTTTTTTTAAGATTCTCAGGACTTCTTCAAAAGTCTCTCTTATTTCATAAAAAGGCAAAATTTAATAACCAGGACATTATGGAGGAAGTTAACTTTTGTGGTTTCTACTTCCCAGCACTTGCACTTGTGCACATTATGAATCTCAGTGACGGTGGCTGACTTCCCTGAGTGCTTATGTGATTAACAGGAACCCGGTGCGTTCCGGTCCCTCCTTGATCTCACTGAGTCCTCACTCGGTAGTCCCCTATGGAGTAGGGTACCGTACGCTTGTGGAAACTGAGACACAGGGAGCTGAAGGTGGTACCCACAGACCCACAGGTCGTTACTGTGTGACTGGGATTCGGATAGGGCGTGTGGGGTGGACTGCTGTAGCCACCATCTTGTGCTGCTTCCTGAGGGAGAAGATGCTGAGGTCTTGCCACCCACGGGGACCCGGAGTCCAGCTGTCGCTTGTGCCGCCTGCAGACGGAGACGGATTGTGATGTCTGCGGCGGAGGTCACGTCTGCATCAGAGGAAGCTCCGTTGCTGCAGGTTCCGGCTGTTTGGGAAATGAACCCTCCTATTTGAATGCCGTGGAAGGCGTGGATAGTGTCCGCCTGCGGGGGTGGGGTAGAGGGCTTGGCACTCAGGGAACTCGGAGAGTCTGTTATTTTCCAAGCCCTGCTGAGGGACCCAGCGGCCCAGCCACGCCCTCTCCCCTGGGCAGCTGAGCTGAGAGTGGCTCTGGGCTGTGCATTTTATTTTATTTTATTTTAATTGATTTCAGGAAGGAAGGGAGAGAGAGAGAGAGAGAGAGAGAGAGAGAGAGAGAGAGAGAAGTATCAATGATGAGATATAATCATTGATCGGCTGCCTCCTGCACACCCACACTGGGGATCAAGCCCGCATCCCAGGCATGTGCCCTGACTGGGAACCCAACCGTGACCTCCTGGTGCATAGGTCGGTGCTCAACCACTGAGCCACGCTGGCCGGGCATGGGCTGTGTGCTTTAAAGAGGAGCCTAGGCTACTTCAGGGCAGTGTGCTGTGCGGGATGGGAAGCGGCTCTCTGACCTCCTTGGCTGTGGGCTGGGCACAGACAGCGTTTGCTCTATCGCGGCCACACTCTTGTTCCCCCCCCCCCCCCCCAGGTTGACAGCTGCCCTTGGAAACGTGTCTTCATGAACAGGTCTTTGGTTCGGTGTTAGTAACAGCATCACTCCCTTGTTACAAAGCTCCGTGACATGGGCACCCTGGTGTGTGTGAAGCGGGTGCCAGGTACCCGGCAGGGAGCAGATCTTCCGAAACCTGGCTCCTCCGTGTCTGCGCCCTGCGCTGCCTACACCGTGAGCCACACCCGTGCACTGCCCTCCCATCTTGACGGTGGCAGCTGCCCTTCTGTGGCTTTGCCCTTCTTCTCGCTCGTGTGGGACGTTATGGTGCACTGACTGGGTGCTTGGTACGCCCTCCGAGAACTCCACATGCACAGTGCTCCAAAGCGTCCTCCTGGCAGCCCCGTGGGAGAGACTGTGCCTTATTTAAAAAATAGTTCCATTCGTTTTTCTTGTCATGAAAAACACAAATGAGCACACTGTTCGGTTGTATGGAGCACATTCCACTGTCGGGAAACAGGTCGCCAGGACTTTTCCTTCCTCTAAATCTGACTCTGTGGCCACTAGACTTTATTTTCCTTAACAGCAAATCACAAGCATCTCTCCATAGCACCGAGAGAGAGTCTACCTGTCTCCGTTCCACACACGAGGAAACTGAGGCAGGGAACAGTAGATGATGTGCCCAGGTCACCCTGACCCGGACACGAGTTCGTCGGAAGCCCAGGGCCTCGCTGTCATGTTCTGTATTTTGGTCATAGTTGTGTCCTTGTCTTCCTCACTGCCCAACCCCTGGGATCCAGCAGGATCTCACTTAAGATCGTTACTTAAGTGGTACTTGTTCAGTGAAGACGGTTAGAAAATGCTGAAAGCATAAACATTCTGTCACCCAAAGCTCGCTATTCCTAATAATTTAGTGTCAGCGCTTCTGTAAGTTTCCAATAGTTACAAAGTATATATAGTTTTCAAAAATGTGTGTTTTTAAAAATAATTTTCTTTTTTTCACCTAAAAGTGAACATCTTTCTCTGCCTAAAATAAGCTTCTATAATATAATTTAAATATTTTCATGAGGGTAAAACTAATAAGAGAGTGGGCTACTGCAAAAAGTTAGGGCATGACCACAAGCAAATCACAGAAATGAACTGCCAGGGAGAAGGAAACAAGAAAGACACCACATTCAGCAACCCCGATAGTGACCGGAAGAAAAAAGGATGGTGTCAGAAGGCACTGTGGACACATCTTCATGATGGTGGGGTGGCAGCATCCTTTCTCATGAATGTTTTAAAAAACGACCCCCCCGGAATCCATAAGGGGAGACTGACGGGCTTGCACATAGAAACTGTAAGTCCATGTGAAGGGAAGAGTCACCAGCGCCGTCAGCCTGCTCCGGCCACTGCGCAGAGCGCCACACGGGCGTAACCCGGAGAACATTTCTCACCGTTCCAGCCGCTGGAAGGCCGAGTTCAAGATGCGGCCAGGGTCGGTTTCTCTTGGCCTCTCCCTGTGACGTTGGAGGGCCTCTTCTCCTCCCTGTGTCTCCACATGGCCTCCCCTCTGCGTGTCTCTGTCCAAATATCCCTTTTCTCCTGAGGACACTCGTCGTCATGGACTGGGGCTCACCTCAGCGACCTCATTGTACCTTAACTATCTCCTCAAAGGTGCTGGCTCCGGGTCCGTCATGTTCTGAGGTGCTGAGGGTTAGGGCGTGAACACATGAGTTTGGGGCACAAATCGCAGGCTGTGACTCAGAGTGAAAGGCCAGCGGGGAGCCTGGAGGCCCCGCTCTCAAAGCAAACACAGTCTGAGGCCGAGCTGGCCTCCCCCGGGGGCTTCTGGAGCTCTGGCCACCTCTGCTGCCTTCTTCCTGAGACGGGGAGCCTGGAGGCCCCGCTCTCAAAGCAAACACAGGTCTGAGGCTGAGCTGGCCTCCCCCGGGGGCTTCTGCAGCTCTGGCCACCTCTGCTGCCTTCTTCCTGAGCGGCTCAGACTTGGTGACGTCCCCGCCCCAGCTCTGCATATCTCTCTTCTAATCTCCATTAAGAGATGCAATTAAAGTTTAATTCTTAGAGACCAATCTTGAAAAAAACACACACCTTTATTGTGAAAGTAACATGAGCTCGTATTAGAAGCAAAAGACACTAACCAATAAGTGGAAATGAAATGAAAGCTGTTCCCGGTCGGTGGTTTGCATCCTGCCTCCGGCTCTGCCGCTTCCTTCCCAGATGGGGCAGCTGACAGTCGCTTTGAGCTGGTGGCACCGGGGAGTGAGAGGTGGTCATCCGCGCGGTGACACTGCCCAGGTGTTAGCCACACCCCAGCGCTGTCGCTCGTTAACCCCGTGCTGCTTCGCCATCTCAGGCCGAGTGCTGCGTTTGCTTTTTCCAGGACGCCGTGAGGTGGTCCTGCTAGTACCCCATGTGTCAGCTGAGCAAACTCCAGCTCGGAGATGCCCAGGATCCTGCCCACAGTCATGGAGCTGGAAGCACAGAGGCCGGGCTGCTGGCTGCTGGGCCTGCCTTTCCTGTGGTGACCACCATTAGCTCCTGAACACTCCCAGGACACCGCATAGAGGTCAAGTTCCTTACCTGTAATCTCGGCACCCAGCCTGGCGGGCTGTGTGATGACAGAGCGACCACCCTCTCTGCACGGACAGCCTTTGCACTTACAGCCGAGGCGCACAGGGTACCCTGGTGCTCTTGGGTGTCTGTCTGTAGAGAAAACGGACAGATACCCCTTGATATATTTTGATCAGTTGTCAGAAAGCAGTCTTATTTCTAAGTTCTTGGGAGAGACCTCCATGGAGCCTCCGAGTAAAGCTATGGATGTAGTAAAACTCGGCCCCTCGTCTGCCCCAGGCACCTGCTGCTCTTGATGAAGTGTCAGAAAGCAGTCTTATTTCTAAGTTCTTGGGAGAGGCCTCCATGGAGCCTCCGAGTAATGCTATGGATATAGTGAAACTCCGCCCCTCGTCTGCACCTGCTCCTCCTGATGAAAGCTTTTAATACGAGGCTGGATCCCACGCGCAGTTACCACAGGATGGAAGGAAAGGGGCAGGTGGAGTGTGGTTACCACTCCCGGGTGCTCTTACTTAGAGTTTAGTTTCTATTATCAAAATAATACCCGGCGCCCCTCCTCTCGCCCCTCCCTCCTCTCTCTGAACCACTGCAGGCATTTTTCTCGCAGGCTTGAGAATTCAGTGAGGCCAGAGATTCCTTTTTCAACTTTCCCAAGCGAATTTAAGGGGAGTGACAGGGTCACTTCAGCTCTACAAGCCAGATCGGGTGTCCCAGGTGCTGGTTAATGACGGCGGGGCAGCCTCGCCGTGTCAGGTACGGCAGAGCCAGAGCCCTGCCTGGGGCCCGCAGCGCCTGGGGAGTCCAGCGTGGCACCAGCTGGATTTTGCACATCGCAAGGTGGGCGGACGTGAGTGACAATGGGAAGGACCTCTTAGGTTCCTCTCCCCGTGGGACGAGGGAAGAGGTCAGGGACTGGGCAAGACCGGAGCTGAGCCATCTCTTGGGGAACCGTGAGCCCTAGGCCCGTGGACTAAGAAGGCTTGCGTAGGGTGTGGTCCTGGGGTTTTGGGTAAAGTGGGGGAGGCGCGTCACTGTGACCAGCTGAGGGCGTTGACGGGGCCCCTGTAGCCTCCCTTGCCCGGGCCATCTTCTCTGGAGGGGGGCACCCTGGCATCAAGTACCCCGTTTCCTGCGAGAATCTTCCTCTCGCTCTTGCTGGGAGAGGCCGCTCTTGGTCGTTGGCCCGTGACAACCTGCAATAGAGACTGTGTTTCCAGGCTCCCTTCTGCTTGATGTGGCTCATGAGGCTGAGTCCAGGCCGGGGGATTGAGAGCGGGTGCTTGGTGACTTCCGAGAACAGTCCTTCCGAGGACACTCTCCCGGCTCGTGACAACGCGGCCTGGTGGGGGAAGCTTGAGCAGTCATTCGGCCCCATCGTGAGAAAGCCCCATCATAAGAATGACGGAGAACAAGATAGAAGGCGGGGCAAACAAAGCCAGCGTTCTGAGCCCAAGGTGTCCGAGGGAATCCACTACCGCCAAGGGTGGAACCTGAACAGCAAGAGGTTTAACCATGTGGGGGATCAGAGAGACTGGGAAACTCTCTTCAGAAAGTGGCATGTGAAGGATGACCAGGGGGTAAAGATGCATGCGTGTGTACATGTGTGCATGTGTGCATGTGTGCATGTGTGCATGCGTTTGGGGCAGCAATTCAAGCAGAGGGAATGGCATGTGCAGTGACCTCATGACAAGGAAGGTGATGGTGTGCTGGAAGAAATAAAAACCCACCCTGCGCCCGGCTGGTGTGGCTCAGTGATGAAGCACCAACCTATGCACCAGGAGGTTGAGGTGCCATTCCCAGTCAGGGCACTTGCCCGGGTTGCTGGCTTGATTCCCAGTAGGGAGGCAGCAGATCCATGATTCTCTCTCATCATTGATGTTTCTCTCTCTCCCTCCCTCTCCCTTCCTCTCTGAAATCAAATATATATATATATCCCACAGCGCTGGAGCTCAGGCGGGGGAGGGATGGTGAGGCTGGAGCTGGAGCTCAGGAGAGGGAGGTGTGTTGAGGAGGAAGCTGGAGAGGGTCGCTGTGCAGGGGCTTGTGAGACGTGTAAAGCTTCAGGGCTTTCTCTTCAGAGAGATGGAGACGGAGGCTGTTCAATGGTGTTGGCACACAGGTGGCTCAGTCAGCCTCCTGCTGAACCACCAGCCTGGTCGCCATGTAGGGAATGGACAGGAGGGACAAGAGAGTAGGAAGTACTCACAGTAGTGGAGGAAGTGTTCTTGGTGGCTCAGGCAGGAGGGTGGCAGGGAAGATGGGAAGGACTGGGTGCTGTTGAATGATATCTGGCAGGCAAGATTGAAAGGCTACGATGTTGGCTTGCCCCTGGGCCATGAGAGAGGGGAGTCAGCAGGAACTGGTAGGCACATGGCTTCAGTAACCCGATGGGAGAATGATGCTTTTAACCCCTGAGACATAACCAGGAGCAGAGCGGGCTTGGGGTAGAGAGAGGACATCTGCTCAGTGAACCTTCCTGTCTATCCCGTGCCCTGGTCCTTTGAAGAGCAGTTCATTCTTCACGTAGTTTGAGTTAGATTTTCCTGGTCGGAGCACACTGTGCCTCAGGGGGGCAGTGTGCTTGGGGCGAGCACTGGCTTAGTGACCAAGGCTGGTACGATAGAGTCCTCTTTGTGGGGTGTTGAAGATGAAGTGGAAGAGGACCTGCCTTTGGAGTCTTGGAGCAAGAAGGATGGAGTGGGGGAGATGGAGAAAGCTGGTCTAGAGTGGGAGGAACAGGAGTTGGGGGAGGATGGACAGGATAGAGAGAGAAGAGAGGGAGAGAGAGAGAGAGAGAGAGAGACCTTCATCTTCTGGCCCCTGATTAGTCAGGGGAGAAATGTTAAATTTCACATGGTTTTGAGACAGTCATATGTAGATACTAAACAGCTGGATATATGTGTCTGAGCACAGGGGAGAGGAAAGGCTTGGAGATACTCGGTTGTGGTACAACATAAAAGTAATAAAGCCACGGCCAAGGTGACTGTGCCCAGGGAGTGAGTATGGTGGGAGGGAGGAAGGCTTAGGCTTGGGCTTTGAAATTGGGGGGATACATAACGACGTGAGAATAAAAGATGCGGGGCCAGTGGAAACAGGATGCACTCGATGGCTAACTCAGGGCTCTGCAAGGGAAGGAGGGAGCAGCCATGTTCAGTGTCACCGAAAGCTTCAGTCTGGAGTCTAAAGAATGTGCACTTGACTTCGACTCGATGGCTAACTCAGGGCTCTGCAAGGGAAGGAGGAAGCAGCCATGTTCAGTGTCACCGAAAGCCCCAGACTGGAGTCTAAAGAATGTGCACTTGACTTCATAAAGCTCAGGGAAGAGTGATCTTAGCCATGTCCCGGCATCTGAGAGCCGGGAGCCGGCAGCACTGATGCCTCTGCCGGTGCAGGGAGAAGTGGCTCTGCTCATGCTTGGGGCGAGCACTGGCTTAGTGACCAAGGCTGGTACGATAGAGTCCTCTTTGTGGGGTGTTGAAGATGAAGTGGAAGGGGACCTGCCTTTGGAGTCTTGGAGCAAGAAGGATGGAGTGGGGGAGATGGAGAAAGCTGGTCTAGAGTGGGAGGAACAGGAGTTAGGGGAGGATGAACAGGAGAGAGAGAGAAGAGAGGAGAGAGAGACCTTCATCTTCTGGTCCCTGATTAGTCAGGGGAGAAATGTTGAATTTCATATGGTTTTGAGACAGTCATATGTAGATACTAAACAGCTGGTTATATGTGTCTGAGCACAGGGGAGAGGAAAGGCTTGGGGATACGCGGTTGTGGTACAACATAAAAGTAATAAAGCCACGGCCAAGGTGACTGTGCCCAGGGAGTGAGTATGGTGGGAGGGAGGAAGGCTTAGGCTTGGGCTTTGAAATTGGGGGGATACATAACGACGTGAGAATAAAAGATGCGGGGCCAGTGGAAACAGGATGCACTCGATGGCTAACTCAGGGCTCTGCAAGGGAAGGAGGGAGCAGCCATGTTCAGTGTCACCGAAAGCTTCAGTCTGGAGTCTAAAGAATGTGCACTTGACTTCGATAAAGCTCAGGGAAGAGTGATCTTAGCCATGTCCCGGCATCTGAGAGCCGGGAGCCGGCAGCACTGATGCCTCTGCCGGTGCAGGGAGAAGTGGCTCTGCTCACGTTTCAGTTCTTGGGAGCTGGGAGAGGTGGACGTGGGGGCATGTGTGGGGGACCCCGTTCCTTGCCAGGTGCCGCTGAGGCCAGGCGGGTGGGAAATGACAAGGTGTTCTCACCTTGTGGAACTCAGTCCAGGTAGGAAGACAGACCAGCCCATGCCAGTCACCATTTAGATGAAAAGTGCAGAATGTTTCCTTTCGGATACTTTTGGCTGTAAGCAAGAGAAACCTATCAAACAGTGATTTAGGGAATTTAGGTTTCACTTAGCAAGAAGCGGGGATCGGGGGTCCAGGGTTGATCCTGCATTTACCCCACGTGCAGGGCCGGGCTGGCTGCCTCCTCCGTGCTCCTCGTGAGCCTGGCGGGTGTGCACGTGGCTTGTTGATTGTGACCTGGAGACCGGGCCGCCGCTCCCGGCTGCCTGTGCTTGCCGAGGGAGTGCGAAGGAGGGAGGGAGAAAAGTGACCACCCGTGTTCTTCCGGCAGCACTTGTCTTTTATTCGGGAGGAAATTCCTTCCAGAAGGCCCTCGTGTGTTTCCTCTGCACCCTGCTGGCCACAGGCGGGCCCCATCCTTTATGACATTATCCATTTATTAGAATCTGCTAAGTCACTGCTTCCTGCCAGGACTGCTGTGGATCCGGAGTCTGCACAGTGAACAGAGCAGGGGAGTTCCCGAGGGAAGTGGCCCTGAAGCTGAGACGTAAGGGACCTGTAGGGCTTGTTGTTTAGGCTTAGAGCCGGTGGTGATGGGACAGTGTCGGGCAGAAGGGACAGAGTAGGCGGAAGGTTGGAGGAGAGGGGGCGTTGGCACGTAAGCATCCATCCCATGGTGAAGTGGCGATTCTTCTCCTTACACGTGTCATCAGTGCGGGGCAGTGATTTCGAACTTCTCATCTCATGGCACGTAAGCTAATGACTAAGATTCTGCGGCACACCAAAAATATATATTTTTGCCAATCTGACAAAATACAGGTATAATTGTAATTCACTCACACCGGACAGCTCTTGTGTTGGCTGTTGCCATTTTTCTATTTGACAGTCTGGGGAAAGGAGGTCAGTGGCCCTGACTAACAGCCAGGCATTGCAGGGTCACACACGCCGGCGGCGCACGGTTGAAATCGCTGGCGTGGATTATTGCTAACGGGGCTGCGGCTGCCACTGCAGTGTCACCTGGGGGCACATTCAGGGTTGGGGGTTGCCTGGTGTGCTACTTTACATGGACGAGCTTAGCTTTTTTTTTTTTTTCCTACTTTTTCCCTGTGGCTGCTTAGCCATGAGATACACTCCTTTCACGCAAAGCAATCTTTCCCAGACCCCACCCGAACGCATGGACATTCCCACCGCCTGGCTCCCATGGCGGGACTGTGTCCTGTGCCCACCGTGGCGAGTCTCCACTGCACTCGAACCCACCCCGTCAGTGCAGCTCTGCGCAGACAGCCTGGAGAGGCGTGGTCTGGCCGCATTTCGCAGGGACACCTGCCGAGTGGTGCCTGGCATCCTGTGGGTGGCCTGTCTGCCTGGTGCAGGGTTAGGTGGACGAGAAGGAGGGAGGGCATCGTGAGCTGATGAGAGGGGCAGAGGCACTGTCTGTTTCTTAGCCAGACATTTGCCTTCTCTTGACAAGAAGCATCGAGCTGGAGGGAGGACATGGAAGATGGGAGCTTTTTTATGCCCCCTGTGCATTTGTGGCCAGATTCTTCGGGAGGGCATCATGAGCTGATGAGAGGGGCAGAGGCACTGTCTGTTTCTTAGCCAGATGTTTGCCTTCTCTTGACAAGAAGCATTGAGCTGGAGGGAGGACATGGAAGATGGGAGCTTTTATATGCCCCCTTGTGTATTTGTGGCCAGATTCTTTGATGCACCCGGTTTTCTGTGTTATAAAATAAAAGATTCTGACCCTTGGTTGTCAGTATGATGTGTTGACAGTGTGTGGCCAACTCAGGAAACTCCAGTTTATTAGATAACTGCCTGGGATTTTACTGCGAGAGGTCGACATACGAGACTTTTTTTTGGAGAATAAAACTAATCAGCTCTCTCTACCCTAAAATTAACCTGCTGCAGCTTGTTTTTATTGAAATCTGCCCTATCAGATCTCAGGGGATATAAAACCCAGAGCATGGGGCATGTCTGTCTTCAGGTGTCTGAGAGTCCATGACAAGGACTATCTGGTCTACCAAAGGAGCCAGGTAACTGAAGCGTGTGCTCACTTCCCTTCCTCATTAAGACCATTTTGTTTGCTTAGGCCCATTAAGACCATTTTGTTTGCTTAGGCCTGGCATCCTGTGGGTGGCCTGTCTGCCTGGTGCAGGGTTAGGTGGATGAGAAGGTGGGAGGGCATCGTGAGCTGCCCGAAGAACCGCTCACTCTCCTCCTTTTCCTGGTTTCACTTTGCTTTGCTTTTTCGCTAGTGAGAATGCAGGTGGCATTGCAGGAATTGCCTTGGTCTCTCAGACAGTTCCCACATGGGCATGGATATGGAATGACTTGGGGAAGGTCACTGTATTTTAACAAGCTATTTCCAGGGGCTTCTGGGAGAAAGAATAAGGTGCCATACACTAGACATTTAGACTGCCTTGGGCATGGGCACCAGTCGGGTAACATGAGCTCTGGAGTCAGTTGCTTGGCTAAGAGTATTGGCTGTAAGACCTGCTGGCTGTGTTGCCTTGAATGAGTTACTGAACCGGTCTGTGACTCAGTTTCCTCATCTGTACAGTGGAGGTATTAGTAATACATATTCCATAGGATAATGATAAGGAATAAATGAGATACACATGCAAAGCTCTGGGAAATAAATACTAATAAAGCAACATAATGATGTAGACGTTTTTAAGAACGAGAAGTAAGTTATCTATGGGTACAGACAAGTGGATCCAGGCCTTTGGGAGTTTCTGTATATTTCTTTTCTGAAATCCTTTTGGGCTTCCACTAAAAATTCAAGCAACTATATTCATCTACTATTGGATGATTATTTTAACTGTCTGCTATCTCCAGTACGTTGCAAGATGCTAGGAATACACAATCGAATCCCAAGACTTGAGAAAGGGGTATAATTTTGAGCAGTAAACTCTTTGACAATTGTATGTGGTCAGTGAAGCCACCTTAGTTTGGCCCCCAGATTTCACAAGGATGGATTTGTCCCTCTGTCCAACAGTGACATTTAAATGCTTTTCTTCTCCAGTTTGGAAGATTGTCGGTCTCCCTGGGTTAGTGTTCTTCTCCTGTGTTCTCACGTGTTGATACTCACGTCTTGTCTGAGTGGCAACAGAGGGTGGTTTTAACTCTTGCTGCCCATCAGTAAGCATGCTCCCCATCCCAGCGACACTCAGCGTCGCCTGCAGAGAAGTCCTGGAGCGCATGGTCTCGCCCACAGGATGGAAGCGCGGTGAGGACAGGCCATGCCTGCACCTGCGGAGATTTGGGAAACAGAGGAGTGAATTCGTGATGGAAAGCAGCCCCATCTCGCACTGGGGCGCCACGGAGCAGAGCAGAAGGTGAAATAAAGCCACCAACGGTCCTGCTTTCATACTCCAGCTCCCCACCCGCTTTCCCCAAACGTCTGTGTGTTGTTAACATGAAGCCATCGGGGCCTGAACCGGCCTGGCTCACAAAATTCCTCGTCTGATTGGAAAGCGTCAGGTCACTGGCCACTTCATTAACTCATTGTGAGTTAAAACATGGTTAGTGAGTTCTTGGGCAGTTTAATGCGTAATAAACTCAGGACACTTGGTGGCTGAGACCTGTGGTCATAGGAAAGCTTTGTTAAGCGTTTTGCTGCTGTATTTTAAAGACAAGCTTTCCTTTTTTTTTTTTTAGAATAGCAGATATTTTTGGTACTTTTTTTTTCCCACCCTTTTCCTCCTTTTGCTTCATTTCCTCCCTTCCTTCCTTTCTGTTTTATAGACACAACAGTCACCTGTGTGTGTTGTCACGCCACGATACGGAATGCTTTTAGCTCTGAATGCCACTGCTTTATTCTTCACACGCCACTTGTCCCGGGTGTCGGCGCACACCGGTTCCGAAGGGTGCTTTTCATTTGCCACAGGCACGCTCCCCAGGACGGGGCGGCAGCCTGGTCGTCTCAGTCATTGCTTCTGTCCCATGTCCCCACCCTGAGAGCCATCTCCAGGTTGTACTGTACTAACCACACCACACTTGAGAAATAGCCTTAGTTTTTTTCTGGAAGAAACAATTATTCACATAATAACTGTTCATTACAGGAAATTTAGAAAATACCAGGAAACACTGCATTCTCCCATAATCCTGCTGTCCACGGGGTGCTTCCTTTCTGTGTACACCTGTGCATGTCTATTTGATTACTGGTATTATCTTAAACCTGGGATTACACTATGTAATTTTTAACCTACATTTTTCCCTAACACATAGAATTTTGACATATTACCATGCTACCAAGTAATTATTCTTCTCACCACAGTGGTCTTTATTTTTTTACTCTATTCTGCAATAAGAAATACATTCTACTTAATGACCTGGTGTAAACACACATGCATTTAAAACATTTTTCATGAAGCCCTACTTCCACTCCTCAAGTGCGGTGCACTCACATTTTCTGTTCTTCTCTTTGAAAAGCTGGCCGCGGCCCACAAAACTGGCTTCATGACTCATTAGAGCCTGTGACCCACAGTGTGAACCCTGCTCCTTTACTGCATGCGTTTTATCGGTGTGTGGTGCTCACTGTGTGGTATCGCTGTGTCAGAATGCACTTAACTGATGCTAGGCAGTTCCACTGCTCCCGAGGTTTCTCTAGTCCCCCAAGATTGCAGTGAACAAGGGGGTACAAGAAGCGTGCGTGCACACACAAACACACACACACACAAACACACTTCCGTACGATACATTCCCAGGAGTACATGCCTATACAGTTACGGGGTCAGGAGGTGAGTAGTGAGCCTGATTTTAAAGGGCTGGTTCACATGGCCCAGTTTCTCTCCAGGAAGCATGTGCAGATATTTACACTCCAGTCCCCCGTGTCTGGAATGTCCGGCTCTCCCTGCCCTCACACGTAGGGCCTCAGTCACAGGTGGAGTCACAGCATCACTCGGCGGTGAGGGAGGACTGGCCTGTGTTCCCAGTGGTTAGAGCGTTGGCCCGGGCACTGCAAGTTTGTAGGTTCGATTCCTGGTCAAGGGCACATGCCTGGGTGGTGGGTTCGATCCCGGCCTGGTCAGGGAGCTTGAGGGAGGCAACCGATGGATGTGTCTCTTTCACATGGATCTTTCTCCCTTCCTCCTCCCCTCCCTCCCTCTCAAAAAATCAGTGGAAAAAATATCCTTGGTTGAGGATTAACCAAAAAAAGAAAAGAAAAATGTCATCAGAAAACACCTCAATGACCTAATATTGATGCGGTGTTGCTTCTCGCTGGTAACTTTGGGCCGAGTGCTTCCGCGGTGGAGAAGACCCTTGGGAACCACACAGACACTTGGAAGGCATGGCCCCACATCCCAGAATGGCCCCTCCACCCGCCTGCACCCAGGAGCCCCCACATGCTCAGTCCTCTTCCGGCTGGGCTGTGCCAGTGGGCACGCCTGGTGACTGGACGCGCGGTCGGCGTCCGGGATTGCTGATCAGCGCGTGCTTTATGGAAGGCTGAAACGGAGGAACCGCGCTCACGCGCCCACACGCACGCTTTCAAGGGGGAAAGTCCGTGTTGAGTTCAGCGTTAGGACCTCATGGGAGCGCTGGGGCGGGCTGGAGGGGGGTTGGCTCAGGGTGCACACCCTGGAAATGAGCGATGCTCTCCACACAACCTGCCGCCGGATTCCGCCGCCTCTGCTCTTCGGCTGGCTGTTCAGTAGGTTTGGGTTCAGGTTTTAGTCATCCTGACCTGCGCTCAAAGCTCAGTCTGCGGAATCTTAGCTCTGTGACCGCGGACTAAGGGCTTGGCTTCTCTGACCTTTATTTTTGATCTTGCAAAGTGGAATGTGTGATAGCTTTGCCCTAGGCTGTGGGTCGGGTTAAAGGAGAAATCTAACACCTGGCCCCTGGCGGCCCCTGGGTGGGGGTCAGACTTGAATCCTGTGGGAAGCGGCTGTACCACTAAGACCCTAGTGTTGGCTTCTAGTTCTTCTGTTTCCCAGCAGTGATCATAGTTAAGCCCTGGAAAAGTGTTAGTCCTACAGGTTTGTGCAGGGCCCTCAGGGCAGAGTCTGGAGAGGTGGGCCCCCTCCCACACCCCTGAGGAGCTGCTGGGAGCCCCATACCGGGGAACCCAGTGGGAGAAGGACTTCCTTCCTGGGACCCTCCGGAAATAGACATGGGACACGGCGCTGGGAAAATGGCCCCAGGCGTCTGATGTGTGAAAAGCCTGTGGTTTCCTGCATTGGCCACAACTTGTATGTGTGCGTATTGAACGCTCCGGACCCCAGTCTTGCTCACACTCCATAGCGCACCTGCGCCCTCTGACCCCAGACGCAGCAGCCTGGCTGGGATTCAGGTTCCACCTGGCGCCTGGCCCCTCCCTCCTCTCTGAGGAAGTGTTAGGATTAGCACCCGGCAGGCGGCAGAGCTAGAGAGGGAGCTGCTGTCCTGAGGACCGACTTCCAGCTGCAGATCTGTGACGCCTCGTGTTGTAAGGGCTCGGGTCTCGGACGCTCGCTCCCTTCCCTGCCCTCTGGTTGTCACGGGACTTCTTTTCCCCGAGTTATTGCATCTTGCATTTCAGCAGACATTTTATTGCTCCAGGACCACCGAGTCTCGTGGGGGACGTTTGTCACTGCACATGGTGTAATGCGCGGAGGTAATTTCTTTCAAATGATTTTTGCTGGAAGTGGTTTTCAGTGAATGGGGGAGGGTGAGGGTGTGCCTGGGGTGCTGAGCTTCCCGTGCAGGTCCAGGCACGCACCCTGCGGAGCTCCCGATGACTGTCCCCTGGCCCCGCGGCACAGGACTAGGCAGCACTGCGTTCTATTGTCTCATTGGACAGAAAGAAAAAGACGGGCATTATTTAATGCCGGGAGCTGGCAAAGTCTCTGCCAGGTCGGTTGTGAAAGTTTTGCTTTGTTTCATGTAGAGTTTTCATCAAAAGGGAGCAGGTATCTCCCAGGTGGGGCGCGTGACTGCACCGGGGAAATGGCTGGGGAGACAGTTCTGCAGCCTGGATGACGCCCTTAGTGGGGGAGCTATGCCCTGAGTCACATGGGCAGCCGCTGGTTGTTGTCAGTGTTTGGTGTCGCCCAGGCGCCTGTGAACACGGTACACAGTAAGGAGTTCGGCTCTAGAACAATCCTTGGCTCGTTTCTACTGTTTCACTCCTCTCCTTTCCCTCCCTTACCCCTCTCCTGCCTCCCGGCTGGGGTTGGGGGTCCCTCAGACTGCGTGTCGGGTCCCAGGGTTTGCCATGAGGACTTGCCGCACTCAGAGCAGCAGTCGCGCTCAGCTACGAGGCGTTGCATCTGAGGGCTGCACGTTGAAATCAGCCAAGGAAGGGACGCGGAGGGCAGAGTCCAGGAGAGACGGGCGGCCTCAGCGGGCTCTCCAGTGGAGCTGCAGTGAGCGCGAGTCTCCCAGCAATGATGTGTGACAGCACGGCTGAGTTTGCCCACCAGGGAAGCTCACCGAGTTTGAGGGCCAGGAATTTCCCTGCAGGTCAGTCATGTGGGCACCGAATGCTCATGGCCTGACCTTAGCCTCCTCTGGAGGTCGAGCTGATAGGGCGTGGCCCGGGGCTCCAGCTGGTCTCCACAAATCACAGTGTTAGCCTAGGCCCGTGGTCGGCAAACTCATTAGTCAGCAGAGCCAAATATCAACAGTACAACGATTGAAATTTCTTTTGAGAGACAAATATTTTAAACTTAAACTATATAGGTAGGTACACTGTTATTAACTTAATTAGGGTGCTCCTAAGCTGGCCTTTGCTAAAAACGTCCTCATTTTATAATAATAAAGCCACCAACACAAAATAATTACAATTCTTAAATTGATGACAAAAATACCTGTAGGATTTGCAGCTGGTTGGAAAAATACAGGTAACTTTATGCTTCGAGTAGGTACTTTTGTCACCCGCACGTGATTTGCAGACGCGACTAGCACTAACCACTGCACAATGAGACTGCTGACTGACTGGCTCACTCAACTCGTGCATGAATCACGCGCCTCCCCCGCACTGCGTATCCTGCGGCCCACCTGCGCCGCGTCTCCCCTCGCCCGACCGACCGACCGACACCCCCCACTTCTTCTAACACCACTTCTTCAAAATAGACTCGCCCAGGCCGAAAACCGACTTCTGCGCATGGGCCACGAAGTTTCAATTGCACTGTACGTGCGCGCCCGCACGTGGTATTTTGTGGAAGAGCCACACTCAAGGGGCCAAAGAGACGCAGTTTGCCGACCACTGGCCTAGGTTATGGCGCCGTCCAGTGTCTCGAGTACACAGAGACCCTCCGCTAGGCAGGAAGCCCGTGATGATGTCACACTAACCAGCCCTGGAGAGCAGCCAGCAGTCACAGGCCTCCGGGTCAGTCCAGGCCTCCGGGTCCGTCCAGGCCTCCGGGTCAGCGCAGGCCTCCAGGTCAGCCCAGGCCTCCGGGTCAGCCATGATTCTGCCCCTAACGAGGGCCCGGAAAGGGCGATGGAAAACTCATCAGTGTGGCTTAATGTCCTTTGTGGACATCATGACGAGGCCCCTCCTTCCATGGTGGATTCTAACAAAGCTGGGGGACAGAGAGGGGAACCAACCTCCTCAGTCGCAGCCGTCCAGGCTGTCCTGCCTGAGGGTGACCGTTGTACCTGCTTCGTGGCACAGGGATGCTGATGGGAGGATGGAGTGTGGGCCTCGGCCCGTGCCCAGCACACAGGGAACAGCCGCCGAACGGCAGCGTCCCCGTTGACATCAGTGTGATAATAAAACCATGCCTGACAGAGCCCAGGACCTCCAGGTGGGAAGTGCCTGCCCAATAAGACAGTCCCGTCTCTGAGATCCCGCCCATGTGAGGGATTTCTAGAACCTTCTGCCTGGGCTGCTCTTCCTCCAGGATCGGGGAGATGGGAACAGCGGGAGAGGAATTTAGATATTACCAAGACAGAAGCACACGCATTTTATGATTTAAAAGTCCCAATAAATCGGTGCTGTGAGATATGCTTTTGTTCTCCTTGGTTATTACTCACCTGAGTGATCTTGACTCTGCATGGGAGCCTGGGCTGGGATGACTGGCTGCCTTAGAAATTCTCCTCCCAGCCTCTTGGTGCAGGAGCCCTGCTCCCAGCAGACCCCGCGCGGGCGCGGACTCTGGCCGTCCGTCCCTCGGCGTTTGGGCTCCTTCCCCTGGACCCGAGCAGCACGCCTGGCCCTGTGGCATCACGTGTTACACAGCAGTGAGGGCGAGTCTCTAAGTGACTCAGTTCCGGGTTCAGAGGGGCTGTGTGAGGACTCGGTCCAGTCCAGGCTCCAGGATTAGCATCACCGTGTAGAAGAAGGAAGCGGGCTGGGAGTTGGTTGGCTTGGATGCTGGCCCCTGTCCTGTCTCATTTTTTTGGTATAAAAAGGGGAGGGGGGTAATGTCTTCCCAGCTCTGGGTCTCAGATTCCCTTTCTGAGAAATGGTGGGAAGCAGGGGGTTCATAGTTGGCAGGTGAGTGCAGCAGTCTGGGTGTGAGGCCGGCTGCTTCCTCCAGCTCAGAAGCATCTTGCAGCAGTGTGTAGTGGGTACATGCAGGCTGCATGGGCTCCTGGCAGTAGCATGTAGCGGGTACATGCAGGCTGCCTGGGCTCCTGGCAGTAGCGTGTAGTGGGTACACGTAGGCTGCCTGGGCTCCTGGCTTAGCATGTAGCAAGTCCATGCAGGCTGTGTGAACTTGCACGAGTTACTTAACCTTTCTGTGCCTTAGTTTTCTCTTTTTAAAAATATGGATACTCCTAGTACTTACTTCCCAGGGTTGCTCTGAAAGTTGAATGGGGCAAGTTGATGTGTTTAGAATGGCACTGGCACATGTAATAAATGTGACATGGACAATTGATTGTATTACTGAGTATTTGGGTTTAAGTTCACTCCTGTTAAGAAATATGCTCTCTCTCGAAGATGTTAAAACATGACTCTCTTATAATCCCCATAGATATTTATTTATTTACGACAAGAAAAGAAATAGGGCCGCGTGACTCTAAATGGCCGCTGACCTTGTATGGGGACGGCAGTGGGACTGTGGAGGGTGGGAGATTTGGTCTCATTCAAAGGGGCAGCCATTACTCTTTCCGGCCCATTGCTGTCCTGTACAGGGTGGGCTCCGTATTGCCAGAAAAGCCAGAGGTCTGATTTTTACATGAACTCTCTCAGGTTTGTAGGTTGCTGCAAACATGTAAAATCAAGGATGGGCCAAACAAACCCAATGGTGCTGGACTCCAGCTCTGATCCCAGGGCTCAGAGGCTACCTCCTCATTGGCTGGAATGAGGCCCCGGCCCCCGGCCCCAGGCCCCAGGGGCATGGCATGAATGTGAGGGTAGACTTGGGGCAGAGCCAAAAGCAGAAACCGGGCCCCTAACTCCCAACCCCAGAACTGTCACTCACAAACCATTTATTCAGTACATATCTGTTGTGTGTGTGTGTGTTCTGGGCACTGCATGGTGTGCTGGGGACAGTGGGCCCAGGAAAGACACTTCCTCCCTCTTAAGAATTCACAGTGCGGGGGGCCAGTCAGCTGGGAGCAGGCCTGTCTGGTTTCTCTAGGAGGCTGCTCCTCGTGTTATGAGCAGACCTGTGTGATCTGGACAGGTGACCCCTCCTGTGTGACACAGATGTATCCCAACAGAAGGCTTTGAGAGAGAGAGAGAGAGAGCGCCAGCCCACGAGAGAGAGAGAGAGAGAGAGAGAGAGAGAGCGCCAGCCCAAAGGGGAACCTGATGGAGGGGATTTAGGCTTTGTGACGGGGTGGTGAGGGGACCAGTGGAGTTTTCTTGTGTCTTACGTCATCCCCTGGGACACCCACACCAGACGGTGGAGGGCTGGCCCCCAGGAGTGCTGTCCACATGGCTCTGTGGATTCCGACCAGGCTTTGACTGGGAAAGCCCTTGGCCAGGGAGCTCTAGGGGTTGCAGGGAGCACACGTCTGGTGTCTAGTGTTTGTGCACTGCGGGGCTTGGCCGCCCGCCCTGGCACCGTTGCAGAAGAAGTCTCGTGTAAAGCTTGGGTAAGAGGCCAGCGTGGCCCATCTGCCTGGACATTTGGACCATGGGCATGCAGGACGCAGCAGTATGTAGTTAAGTCAGGATTCTGTCTGTTGGAGGTGGCATTGCCCTTCCCACAAAGGAGTTTATTTGCTCAGCAGACCGAAACATCGGCCATTGTCCAGAGGCTTCATGCACAGCTGGCCCCGGGACCCAGACCCCCAGGCTGTCTCCAGTCCTAGGCTCTGCGCTGGCTTCGCTCCCCGGGCAGTGGCTGCCAGGGTTCCAGCTTCCTCTCCAATGCCCGTCCTTTTCTCAGATACTTTCAGCGGAAGTTCCCGGCTGACTGCGACTGGCCCCGATTGGGCTGCATGCCTTCCTGAGCCGATCCCTGTGCACGGATGGCACAGACCTGGGTCTCCTGCGGTCCTGGGGCCAGGGTGGAGGCAGCCTGCCTGAAACAACCCAGCCAGAGGAGGAAGGGGTGCCCCAGAGGGAATGGGGACTGGTTGCCAGAAGATGGAAGGATGAAAGCTCGGAGGAGAGGCTCTGATGGACCCAGTTCTTTGCCGAAGGTCTTACAGAGTTGGAGTTCTTTAATCACTCAGTCCCATCTAAGTTTGCAGCACCTCTCCCCAGTGCGCCTCCATCTGGCCTAGTCCCGGTTTTCATTTCCTCATGCCTCCCATGGTGTCTGAGCAGAGGTCAAAGGGCATGTTCCCAGGCTGTCATAATCAGGGTTCTCTAGAGAAATAGAATCAACAGAAAGGGGGGTTGAAGAGAGAGGGAGAGGGGGAGGGAAAGAGGGGGAGAGAGAGGGAGAGAGTTGGGATTACAGGAATGGGCTCCTACGAATAGGAAGACCGAGAAGGCCCACGATCTGCCTCCTGCACGCTGGAGGCTCGGGAGAGCTGGTGGCGTAATTCATTCCGAGTCAGGGGCCTCAGAGGTAGGGGTGGTGGTGTTCAGGGCAGGAGAATGTGCTTGTGCCAGCTCAAGCGGGGAGAGACTCGCCCTCCCTCCCCCTGTGTGTTCTCCTTAGGCCCTCGGTGGGTTGGGTGATGCCCAGCACGTTGGTGAGGGGGTTTTCCTTTCTCTACTGACTCAAATGCTAATCTGTTCTGGAAACGCCCCCACATACATGCCCAGAAGTAAGGTTGCACCAGCTGTCCAGTATCCCTTAGCTTGGTCAAGCTGGAAAGTAAAAACAAACAAACAGCCCCCCCCCCAAAAAAAAAACAACTATAAAAAATAACAACACAAAGGAATGGGGAAGTGAATTAGAAAAATAAGGTTGGAAGAACATGTCTTAGAGGATATGACCAAGAGTGGGCATCATGTCCTGGTAGAGTGAGCTTGGTCCTTTAAATATTGGATGCAATTTGTGCGAGGTGAGGAAAGAAAGCGTGCCCGTGAAGTTACTCACCCCTGTGGGGTGGAGCTCGTGCGGGGAGCTTCAGGTGACGTGCAGTGTAGTGCGTGGGACTCCTGGCGCTCTCTGGGTGCTCAGTATAGGTGCTCTCAGGTTTCCTTCAGTCTGGAAGGTGCACTCCTGTTTTCATGACCACTAGGAATAAAGCTAATTAAGTCAGAACCGCACCTTCCCATTGAGAATCTCAAAATTGTGTATTTATTGGAAGAGCATTCTTAGACTTAGCTATCTGTCCTCTACCACTCCTGTGCGTTCATGCACCAGAAAAAGCAAATGGAATGAATTGGTTCAAGTGTTCCTCGAATTTCCTGCTCAAGGTTTGACCCTTCTACATCACCCCCAGTGTGTAGTGTCCCCGTAGTCCTTTCCATATCTTGTTCTCTGTTCCTTCCAGGCCGTTCCTCTTGCAGCGTTTCTCACAGAGCACTCCCTTCTCTCTCAGACGGACGTCTCTTAGGCTTCTGTTGGTTGTGATGCAGTGACAATCCGTCATTACTTCTACTGGGCCCATGCTAATTATGAGACGTTCTGATTTCAGATAGGTTGAAATGTCAGTAAAAGTAAACATTTCAGCCTGGCCCGAGCATCAGCCCATGAACCAGGAGGTCACAGTTCGATTCCAGGTCAGGGCACATGCCTGGGTTTCAGGCTTGATCCCCAGGAGGGGTCATGCAGGAGGCAGCCGATGGATGATCCTCTCTCATCATTGATGTTCCTCTCTCTCCCTCTTCCTTCCTCTCTCTAAAATCAATAAAAACCTATTTTAAAGGTAAACATTTCGGACTGATGAAATGAGATAGTCGGCTCACTTCCCTGTGCTGCTGGCATCTTTGCTAACAGCAGCACCAGGCAGCACCCTTACTCTACCCACCACATCGTATCCCCTTTCCTGACACTGTGCACATGGGTAGGAACTGGCTTCCATGCTCTGCTCATCATCTGTCTCCTACATGAAACGTTACCAGCGGGGAGCTCTCCCTGTGCCCACCTGTTGTGGGGAGGGAGAACTAGGAGGGGGTGGGAGGTGGAGGATGGGGAGGATGTGGGTTTCTTGTGATGTCATGAGAAGAAGAATTTTCTGAGACTTGCACACACGGGAGAATGAATGATACTTATTTGAGTGGGATTAGACCCCGGAATTTCCAAGGTCCCCTTTCCCTTCGTCCTGCTGTGCCTTCAGCGGAGCCAGGATTACAGCCGTGGCCTGGAGTTTCCGTTCCATGTCTGCACAGTCCGACCAGCAGCAGGCTGGCTGAGTTTGTGTTTCCGGCTGTCGTCCATCAGTCCATTGTGTGTGGGGTCCAGAGGGCCACATGGCTGTGGAGGGAACAGGAGCAGGAGTGAGCAAAGCCAGAGGAACGAGAGAGCCACATGAGCCAAGAGCGCCAAGAGCCACGGGTGCACCAAGCAGTGAACTTCTTTGGGGGATTATGTGTTCCCAAACTTTAGTGGGCTCTACCCCCTGTGGCCAACCCATGGCTCCCAGGCTAGGCTGACAGGCACCTTCCCTATGTCACCCCTACATCACCTGGCATGCGCCACTTCCTCTTTATCCAGTCCCTTCCCCGGTGACCTGCAGGGAATGGGCGGTGGCTCCCTGGGGCGTGTGAAATTGCAGCTTCCTGGTGAAGTGACCCAGATGGCCCTGCTTACAATGTCTGGTCTCCCCTTTGTTCCTTTCCTGTTATTAGCAACTGGCTAATTACAATGGCATTAAAACCTTCCCAGCTGACAGCGTGCAGTCTCCGTATACCACGGCCAAGCCTGTCCAACAATAAACTCACCCTCCATCTTTCCCCATCACTCATTCCAGGCCAGACCACCAGCCTTTGCTGCTATGTGACCAGCCCTTGCTTCTGCCTAACTCAGGCCTTTGCCTTTGTTCGCTCCTTTTTCAGTGGTTATGGAGAGTCATCCCCCCCCCCTTGTAAGTGAGTGCCAGCACTTTCCACTACCCTAATGATTGCAGAGGGGACCCTACAGAGAGCAGGTCGGTGGGGTCACGGACACTACATGCCCTGCAGTGCTCAGGACAGGCCCACACAAGAGAGAGAGACCCACTCCGAGCGCCAATGGCACCCCCTTTGAGAAAACCTGCACCTACTTTAGGGCCCTTGTCCGGAGCTCGCCGGGCTGGCTCCTGTCACTCATTCATAAAACATCCAGAGCACAGCCTGGCTTGCACAGGCGTCAGCCCTGCTCCCTTCAGCCAGGTCTCTGTCCATCCTGCCGCCCAGCGTGGTCCCAGCCCAGCACTTGGCACTGCCTGGGGCTCTTGTTTACCTTCATTATTTTTTGTTTGTGTCTTCCTACCGGCACACACATTCTGTGAGAGCAAGGACTGTACCTCGTTTGTTTACTGCTCTGCCCTCAGCATCCAGAACAGAACCCCGCACTTAATAAATATTGATTGAATGAATGAATAAATGATTGAATGAACGAATGGAGTCTGAGAATGTTTGCTGATGACCTTAGCCTCCCATGCGACAGGCAGCTGTCTGTACCTGCCCACTTCCCCTGGCTCCCCTTGAGCGGGTGACACACTTGAAAGAGAACCACAACTCAAAAGCCAGGCCGGGAGCTGGCGTCATGCGACTGGGCCCTTCTCGCTGCCGTGGTGCTCATCAGTGTCAGAGCGAATTGGACGGCGATGTCCTGGCTGATTGTTTCCTGAAAAGAGCTTCCTCCGGCAGGACCCCTGGACGCGGCTGTCTGTTTGGGATGGCAGCGCGTGGGGAGATGATGATGTTGGTTATTGAAAGATGTCCTTTCCACTTAAGCTTTCTTGGAGAGTCCAAGTGCGGCCCACAGACCTTTAGATAGCCGGGCGGCAGCACTCTCCCGGCCTCAGCATCTTCCTGGGGCTGACGCGATGAAAGCTTCTGGCTCAGGCAACCCCGGGCAAGGGAGGCGAGACCAGGAGAGAGGGTGCAGCCCGCGCAGGGCTCCTAAGCCAGGGTGGCTCTGTCTGGCCCCTGGACATGAATAGTTGCCCACCCTGAGTAGGTTCAGGCTCTTAGATGGAGTGAGCCTCCAAGACCTCAGGGGCCGACGGTGACTTAACTTGGCCAAGTGGGCAAGTAGCTGGGAGCAGCGCAGGGACCATAGCCGGTGCTCTGGGGTGCTGGGGTGGCTGTCTGCATGTGGAGGGTCGTGCTGATTTGTGGTGGCTGGTCTAAGCCAGGCTCGATGAAAGGATGAGTAAACCAGTGATGGATTCCTGTGGTAAGCACTTTCCGGGTCGTTTTATCACTCAACCCCAACAACCTGGGAAGGCATTACTTACCCCTTCTACAGGTAGGGAAACTGAGGCCTGAGAGGTGGTCTGATTTGCTCAAGGTCACACAGGGGCAGCGTCAGGGACGCACATGTCCCCTGCCCTCCCAAGCCCACCTTCTGCTTGCTCAGTGGGTGGGCTTTCCTCTTTCCCATCATTTCCCCTTTACTAACCCTGCTGGCTGAGAACCGGGGAGAGAACAAGGTGGGAGTGAGTATAGTTGGAAGATATGGTGAGAGGTTCTCATCACTTGGCTTATTGTGGGTTTTTAGTTCCCATCTGGAATCGGTCACTATTACATTTGTGATTATAGTGTACAGTGTGTGTGTGTGTGTGTGTGTGTGTGTGTACTTTACTTTTGCACAAGTTATTTGAATGGAAGAGATTTGTATTTTTGAATCATCTGTCTTTTTTCCTTCCCATGCAGGACTTTAGCAGGCGTTGTAAAGTTCATTACCCATAGACATTTTTCTGTCCCATTTTGCATTTGAGCATCAGAGATGGATCATAAATTGTTTTTTTATTGCTTTAAATGATGTACTCCTCCATCTTTTTTTTGTGTGTGTTTTGTTTTTGTATAAAGGAAGCATTTACCTTGCCAAGATTTGATGTTAAGTACCAGCACTGCATTTCCTTAAAGGATGCGTTTGAGAAAGAAGAGGAAAAAAGGCAAAGGGCCAGATTGGTAGGACGCCATGCGGCTGAGCAAAACACGCCGAGGGCACCTCTTCTCGGTGAACTCGATGGAGTTTCTGATTCAGTACATTTTAAAAATAAAGAGAGGCTATTACAACACCTTTGTTTGAAATAATAGTAAAAACACTTTACAGTTTATAGCACCCTCTCGCCTGTATTATTTCATTTCATAGACTTGAATGAATTCAGTGACATTTGTTTCTGCAGTGAATGCTCCCGCCCTGGGCGGTGCTGCTGGTGGGGGAAGGCCACTCCTTGCTCGTGAGGAACCTGTGATGCAGTAGAGAGGCGTGGCACAGAAAGCACGTGTTGGGGGCGCGGTCTCCCCGAAGCATAGCGGGACACACTGGCCATCACTGTCAGTAGCAAGTGACAGAAACTGACAAAAAGGAGAATTTATTTGTGTACTTAACAGAAATCCAGGAAGCATCTTATCTAATAAAAGAGAAGTATGTAAATTGACCATCACTTGCGACACCCCACAGCCAATCAGGTGCAAGTATGCAAATTAACCTGACAAAGATGGTGGCAGCCCCGCCCCCGACCACTCCGGACCTCTGGGCAGCATGTCTCCTCAGGGCCTCCCTGCCACGCTCCACACCTGTCAACCATCCTTGCAGCCTCCCTGTGGCCCAGCCCCTGGCCTCAGAGGCAACCCTCTGGTACCTGAGGTCGTAGCTCTCTGTGTCTGGCGTCTCCCTCTACCCCACCCCTGCCCTGCAGCTCTGGTAAACAAAACCCTAGCATTGGAGCAGCCCTGTGGGCTTGGATGCGTGGGAGCTCACTCAGTGCACAGTTAGCATGCCCTGGGAGCCCTGGGCCAGCCAAGGGGCGATGGTGGTGGCCATGGCAGCAGCCGCAGGCAGCTCAGCTTTGTTTTGAGTAGATGAAAGAGGCCACCTACACAGTAACCCAAATTATCAGATCTCCCTCCTCCCTATCTCGCCAGATCAAGAGGGGAGGGATGATGGGCGTGGAGGGGGGGCGGGCGGGCAGGAGGTGGAGGGCGGAGGAGGAAGAGGATGAGGAAGGGGCCAGTTGCATCCCACTTTCACAATGGGAAAGTGAAACACACTAGCACACCCAACCTCTCCAGTCCTCCCCGCCTCTGCCGCCACTGCACAGGCTGCCAGAGCGAGCCCACCACATGCTGGCAGCCAGGGGAAGGAAGGCCTATTCTTGCACGAATCTTCGTGCATCGGGCTTCTAGTATGTAAATAACATACTGGATCTGGATGTGCAAATACCCCCACCCCTTGGCTCTCCTTCCTGTCATGTTTGTTCATGTATGGACAGCTCTCCCCTAGCGGCAGAGAGGGTCCTAGCACCTCCATGCAGTCATTGTACCCGCACAGGTGTCCTGGCTGGTAAGGAGGAGGATCTTTCCTAATAATTCCACCGAAGGTTGATTCTCGTTGAACCCATTTGGGTCCTATGTCCACCTAAACCAACCATGCTGGTCTGGGGAATAGGCCACGCTATTGGCCAGGTCTAAACATGGGTGATTGTGGATTCAGGGGTCAGGCACACCTGGGAGCCTGGCAGAGAGGGGTTCCCAGATAAAATCAGGGTGCTGTTGAAGAACAAAGGGTGGATTCTGGACACGCCAAGGCAACAGGCCCTCACAGGTCTCAGCACTCAGCCTTGTAGCGGCTCACATCCCGCCCTCTGCAGCACCAGGCTGTGCCTAGGGCCCGCCTCTGCCCACCCCATGCAGGGTGTGGTTCACGGTTTGAGCCTTAGCACCTGCCATCCAGGTCTCTGCTTTGCACCTTCTCAAACCCAAATGCCCTGTGGCTTCAGTCCTCACAATGCCAAGGGGTGATTTCAGGTTCTCTGTCTCCTGCCCCGACTTTTCAGACAAACTTATGCCTCTGGTTTCTTTGCTTCTCTTGAACGTACAGTTGTGTTACCTTCACAGCAAACTGCAGGTCACTAACCCAGCATGTCAACGGTTCCGCAAACCAGCCTCCCTCCGAGCGCCCCCAGAGCCCCGCGGTTGACGGGCCAGAGAGGCCCGCAGTCCCCGCTGCCATCTCAGCGTGGCAGCCTCCCTCGCCACCTGCCCCGTAGCAGGGCAGCCGTGCCCCGTGGCAAATGCGCGGGCTCCCAGGCTGGATGCTTGCCTTGGACTCTCGGCTTTGCCTTCATCCTTCTCTCTGTGTGACCTTGGGCGCGGTATTGAACCTTTCTTCTCAGTTTGCTCATCCATAAAAATAGGGATAATAATAGTAGCTGCTTAAGAGTGTCGTGTGAATAAAATGAATTATACATATGAAGTACTCAGACTAGTGTTATCACATAATCACTTTAGAAATGTGAGCTATTTATTTTGGGCACAAGGTGAGGTGTAAATCAATTAATCAATCAGTGTATGAGAGAAGTCAATATTTTGTGAGGCAGCTCGTTTTCGGTCTGGTGGGTCTCGCGCTGATTCCCTCTGGTGCCCATGTGTTTCCTCTTCGGCTGCGCGGATGAGACCTGCTGTTCTAGAACGCGCTGGCTTTGCCAGTGTTGGCATCATCTGTCCCTTCCGCCCCAGTGTTCCCTTCTCCAGGTTAGAGTCTAAATTCTGCAGTTGATATTTTCTGACCACTATCTCTAATCCATTCTCAGTTTTGTTCCTCTCAATTTTATCAGCATTCTTCTTCCAGTGAAGTGTCCAGAAATGAATTTAATATGCCATCTGTTTTCTACAAAGTATATTAAAAGGCTCATCTTTATACGCTACCTCCATTTATATAACCTGACACTGAATTAGCTTTTTGAAATCTTCTGCATCACAGAGTTGACTAATATTGAGTCCTGTGGTCAACAAAGACCCTAAGAGATTTTCCTTTGTCCCAGTTTTATTGTTTTGCCAGATTTGCCTGACATTTGATTCTGCCACCAAGCACCCTGGAGAGTGAAACCAGCATGGTGAGAAAGGCAGTTAGTAAGCCAAATGGATGCGTTAAGATTAGGTTCAGCTCACATACCAGAAACATCCCACATAACAGTGACTTAAAATAAGAGGAAAGTTTATATTTCTCTCCAATATAAAAAAAGCCCAGTCCTGGCTGGTGTGGCTCAATTGGTTGGGCATCGTCCCGTGCAACAGGAGGTGGCCAGTTCGTTTCCCAGTCAAGGGCTCATGCCTGGGTTGGGCTGGATCCCTGGTAGAGGGCGTGCGGGAGGCAGTCAATCAATATGACACATTGATGTTTCTCTCTCTCCCTCTCCCTTCCTCTCTAAAAAAAAAATCAATAACCATTAAAAATAAAGAAGTCCAGAGTTAGACATGGTCTAATATAGTCAATAGTATCTCCATGGCCATCAGGGACTTGGGCTCCTTTTAACAGGTGCTTCTCCGCCTTTAACATGTTGCCTCAGGGTTAAAGATGGATGCTGGCACTCCAGCTGTTGTACTCATATTCTAAGAGGGAGGAATGGCGACAAAAAGGGGCACATTTCCTCTTTTAAAGGAGTTTTCCTGGAAATCTTGAAACCTACTTCTCATTGGTCAGGACTTAATCACATGGCCATATCTAGTTGCAAGAGAGGCTGGGAAATATAGTGTTTCACTGGGGAACTATGTACCCATATAAAATGCATCTATTCCTGGAGATGAATGAGAGAATAAATGCTAAGTTAGCAGCTGGAAGTCTCGGCCACACATACGTTGTTGATAGCATTTTGCACAATTTCAAGCACGGTGTCATGTGTCAGACAACTAGAGATCTTCCCAAGTATAACTTTGAGTAGATGATCAGTCCATCAGAATTTCCAAAGTGGTTGTTTTCAGACCGTCCACAACACATTTGCTGGAGATGCTCATTAAAGATGCAGAGTCCTGGGTGAGGTCCTGTGTTTTATACATATTAAGTATTTCATTGCTCCCTCTAAAATCAACTTGGTTGAAGTATAATTTACATTTCATAAAATTCACAAAATATCAGTATAAAATTAACGTGTTTTGATGTCCATATACAGTCATGTGTACCTTCAAGGTATAGAATATTTCTGTCACCCAAAAGAGTTCCCTTGCAGTCTCCTCCCCACTGTGGCCCCAGTAAATGTGCTTTACGCCAGCTTTTATATAAGAATTTTATATAGAATCTTATAGCATGTTGTAGTGTTTTGTACACCATTAAAATCTGAGCTTTCCTAATCTACATGTTTTCAATAATAACAAGCTCTGACGTGTCCTAACCGTTGTTTCATTTGGCTCTGATTTCTTCATCTGGTCCCTATAGTGTCATGGGAAAGTTTGTCCGATATTATGCTTGGCAAATATGGAAACACAAATACCCACTGCAGACAGCCTTTCCCCTTCATTGTCACCTGCCTCAGGCATCCTCCAGATCCTGTGCAGATTCCACGCCCCTTGGAAAGCCGCCTTCATTCCTCTCATCCTGCATCGGCTGCCTGTTCCCCATGGTACCTTGCTTCGTGGACTTATCTATTGATTCTACTCTAAGTCTGCTCCATTAGACTGTGAGTATCTGGACCTTAAAGGAATTGGTAGGCAAAGAATGGGATTAGAGCATCCTCCATAAAGCAGGCAGTGTGTGCAAAAGCACAGAGATACGCGTGGATATGCAGTGTTTAAAGAGGAAGAAGGGGTGCCAGTGATCAGAGCATGCGGAGTGTAGGGGTTCAAGTCACAAGTGGGTGTTAACCATCACAATTAATCCGAAAGAAGTGGGGGAGTCTTGATGGCCCACATAGAAAAATATCATCTGCATTATTCCTCAATACCAGCGTTATTTACTCCTCTTGCCATAGACGGCTGGCCAATTAGAAGCCGTGGACAGGACAGTCAGGTAGCCTGAGTGCTGTTTCAGAAGGTGGGAATGAGCTCATTTTCAGCACCACAGTTGTGGACAGCACCCATTGCACGGCTGAGCTTTTGCTGCCTCCTATAGGCCAAGATACCTGGTTTGTGTCCACGCAGGACTTGGGGCAGGACTGTACTCCCAACCCATGAGCATCAGTACTTAGGAACTGAAAGGCACAGCACCCTCCCTGGCACAGGGATATGCTTAACCCTTGCGTTTCCTCACCTAGTCCTCCCGGCTCTTGTCAGGCAGGTGCCATTGTTGCTTCTCTTTTATGGAAGGCAGGAACTGAGGCACCGATAGAACAGAAGAGGGGCAGGTCCAGGACTCAAGCCTGCGTTTTCCCGACACCGATGTCTGTGCTCTTAGCCACTGGACTTGCCTTCAGTGGGCACCTGCAGACTCCGTGGAAGTCTTCACCTTTTGTCAGAGGCCCAAGCGTGGATGTCTTCTCATTGGAGAAGCAGGGCTGTGGGTCATTCACAGGTGGAACCCTGCCGGAGCCAGCGCATTCATCCCGGGAGTGGTGGGAGGAGAGAGGGTTACCTCAGCTGGCTTCCTCCTGCGTTTGAAAGGGCACACTCTCAGCTAACCATGGCAGCTGGCAAGCAGGTGTGTGCATCTGAAATGTTCTAGCAGTGCACCTGTGAGGGGGAAGGTAGTGGCGTTCAGGAATTAAGTCTCTCCCACACCAATAGGAGTCTTTGATGCCCCCGTGAAAAACTCTTGCCTGCTTCCCCACTAATTTCATTTACAATTATGCTTCCTAATGCTTGCCCGGGACCCGGTCAGTGGGAGGCCCATCTCCTCGTCTGTGGGAGAGATGCACCGAGCTGTGCTTGGATGGGCATGCTCACATATGGCATACGCAGTGCTTCCTTAATGGTTGCACGCCACTCCTCCTCGCTTCGAAATGAGCCCATACTGTGCCCCATTAGCTGAAATTGACATGGTGGTTATTTCCAGTGCCATTTCTTTAAAGAACTCCGTACACTGTGCCTCAGCAGCTCCCCCACTCGCTAAGGGGAAGGAAGGACCCCTGGGAAAGTGTGGTGGCAGCTTTTCCGAACTGCAGAGCCCACTCCTGCCTTCCCACCCTCACACCTACAGCTCAGAGAACATCACGCATTATACAGACATTAAGGATTCCTCCCTCAACGCGAATCCTCTGGAAATCTCAGCATCAAACGGCTCCATGATAAAAATGCATGAAGCGCTACTCTTATTGGTAAACTTATGTATCCAGCTGAGATACCCACATGATAATGCAATTTTCTATGCAAAAAGGCAAATCTCCATCCAGATATTATTCCACGTCGTTATTCATTCCGGAGAGGTGATTGCTGTCCTAGGTTAACTGATTGAACTTTTAGAATGAAAGCTTCAAGCTTATCTTACTGGCTATTGCCTCACTTCTCATAAATTGCCGTTAGATTGGTAGGAATGGGTAAATGTACACTCCATTAGGAGATATAAAAGTTTTTACACTGGTTTAGGATAAAAACATGGTTAAAGGGGGGCATTTCTAAGGTTCAGTACAGCATGAAATTGAAATCTTTGGGGCATAGAGAGTACACACTGCGGATATTCTCCCTGTTGTTTTCTGATGGCTGGGAGGGGTTGCGAGGAGTGGACAGAGCACCCAAAATTCACCTGTAGGTGCCAAACCAGAGAGGGAGGAAAGACCCACTTGGGTGCTTCCTGTCTGTGTCTGCTGATTACCAGATTCTTAACGACAACACCACTAATAGTGACAGTAACGTTGTTCTTCAGCTTAAATATGTGTCAGGCACTGTCCTAAATGCTTGTCTACATGTGAGCAGGTTTTGTGAGTGGTCAAGGAGATGGAGAAGGCTGCTCCGGTTTCAAATTCACCTTCTTCCTCTCACTACGTGTTTCAGAAAGCTACTGTTCTCTCTGGGCCTCGCTTTCTTATTTTAAAGGGGATAATAACAGCTTTCTACCTCCTCAGTGGTTAAGAGCATTAATTTATATAATACTAGAGGCCCAGTGCACGAAATTCATGCACGGGTAGGGTCCCTAGCAGCTGCTGGCTGCCGGCCGCTGGCCATCCCCGCCCCCTGGTCAAACTCCCAGTCGAGGGGACAATTTGCATATTAGACTTTTATTATATAGGATATGCAAGATGGACCCTGAGACATAGCACTCTAAGTGAATGTCGGTGGTGGTTATATTGGTGGCTCTTTTAAAAGCTCTGTGAGCTAGGTAGTATTCGTCTTAGTCCCATTTCCCAGATGCGGAGACTGAGATTAGTCGTGCAGAAATGGATGGTTTCCCAAAGAAGCAGAGGAAAGACAGACCTGTTCTGGTTTGCTTTCATGGCGTGACACACTGACGGACTTTTGTGCTGTGAGACGACCATTTTATTAGGCTCTGGTTCTATGGGGAGGAGCAGAACGGCGCCTGGCCCTCTGGGAGAACCCACATGGCCTGGCGTTGGAATGGCCTGGTCTCCTCAGCGCCATGTGGGCCCCGCTGGTGTGCCCAGAGGCTGGTCTTTGGGGATGGTTGGGATGGTTGAGGAAGTGTCTCCACGGCCTCTCCCGGCATGATGACCTAAGAGCAGCAGACTTCGCACGTGCAGCCCAGGGCTCCCGGAGCCAGTGCTGCAGGGACACAGTAGGCTGCGTGGCCCTCAGCGAGCTGGCCTTGGAAGGCACATGGCATCGCCTCGTCCTCTGGGGTCAAAGGTGATAAGCCTCTCTGGACTCCCGGTCTTCATGGAAGATGGGTTGTAGGCATAGCGACTGTGGCCTGTGGTCACCACGCTGCTGTCGAGACTTGAGGTCACCGTTGTGTCTAGGACAGACCACGTGTGTGCTCACCTAAGCCCGGGAGCTCTGGAGGAGGGTGGACTGCGGGAGGGCCTTTCTTAGGCCCTATGGGCCCTGCCCTGGCCGGCATTGCCATCTCAGAAGCTGTGCATTCACCCTATGCCATTTCTCTCCTATGACTTCCCAGAGCTGGCCCTGCTTGTGTGTGTGTGTGTGTGTGTGTGTGGCACGTGCGCAGGCGTGTCAGCCTCTCCCGCCTCTGTCATTCCATCAGGTTACCTCACCCTCCTTTCTCCTTCTCCCTTCTGCTTCCTTCTCTCCAGTGCATTCAATTAGTTCTCTTTGCTGCCTTAGCAATAAACCAGTTTCCTCCACAGCATCAGAATGAGTCTCTCTCATTATTTCATTTAGATTGTTGTTATGTTTGAAAACTGGAGGGCAGGGCAGGCAGGAGGGAGGAATGCTAATTTGCAAGGAGTTCCTGTTGTGTGGAGGGAGTGCTGCTGACTGAGCTGGGAGCTCCTGGGACAGGAGGGAGGGCCAGGGAGCTGCCCCCTAAGCTCCTGGGACAAGAGGGAGGGCCAGGGAGCTGAATCCTGGGACAGGAGGCACCCATGAGGGAGGCCTTGCACTACCGACATCAACTCACACCGAGACCGAGCTTCACAGGAGCTGGCACGTGGGGTCCTGGCTGAAGGCCAACTTGAAGTGACTCATTGTCTCGACCCCTTTGTCCACCTCAAAGAAGATATTTCCCATGGCAGTGTGGAGATGTGGGCGATGCCTGTGTGTGCACATATGTGTGCGTGTACCTGTGTGTGCATGTGTGTGCGCGGCCTCATTCCGCTCTCCATCCTCTCCAGTCAGGGAAAGGCTCTTCATTGTCACCATCCCTGGGAAAATGAAGTAAGTGGCAGAGACCGAGCTGGGGATCCTTGTAATTTGACTCACAGGAGGGCACAGAGCGTTACACAAAGCCAGGAGTTAAGCTGTGTGTGCGTGGACGACGTCAGAGCGTTACACAAAGCCAGGAGTTAAGCTGTGTGTGCACAGAATGACGTTGATGATGTAGGCATGACACATACGTGATACGGGGCACTCAGGCCTCTTGGGAACCTGGTAGTCCCCTCAGGAGTGTGAAGTGCCGTCAGGCAGCGAGTCGTGCTAACAGCCGTGTCCTGTTCCGGCTCCACACTGTGCCCCGCAGCACTCACGTTTGTTACGGGACGGAGAGCTTCGTGGGGGAGAGGGCTGGTGGGGCGTGAGCAGGGCTGGACGGAAACCTGGAAACATAATTGCCTCCCGTGGTCCCTGCTGTTTGGCTCACGCACAGGGTGGTGTGTGTGGGGAGTGAGGAGTGAGAACAGCCTGGCTCCGCTGCTGTCGGGGTCAGGCGTCGGCCCCACGTGGGTGAAAGGAAGTCCCCATGTCCTTATGCGTGGATTGTTTTAAAACGTGCCTGTCCCACCTGTTTCTGTGACTGGTAAGTTTCACATCTGCTCTAGTGCATCCGCTTTCCTTTCCTTTCGGTTTTTATTCTAAGATCCAGTCTGGGGCTGGCTGGGAGCTTGCACACAGGGACCGGTTCGGACCAGCTTTGGACTCGGGGAGGTGGGCGAGGAGGGGCCGCCAGTTCCATTTACTCCACGAACCCGTTTGTCCCAGAAAGAGGAGTTTCCGACAGACTCTGAGGGTCACAGTCACTGATTATGCCGACGCCTCACCCAGGGGTGGGCTGGGCTCCCCTCCACCCTGCCCCGCTGGCGCTGGGGACAGTCACATCCGCAAACGGCCAGCTTTCCAAATGGGCCGATTGGAACTGTTATTAATAACCTGGGGGCGTGAAATGGAGACGTTTGAGCGGCTCGGACACGTGCACTTGGACAAGAAAGGCCACTCTGCACATGAAAAATGAGCCCGAGGACGTGTGCAAGAATGAGGGAGAAATTTAGTAATTAATCACCTGGGTCATAATGAGCAGAGGAAGCCCGTGTGATGAAAGGATTTGTCTGAATGGATTACAGGCAGCGTGAAAAGAAGGAGGAAAACGCAGCAGCGGGCATTGCTGGCGTGGGAATTGGGCGCTTACGAGATCCTCCATCATCCTCACAGGCAGCCCTGCGCTTGCTCTGCAGCCACGTGAGACGCCGCTGCCTCTTCCTGGTGTCAGGTTAGCCCCTGACGCAGACCACACACTTGATGAAGAATCAAGTATTTGTCGTCCCAAAACACATCGAGCGCGCTTGTTTCCCCAGTAGGCGATGCATCAAGGCCTCCTGCTAGCTCCATGCTGTACGTCAGTGCCTGCCCCCAGCCGCCCGCCTTGGGATGCAGCTGTGCAGGGCCCCGCAATTACAGATGGAGTTTTTCTCATACGCTGTTTGTTTGCTTCTGGAAACAATCAGGCTAACGGCATTATAGAGCGAGTGTCGTATGGTAGCCGGCAATCCTCGTTATGCGTTTTCTTAACAAAATACCATGTTGACATATGTGGGGCCCACGGAGGAGATTCACATACGGTGGCCTGACCCCCAAGGAAACTGCTCAGAGGAAGTTTCCCGGAGAACGGCATTGCCAGGAGGAGGCGGGTCTGTGAGCGGGTGCTGTCCGCGTCTCACTGGCCCTGGTGTGGACGCCCTCCCCCCTGCAGGGGCCCAAAGCTGCCTCCCTGTTCAAAGCCCAGTGAAGGCACCACAACGTCTGTCCAGCGCTGGAAGCGTTCACAGGCTGGTGGCTTGCAGAGCTGCTAGAGGTAAATGCGTGGGGAGGAGTCAGGTGTGCCGATGTCTCTGTTGCACAGGCCAGGTCTCAGAACATGGGAGGTCAGAGGGCAGAGAGGCCTCACAGCTTCCCCGAGACGGCCATCACGTGGGTGTTAGTGTGTGAAGAACTTTGTGTCGGGTGCTTTTCATGCAGGACCATCTTACTCCTCGCAGCGCCTTAGGAGTTTGTGTTGTTACTATTTCTGTTGGACAGATGGGGAAACGAGGCTTAGAGAGTTCAGTAGTTGGTCTAAGGTCACTTGGCGATGACAGGTGACAAGTCTTAGTCTCAAGCCCAGGTCTATATGGATGTAAGGCCAAGCTCTTAAGAACTGCAGCATACAGCTGCTTAGAGGGAGTCTCAGTAAGGACAAGAGATTTCTTATTCCCAGTGGGCTTTTTTTATATCACAAAGGCCAATAAAAGCACCAAAGAACTGGGCTTACTCATTTATTTAGTTGACAAGAGGCCCGGTGCATGGATTCGTGCACCGGTGGGGTCCCTCGGCCTGGCCCGCAGGGATCGGGCTGAAACTGGTCTCCGACATCCCCCAAGGGGTCCCAGATTGTGAGAGGACTCAGGTCAGGCTAAGCAACCCCACCAGTGCATTATCAGGGCCAGGGAGGGACCCAGGAGGGCTCCAGGGTGTGTCCGGCCCATCTCACCCAGTTCCAATTGGCCGGACCCCAGCAGCAAGCTAACCTACCGGTTGGAGTGTCTGCCCCCTGGTGGTCAGTGCACATCATAGCAACTGGTCAAACAAACGGTCAGACACTTAGCATATTAGGCTTTTATTTTATAGGATTATTTTCTCCGTTAGTAATTCGTTTATCCAACTTTTTCATATTTTATTCAGCATTTGCAGTGTGCTGGGCACAATGTGTTCTCATGAAGCTTTCTAGTGGGGTGGATGGGAGGCACAATGTGAACAGGAAAGCAGAAATACATAGACACCAATTTCAGATGGTGAGAATGAATTACTAATAAGCACAGTAATGTAATAATTATTGACTTGGTTGTGGGTCTTCTGATTGGGATGGCTGAGAAGGGCTTTTTAAGGAGGATTTATCTGAATCATGAGAAGGAACTAGTTTTGGGAAGAGCTGGTGAAAGAACAAGTTCAAAGTCCCTGGTAAAGGATTAAGCTTGGTGTGTTTTAGGAGCTTAAATAAAGCGAGAATGTCGGGACTAACCCTTGGCAGCTCTACTGAAGGCCCTGGTGAGGAGCCTTCAGTCACACAGTTTATCCATCCACCTATCCATCCATCCCTCCATCCTTCCATCTATGCACACTTCATCCATCCATCCATCCATCCATCCACCCATCCATCCATCCACCACCCTTCCATCCTTTCATACTTTCATCCTTCCATTCCTCCATCCCTCCATCCATCCATTCATCCACCCTTCCATCCATCCATCGATCTATGCATCAGCCCTACCATCCCTCCATTAACCTTTCCATCCTTCCATCCTTCCATCCTTCTATGCATCCATCCATCCATCCTTGCATCTACCCTTCCACCCCTCCATCAACTCTTCCATCCCTTCATCAACCCTTCCATCCTTAATTCCTCCATCAACCCTTCCATCCTTCCATCCATCCACCCTTCCATCTCTCCATCCACCCTTCCATCATTCCATCATTCCATCCTTTTATCCTTTAACTAGAGGCCCAATGCATGAAATTTGTGTAAGAGTAGGCCTTCCTTCCCATGGCTGTCAGCACTGGCTTCCCTCTGGCACCCAGGACCTGAGCTTCCCTTGCAGCCCTGGCTTCATCCGGAAGGATGTCTGGTCTAATTAGCATATTACGATTTTATTATTATAGATCCTTCCATCCATCCGCCCACTTAGCCTCCCATTCAACAAACATTCATGCAAGCCTTCTCCATCACAAGCCCATTGTTGGCATTAGAGCCACAGAGATGAAAAAGGAGTAACTCTTGCCTTTAAGAAGTTCACATAGAGACAGAAATTAATGCAAATAATGAAGAGTGGGTTCACACTGTGATGTTCAAAGTACTGCGGGAGCCCTATAGAGGCAGCGAGGAACTCCGCCTCTCCCCTGAGCAGGTGACGCTGGAGGCGTGCTTCGGAGGACTTTTCCAGGTGGAAAAGGAGGAAGAGGAAGCAGCATGCCCAGAGGCCCAGGTGTGGGTAAACCGTGGCATGCGGGAGGGGCCTGGGGAGAAGGGAGTGACAGCAGTGCTGGAAGGTGAGGATGACCTTTGTGCCCTAGGTCAGAGGTCATAGAGTGGAAGCCACAGGTTACATATGGCTTAGAGCAGTGCTTTGTTTAGACTGGACTGGGGTTTTAAAAATAAAGCAGTTTTCCAGTTTTTAATTAAGAGATCTCACACATAAAAATCCAGATTTTCAGCTGTTCTTGGAAAAATCAGAACATTTGGCAACTCTGGGCCTGCCCTCCTACAAGGTAGCAATGGCCGGCTGTCCAGGGAAGGGTGCCCAGCCCTGCCCTCCCAGCTGGCCGAGTATCAGCTTCCTTATCTCCGGACTTGCACTGTTGTCTTGAGTAAAGAGGAAAATAAGGCATTTCCTTTCCTTATGTCTCTACCACAAGAAGGAAAACAAAAACTTCCCTGAGAGGTCTGTCTGTTTCAGGAAAAGTGAGAGAGAACATATTTCTTTGTGGCGGTGAAGACTATTTCTTCGTCTTCAATATGCAAACAAAGTGTGTCAGTGTGGGGGAGACAGCTCTGGGTGCTACTACGGGGGCTCGCACGCATGCGCACGCACGCTTCGAACTTCACGTGACCTGTCCAGACCGGGAAGACACCTGTGCCTGTGACCCTTCCCGCAGGAACGGAGGTCTCACGCAGAATCTGAAGCAGAGGAGTGACAGGTGTTTGGTTGGTGATTTAATGAGGTCACGCTGGTCACAGTGGGAAGGGGTGTTGATGATGGTGGTTGGCAGTAGGAGGTGAGGGTGCAGGACAAACCCCTAGAGGCCGTCCCACTGTCAGCCTCCCCAGTATCAGCCTCCCCCACTGTCAGCCTCCCCCAGTGTCAGCCTCCCCCACTGTCAGCCTCCCTGCTGTTAGCCTCCCCAAAGTAGGAGGTGAGGGTGCAGGACAAACCCCTAGAGGCCATCCCAAATTGTCCAATTGAGGGCAGAGGTGAGCCTGAATTAAAATAAGACAGTGGCAGGAGTCCAGAGCAAGGGCAAGCTGGAGATGTTGACCTGACAGGAAAGTGACGAATCACATGGCAGCAACTCTCCCCGCTCCCCCAGCTCTCATTGCACCCCAAAGAAGAGCCCAGGTCCCCAAATTCAGCATTGACCACAGACCTTCGTGGGGAGGTGGAGGCAGCTGCAGCCTCTTGAAACTACGACATATCCTGTAGCGAAACTGCTGTGCTGATAAAAATGACCCCCATGTGAACAGATGTCCTTGGGGCTGAAGCAGAGGAGGAAAGATAAAGAATGACAATGGGGTTGAGAAAAGGAGACCTAACAGCATAGCCAAGGTGGACGCAGGAGGCTCTGGCGCCCCGTTGTCCTGCCCTGTGGCAAGCCTGGGGAACTTCTTACCTCATTGAAAGAACTGCAGCAAATGTGGTGCGGCAGCTCCGAGCTGGAGGTAGGTCCTGTCTGTGTAATAAGATCAAGAACTACCTGTGGCCAGGCTCCTGGCCCCACCTTTTCTATGCAGTTGATTCTTGAACAACATGGGTCTGAACTGTGTGCTCCACTTATACGTGGATTTTTTCGATAAATGTGTGGTCGGCTTTCTGTGTCCGCCGGTGTCGCATCTGTGGTTTGAACCAACTGTGGACCACAGATAGTACTTCCCATCGCGGGTGGGAGTCCGCAGCTGGCCGCCGATGTATGCGTTGTATGCATTTCACACGAGAGACTTGAGCATCAGCAGATCTTGGTATCTCCGGGGGTCCTGGAACCAACCCCCGAGTGTACTGAGGGATGACTAAGTTTGGGGAGTCCAAGTTGTATGTGGATTTCTAACTGCATGTGGGGTTGGCGCCCCTCACCCCTGCTTTATTTAAGGTCAGCCGTATTATTTTCATACCCCTCATCTGTGTGTGTATTTTGGTAAAATCAGTCTCCCACGAGTTCAGGGTGCCGTGTGGGGTTGAGCAGGTGGGCACTGCACCTCGAGGACAGCGCTGCTCACATAGATCCCTCGTGCGTGGTGCTCTCAGGCCGTAGCCCTGGGCTCCAGCTTGCACAGCTGTGCTCAGCGGCCCTATCAGACGAACCAGACTCCAGTGCCACATTATTTTGGTGACTGCAATTTTGTAGTGTGTTTGGAATAAGGGTATGTGAGTCTCCAACTTTATTCTGGTATTACTTTTTGAAAAATATGTGGTCAATATATTGTAATGAGTTTGTATGGTGACAGATGGTTACTAGTATAACTTTTTAAACCTGGGTTCAAATCTGAGCTCTAACACAATAGGCCATGTGACCTTGGGCAAGTTATTTAACTGTCATGAACCTCATGTTCCTTATCGTTAAACCAGGCACAGTTATGATACCTGCCTGCATCCTGTGCTCTGGAGCCAGATGCCTGGCTTTGAACCTCCCCTCTGCCACCTCATGGCTGGATGACTTAGAGAAAGTTCACTTAAACTCCCTGTGGCTTCATTTCATCAACCATAAAATGGGATAATAATAGCGTACACCTCAAGCGTGGCTCCGGGAGTAGAGGAGTTAATACATGTGAAGTGTTTGGGACAGAGCACTGTGCATAGTAGGTATTCCCTTCATTCCAGCTCTTACTACGGTCCGCACTGATGCCCCGCTGGTAGACAGCCGTAGCTCAATAAAGATTATTGTTTTAACGTGGAGAGCAAAATCTTGCTTGTTTTGTGGGTTTAAGATCCCAGGGCCTGACACGTAGTAGGTGGTCAGTTAGCTGAATGACTGCTGTGTGCTACATATGCCTTGCCAATGGGTCTTGTAAAGACTGAATGAGGGAATGGTCGTTGAAGCAGTTGAAGGAGATTGTAAGGTTTCTCATTGCTAGAAGAGGACTAG
>NW_005355753.1:758434-781188 GCF_000412655.1 Myotis brandtii | reverse complement strand
TAAACTTTTTATACTTTATCATTGGTTTACTGCCATGTCATATGACTTCAAAAAATAGACAGTTTTTAGAACAATTTTAGATTCACAGCAAAATTGAGAAGGTACAGAAATTTCCCATGTGCCACTTCCCTGAAATATGCACCCTCCCCAGTGCCAGCCTCCCCAGTGTCAGCCTCCCCAGTGCCAGCCTCCCCCGCTGTCAGCCTCCCCACTGTCAGTCTCCCCAGTATCAGCCTCTCCAGTGCCAGCCTCCCTGCTGTTAGCCTCCCCCACTGTCAGCCTCCCCCACCAGATGGTACATTTGTTAACACGGATGAACCCACGCTGAGCCATCACCACCACCCAGAGTCCATCGTGTGCATTCGGGCTCCCTCTAGATGGTGTACAGCCTGTGGGGTTGGACTCATTTCCAGTGACTTGATTCGAACATTGTAGATCATACAGTATTTCCACTGCCCTAAAAGTCCTCTGAGCATGGCGGAGTCATCCCTCCTTCCTCCCCACCCCCGGCAACCACTGATCCCTGTACTGTCTCCACAGCTTCGCCTTTTCCAAATGTCAGATCGTTGGAATCACACAGTGCAGCCTTTCAGACTGGCTGCTTTCACGGAGATGCAGTTAAAGCTCCTTCGAGTCTCTTTATGGCCTGAGAGCTGATTTCCTTTTATGACCGAATAATATTCCACCGTCTGGAGGGGCCACAGGTTTCCCTCCCTCACCTGCAGAAGGGCATCTCGGTGGCCTCCCCGGTTTGGCAGTTGTGAGCAAAGATGCTGCCGTGTCCGTGAGCAGATTCCTGTGGGTGTCAGCTTCCGGCTTCTCTGGGTAAACACCAAGGAGCACAATGGCTCGTCCTCTGGTAGGAGGACAGTTAGTGAAAAACCAAGCAGTCTTCGGAAGTGGCTGCACCTCTGTGCATCCCCGCCGGCGATGAGTGGAAGTTTTCTCGCTCCATATCCTCTCCGGCGTTCCGTGTGTCAGTGTTCTGGATTTCGGCCGTTCTAGCTGGTGTGTGGTGGTACCTCATTGTTGCTTTATTTTGCATTTCCCTGATGACACAGGACGTGGAGCACCCTTTATATTTTAATTTTGTGTTCGCCATGACATTCTGGTCACATGATATAGAATTTCCGTCTTCATTCCTTTTCCCCTCCTCAGGTGCCTCATTCAGGGAAGTTCTCAGACCCTCAGCCTTTCTTCCTAGACACTGAGCTGGAGACTGACTGGGTGCAGGCGCCCGTGCGGGTGGGGCTGCTGGAGACTGACTGGGTGCAGGTGCCTGTGCGGGTGGGGCTGCTGGAGACTGACTGGGTGCAGGCGCCTGTGCGGGTGTCTTGCTCACTGTTGAGGTCCAGCCCCTAGCATGATCTGGAACATTGAAGAATCACAATGACTGTTTAGTATACAAGCTCCCGAGGTGGTGCTTGAATGGAAGGTTAGTGTTTTAGAGGAGAGATTCTCTTCTAGGGACCCACAGGTCCTCACTCTCTTCCTGTGTGTCCCCCGAGCCCCCAGAATGCCTTGCAGTCTCTCAGAGTGTCCCCAAAAATGCTCTTCTGCTCCCAAGATGGCACAGGAGAGGTACGTCCCTCTGTGGGGCCACCCTTTACCCATTTCCTCCCTTTCCCTCCACCCAAAGCTGAGAGAGGGTAGGAAGCTCTGAGTAGAGCCGGACTTCCTGCCTCTTTCTTACCCATTTAAACAGTGCCCTTGCTCTGGTCATGGTATCATTCCCATCGGTACCGTGTTGGTCATGTCGTTGGTCCTCTTCCCAGCTGTCTGTAGGTGGTGGGGATGTTGATCTGTCTCTCTCACCGCTGTGTCTGCTATGATACCTGCACTCATGCTGCCATTGCCTGTGGGTTTCATCCAGTGGCTGCACTTGCTGAGTCACCCAGAGTCCTCAGCTCGTGTTGTCACTGGGCCCAGCCTGCTTCTCTCAGAGTCCTTCCTCCCAGGTGGCCCAACTGCCACGGTCTTCAAGATGCCTGAACCATCCGTGGGCCATGCCTGAACCATCCGTGCCTGAACTTGAGTGTGGAGACCTGTTGGCTGGTTCTCTGTTCCCTTTGGGGGTAGAGCAGCCACCCGTGCATTGGTGCCACAGGAGGCAGGTGGGAAGGTGGGTAACTGGGATGCTAACCATGACCTGCCAGGCTCCAAATACCTATTGTCCGGGAGGGAGAGGGGGGCTCGGTGTGAACAAAGGTGCTGAGGGTCAGCCTGGCGCAGAGACGGCCTCTGAGCAACAGGAAACGAGAGGCTAGCGGAAGCCATCCAGGACTTGAATCCATTGGGAGCATCTGTGTTGGTCTGCTCGGCTGCCATGGCAAAGTACCACACCCTGGGCGCTTCAGCAATGGAAACGTATTTCTTCAAGGTTCTGGAGGCTGGAAGCCCAAGGTCACGGTCCAGCAGGGCAGGTTTTCTGGAGGCCTCTCCTGGCATGCAGACAGCTAGCTGTCTTCTCTGTGTGTCCTCACGGGGTCGTCCTGCAGTCTGTGTCTGTGTGTCTCTCTGTGACCTAGTCTCTTCCTCTTGTAGGCACACCACACACCACTCATACTGGGTTAGGCCCCAGCCTATGGCCCCATTTCAACTTAATGACTTCCCTAAAGGCCTCATGACCACAGATAGTCATGTTCTAATTATTGGAGGCCAGGGATTCCACATAGACATTTTGGGGAGGCACAATTCAGCCCACAGAAGTGACCTTCCTATAAAAAGGCTTAGGACCGTCTAAAGGAGCAGTGGGGCTGGTGCTGAGTCAGGGATGAGGTGGAAGAACTTCAGAGGCTCCTGAAGCAGAGCCCCCACACAGGCGTGTGTGCAAATGGCAAAGCCAGGTGGGAGGGGTTGCGGCTTGCCAAGGAGATGCACGCATGCAGACTGCTCTCCAGGTCAGACCCGGAGTCGGAGAGAGCTGGCTCAGAGCTCTGGCAGGCCGGCGAGGGTCAGGTCCCGGGGAAGCCTGGGCTTGGTCCGGACCCGCTGGTGGATTTCCTGCAGCCACATTGTGCTCGCAAATACAAGCAGGTAATCCACGTGCGCCATCCCACTCAGATGTTAGCTCCGGGGCACTCAGGTGGCCGTGCACCGCCCTGCTCAGCAGAGCTGTCTGTGATGACGGAGCGGCCCTCTGTTGTCTGTACGGTCCAGACTGCTGGCCTCTGGTCACCACTGAGATTACAGCCCTGTGCGTGGCTTGTGGCCACCCTGTGGGTAGCATGGTCCTGGCCAGCGCAGCCTCCATCTGAACTGCTGGAAGGTCAGCAGGAAGGGTCGGGACCTCCGTGAGCCAGGGCACAGGTGAGCCTTCTGAGTTGCAGGTGTTGGATGGAGCAGCCTGGGCTCACCTGCCTGACAGGAGGCTGACCGAGAGGCGGGGGAGCCAGCGCCGTGAGCCTGCTCTCTAGTATCCCACGGCACGCAGTCATCCAGTAGCTGTTTGCTAAGTGCCAGCAGGGCCAGCCTCCCTCCTCTGCGGTTTGCTTTTCAAGGTGTCTGTTGCCTGCGGTCAACCGCGGTCCAAAATAAAGTGGAAAATTACATGGATAAACAGTTACACGTTGTAAATGGCACGCAGTTCTGAGATGAAATCTCACTCTGTCCCGTTCCATCGCCTGGGAGGGAACCATCCCTCTGTCCAGTGTCTCCGCTCTGTGCCCGCCCCCACCCGGGTGTCACTCTGTAGCCGTCTGGGTTATCAGAGCGACTGCCCTGCTGCCGTGGTGCCTGGGTTCATGTCGCCTTCTTTTTACTTAATGACGGCCCTGAAGCACAGGAGTGGGGGTGCTGGCAGCTGGGGCATCCAGAGAGAAGCCTGCAGGGTTCCCTTCAGGTGAAAAGGTGAAAGTTCTCCACTTACTAAGGAAAGAAGAAATATTGTATGTGACAGTTGCTAGGCTCTATGTCAGCAGAAATCTTCTACCTGTGAAATTGCATATTTCTCCTATATAATAAAGAGGTAATATGCAAATTGACCCTCACTCTGTCACACCATCACAAGATGGCTGCGCCCACAGCGGAGGCAGGGTTCCCTTAACGAACCATAAGGAGTGATCTGCAGGGACCTGAGGCTGTGTGGCGCTGGGCTGGGGTGGGGGACCTGAGGCTGTGCCCCCTGCCTGGCGCCAGGCCAGGGGACCTGAGGCTGCATCCCCCGCCCGACGGGGCTTGATGGGGGTTTGGGGGGGCCAGCTGGGTCTGGATCTTGCCCAATGGGGGTGGGGCTGGCCGGGGCTGGGTCTTGCACAATTTTGAGGTGCACCTGGGTGGGCAGGGACTTGACTCTGGTTCCCATGGCATGCCCCAGACTCTGACAGGAGGAAGATTTTCATATACATTTTACTAATTTTCTTTCATCTCTGACACTTGTATTATAGAGAAAGGGCAAATAGCAATATTAAAATATTTCCTCTAATTAATTCCTTTTTAATGTGCATGAATTTTGTGCACCAGGTCACTAGTTTATAAATAAAACTTTATCGGAGGTGTGTGCAGGGAAAGCACAGTACATACAGGGTTGGGTGCGCTCCCTGGTTTCAGGCATCCGAGGGGTCTTGGAAGGTGTCCCCCGCGGATAAGGAGGGGCCCGGGGCTCGGCCCTGTTCCAGCACCGCTTGTGCCCCACTGGCCCAGCAGCTACCTGAGTGTGTGGAGGAACGGTGGCCTGTGCCAGCTACACGTCTGAGGTGCATTAGTCTAATCCTCATCGGGATTCTCACCGTACATCATCCCACTCAGATGTTAGCTCCGAAACATGTTCTTTTTTCCTTTTACAACAAAGGCAAGTGGGGAGGCTGGCGTTCTCGTGTGGGACTCGGGACCCACACTCATGACCACCGAGATCTCGGGAAGATCCCAGTAGAGTGGGTACTGGTGAGGGGTGGCAGGGGTCCCACGAAGTGCAGGGAAAGGGGGCACCTCTTGGTGACTTTAGCAACACTATCACTGTGAGACCAGCTCCTGGGGGGGACGCCAGGGATGGGCAAGGCATCCAGAGGCATCTTTGAGGGATTTGCCTCAAGCGAAAGCCAGAGAAAGGGGACTGACAACACTAGGCAGAGGGCCAGGCGCCAGGCAGTGGAGCCTGCAGTCTGTGGGGTCCTCACATGCGCGAGTGTCAGGGCCTGACCTGGCTGCCCAGGAGGAGGGCAGGCGCACGGGAGTGGAGGAACTGGGCGCACCTCCGGGCTCTGGCTCACTTCCGCACCCTGGCCCCACGCCGGCCACACCAGGTCCATCAGAGCAGCTGCTGGGTTAAGAAGGCTGCTCCCACCTCGACCTCCGGAAGGTCATCCGAGGCCCAGGAGTCGTGGAGGAAACTTCCTGTTCACGGGAGACACTTGCCTTTGGGAAAGTTGCAACAACTGCTGCTTTCCAGCCTGCTCAGCGGTGTCTCCGGATGGAAGGCAGCCCAGGCAGTGGGACGCCTCCTCTGATGGCCGTCCCCCAAGTCCCTGCTCAGTGGGCAGGCGGCAGCCAGGTTGAGAGTGGCCTGGACAGAGGGAACCCCGCCAAGGCCCCAGGGCGTCTGCAGCGGACACTTTCCTGCCATCTCCGGACAACACTTTGAAGGTCAAATTATTTATGCATTTGCCAAATACTGACCGAGCACCAGGCACTGAGCAAGGACAGGACAGACATCAGCAAGGTCAGATATCAGCAGGGCAAGCCTTTGGCCAGTGAGGGAGGCAGCGTGGGGGGCAGGGAGGGGGACGGAGTATTGTGCAGTGGGGAGGAGCATGGGCAGAGCTCTGAGGGTGCTGGCAGGAGACAGGATCCATGGTGCCTGGCCTGAAAGCAGGGGGGCGGGGAGGGCAGGAGTGCCTGCAGAAGGGCTGGGAGTGTGGCAGTGCAGGCTTCCTGAGCGGCCTAAGCAGTTGTCTTTTATGGTGAAGGCAGTGGTGATTCACCGAAGGCTCCTAAGCAAGGGAGTGACCTGCTCAGATTTGAATGTTTAGAAAGATTGCTCTCGCCTGTGATTGGCCAACAGATCAGATGCGGGCAAGAAGGGAAGAGCAGCTGGAAGCAGCGCAGGTAGCAGCCTGAAGGGAGTTGGCTGCAGCAGCAGGGGTGGGAAGAGGCAGGGAATCCAGGCAAGCAGAACCTGAGGACTTGGCGAGGGAGCGCAGCATCCTGCTGACTCCTGGCTCAGGTGTCCGGTGGAGGAGGTCCCAGCCAGGGGTGCAGGAGCACAGCAGGATGAGCAGGTGTGTGGGGGATGGTGGTGGATTCTGTTGGGGACAAGTTGGGAAATTGGAGGTGCCCACAAGCAGTGGGACTCGGGCCCTGAGCCCAGTGGAGCTGATGTGTGGAGCTGCAGCAGCAGAGGCGAGAGGGCGTGTTCTGTGCAGATAGGACTTCCCTCCGGGCCTTTTCCTTTAATGCTCACGGTGCAGCCCATTTCACAGATGAGGCACACGAGGCCAAGGGCCATCCACCGCTTCGCATGCAGTCTGGGGTTGGGACCGCAGCCTTTGTGTGCATGCACGTGTGTGCATGCGTGTTTCCCCAGTAGGCATCCTGTCATCACTCTTCCCTGTGCCAGCCAGTGTTTGAAAATATCACCATTGCCTTTGCCAACTTGGCACATGTCCTTGGCTTAATGCTATAGGACATCCAGTGTTGACTGCCCCAGAATAGGGTTGGCACAGTGACACGAGCTCGGGTGGGCATGTGGAGGAGGCAGTGCCCCGGGAGCTGGCGCCCGGGTAGGAGGTTCTCTTTGCTCCCCGCCATGTGTGGCCACAGACGTGGGTCTCAGTGAGGTCACACTTCTGCTCGGTGCTGTGTGTGCCTGGACCGCGGCGTCCTTTGAGGCGAGAGTAGCTTGTGGAAGGCCGCCTTCTGCTCATGTCAGCTGTCGCCTTCACCCGGAGAAAAGCTCAGACACAAAACAAGAGAAACAGCTCAAGGGGAAGGGAGGGGAGAGAGGGAAGACGTAAGTGGCCGGGATGGTGGCAGCCCCGATTGGAGTGCTGGTGCTGGGCTGTTGGAGTGTGGCAGAGCCGCAGCCACGGGCTTTCCGAGGCCGAAACCTTATTTAAAGTCATGTTTTGATCCTTGGAGCACACCTTTGTTTTGTGAAAAGGAAACGAATTCTGGCATGAAATGCTGTTCCACTGCATTTATTCTGAGCGACGCTCCTGCTCATTGGGCCAAGGCGTTATGAAGATTCAGAGACGCCACCGGGAAGCCGGGTCCACAGGAACCCATGGTCAAGACCAGGATGAGGAGCTGGTTGCCATGGGAGCTGAGCCAGGCTGAAAACGCCGGCTCCCAGCCCTAACCGGTTTGGCTCAGTGGATAGAGCATCAGCCTGTGGACTGAGGGGTCCCGGGTTCGATTCCGGCCAAGGGCATATGCCTGGGTATGAGCTCGATCCCCAGTGGGGTCGTGCAGGAGGCGGCTGATTGATGCTTCTCTCTCATCGATGTTTCTGACTCTCTATCCCTCTCCCTTCCTCTCTGTAAAAAAAAAAATCAATAAAAATATATTTTAAAAAATGCTGGCTCCCAGTCCCCCTGAGTCATGGCTGACTCAGAAGGAAGGTCTGTCATTGCTTTGACTAGAGCCATTCCATGGCAGACCCCAAGCTCCTGCGAGTAGGACTCTGGTGAGACACACCTCCTTTTAGGCCCAGCATGGGCTCCTGGCTGCTGTTCATCTCGGTGAATTTGCGGGGATGGTCCATACCCTCATTGGGTTAGCTGGGTAGCCAATTGGCCAACCTACGGATGATCTTCTTTGAGTCAGGTGCCCCATTCTAGTCCAATCAGTGGTCAACTCAGAGAAAACAGGTTCCTTTGCTGCACCTGGGGTGCCCGGAGCGGGAGTTGGAAGCGGCGGGGCCCTGCTGACTTTCCCAGTCCCGTTTCAAGAGTCTCTTTGTGGGAGAAGTCTTGGCTCGAGGCCGAGTTACCGGATTGGTAACGACTGGTGTGTTCGTTGGTCACTGTGGTTAGAAAGTGGGACCAGGAAGAGCACACGCATTGAGTAGCAAGACAAGAATCCCAGAATGATGCCAAGGACCCCCACCCCCATGCTCATTTAGTCTATTCGGGCAGGATGTGGGATGAGGTCTCTGGACTTGGGTCAATAGGCAAGGTTAAAATACAGGCACCACTGCCCTGGCTGGGGTGCTAAGTGGTTAGAGCATTGGCCCACATACCAAAGGGTCATGGGGTTCGATTCCTGGTCAAGGACATGTATCTGGTTTGCAGGTTCAATCCCTGGCCCCATTCCCGCCACATTCAGGAGGCAACCAATCTATGTGCCTTTCTCACATTGATGTTTATCTCTCTCTCCCTCCCTCCTTTCCTTCCACTTTCTCTAAAAAGCAATGGAAAAATATCCTCCAGTGAGGATTTTAAAAAAAAATGGCACCACCACTGAATAGCTGTGTGGTCTTGGGGAGCTCAGTCAGCCAGTCAGAGCCTCAGTCTCTTGGGCTGTGAGCTGGGCCCACCGCCCGGGCTGTGAGGATGAGGTGAGATGAGGTGCCTGCCCCAGCTCCCGGGACCCCGATGCAGGTGATGACGTGAGACTCTTACAGTGAAGTACAGGCGGCCCTTCAGTGTAGAAGGAATTGCAGAAGGAGTGTGTCCTCCAGGGGCCAGTGGGTGGGATATAACTGTGAATAAATTTTACATATTGACAGTCAAAACAGCTTGGCAGACTGTGGCCAGACTGTCAGTTAGTGTCCAGAGAGAGGAGATAATAGGTAGTCTTAGCTGGTGATTGTCTGTCTGTCTTTCCCACTCACTCTCTACCACCTTATTATAGTTATCTGTCTATCTATATACCATCTATTGTTTTATCTATCAGTCATCTATGTACATGCATCATTTTTAAAAATATGTATTTTTATTGATCAGAGAGGAAGGGAGAGGGAGAGATAGAAACATCAATGATGAGAGAGAATCAATGATCGGCTGCCTCCTGCACGCCCCCTACTGGGGATTGAGCCAACAACCCGGCATGTGCCTTTGACCGGAATCGAACTCAGGACTCTTCAATACACAGGCCAACGCTCTAAACACTGAGCCAAACCAGTCAGGGCTGAACATGCATCATTTTTAGAAGTCCAATGCGCTATCCATTGCGCAACGGAGCCACCTATGTGCATCATTTTTAAATCAAGAACTTTGTTGAATGCCTGTCAGGTGCCAGGCACCAGGAGCACCAAGATGAACAGGGCGAGTACCTTGCCTTCTCCGAGCTACACTCGGAGGTTTACGACACCGAAAAGCAAACTTGTTGCAGGTAGTGACAGTGTAATGAGCTTCATCTGTTTTCCTGTTCTGTCCGCTCAGCATCTCTGAAGGAAGAGGCCTTCTTCTCCCGCCTTAAAGATGAGCAACGTAAGCGCCTGGGAGGTGCCCGTGCCACCAGGTGGGCACCGCCAGTCTGCAGAGCCTGGCTCTGAATCCTGCGTGCTGTGAGGTCCCTGACATGTGACTTCCTGGGGAAGGAAGAAACAGGAACTGATGGATAAAAAGGGAAGGTTTTCAAAATAAGAGTTTGCAAGTCAACGGTAAGAAGTTCCATGAATTGCAAGATGGGAAAATAGCTCACTCAGTTACTTTTCTTTTCGTTTTGGTCTTAAATTCCCACAGCACGCTTTCCTGAGTGGCGCAGGTACTTTAGCATCTTGCATTGCCAGGCAAATATTTATCTTTATGGGTAAAGCGATGCTGTAGTCATCTTCACGATTTTCTTCAACGAAAGCACCCCCTCCTCTGCTGCTTCACCTGGCCTGCTCTCCTCCTTTCTTCTGGGATTGGTCCACGGGCTGCAAGGCCGACCCCGTGGGGCCAGGCGGGTGTCAGAATGAGCGCAGGGCCTGGTGGGGTCATGGGGCGCCCAAGAGTGGATGTGCCACCTCCAGGGGCAGCCTGACCCGTCGCCATCCAAGTCCCACGGCGACTCCAGGGTGCTTCATATGGTCAGTACTCCTCATCTTTAGAAAGAAACACAAATCAAATATGTATATGTGATGTGTTGAGTTTAAATTTGGGTTCAGCTTTTTTTTTTTTTTTTAAATATATTTTATTGATTTTTTACAGAGAGGAAGGGAGAGAGATAGAGAGTTAGAAACATCGATGAGAGAGAAACATCGATCAGCTGCCTCCTGCACATCTCCCACTGGGGATGTGCCCGCAACCCAGGTACATGCCCTTGACCGGAATCGAACCTGGGACCTTTCAGTCCGCAGGCTGACGCTCTATCCACTGAGCCAAACCGGTTTCGGCTGGGTTTAGCTTTGACCAAAAGAAACAAGCCCACAGTGTGGGCCACACCACACGCACCAGCAGGCCAGGCCATTCGGGGGCCTGGGCTAAGTGTCTGTCTGTGGCTGACACCGTCCAGGTCTGGGCAGCGGGGCTGCCACGCTCTGAGCGCCTGCTCTGTGCCTGGGCCCTGGGCAGTGCCTGGCACATCTCGGGGACACGGGAGCTCAGAGGGGTTGAGTCACACCCAGGGTTATGTAGCCAGTCGGTGACGAAGCTGCCGCTCGGACTCCTGTTGGCCGAGCTTCGAGCTTCCGGTTTCTTACGGTGCCCGGCAGACTGGCTCCTTCACGGGCCGTGTCCCTGGTACCGAGTACCAGCAGTGGGTGCGCGGACAAGGAGTCACATATGCGTTGTTGTGGAGCTCACGGTGGAGATGAGGAGTTGAAAGCGTAAGGCCCAGCCTTCCCATTTTACAGGGAGGAAGCGAGGCGGGAGGTGCAGGGAGCAGCGTGCAGAGCTGGGCTTGGAGGCCGTGCTTCCCTGAGCTGGGCCTTCCCGCCTTCTTTCGCCCACGCGTGTCCCAGTCAGCACGGATGACATCATACAATAGATGCGTTTTCATGGGTCATACCCTTGCAGTCATTTACTTTCTTTTTAAGTTGTCACAGGCCTGGTGTTTGCTTGCGAGGGGAGACCAGGCAGGTCCAGAGGCCCTGGGCGGGGAGCAGCCATGTTACCTCTCTCCCTTTCTCGTTTCTTGAGCAAACACACTGACCAGAAGCCCAGCTGCTGGGCGGTAGGACCGCAGGGTGGGGTCCTGCCAGGGGGGAGCTGGCTGGGAGCTGAGGAGCCCCGATGTGGCCTGGGGTGCAGTTTGGACGCTTTGCTCTTCACAGTGGCTCCCAGTGGCCTGTGTTGTGAAAGCTGGCCTGAAAGGGCCACCAGGTCCTGCTGTCTCAGTGGAGCACAGGGACAGTGCACACCAGAGAGCAGGTTTGATCTGCTTGGTACAGTGGGGTTAAGGCGATTTCAAACCACTGGCTGATATTTTTAAGTTTGGAGATTTCACATACACATCTGGGCTTCTGGATTCTTTAAAAAAATCAAAATACGGAACAACACTGGGTCCACATTTTTACCCCCTCACAGCCCCTGGCTCTGAGCGGGGAGACAGCGAGGCGCTCTCCAGTTTGCCGCAGTCCCCACCACTCCTTGGTGTCGAGCTCCGGCCACTTCATGCAGTTGTGATCTCCCGGCTCCTGCAGACATTTGGGTTTGTGAGCCCAGGTTCAGATGTGTGTTGGGTTGGAACATGAAAGGGTCATTTATACTCACCTGGTGTCTGGCACTTGGGCAGCAGGAATCAGAGTGCCAGCTCTCCAAGGCAGGGGCAGCTCCCAGGAGCAAAGCCAGCCCTGGCACCTGGCCCGCCAACCTCGTTTCCTGTGTGCCTGTGTGGGTCTGAGTGTCTGTGTGCACACCTGCACGGTCCGGTGCGCACACACCTACATGCATGCACCTACATGTGGGACCTCACGTCTCCTCCCATCCAGCACTCACCAGCCATCTCTGCCGGCTCTCTCCGGCCCCAGGCTTGGGAAGGGGTCCTGGAGCAGGGAGGACAGGCATCTTCAGCAGGGGCCCTTGGGGGTGCTGGCAGCCTTGGCAGGTTACCCTGGATCGCCTCTCACAGCTCCCACAGCACTGAACTCGGTAAAGTCTCCTTGAGATACCGCGTTCAGCGCGGGAACCACTCAAGGCTCATCCCTCTGTTCCACCACCGCGGACCTCCCAGCGAAAGGACTTCAGAAGGAAACATTGACTTTAGATTGATTTTTAAATAAGCACCTATTTAGCTGTTGGTGCTTTAAGTGCAGGGTGGATTATACTCTTCAAGGAGCAAGCAGTTCTAATTGCTTCCACTCCTGGAGAGCGAGAGCCCCGCCACGCCAGCCGGGGGGTGCTGGGGAGGGGGTGGAGAGAAGACAGAAAGGCAGATGCAGGTGGCGCTCCTCCTGTCCCAGCCCTCCCCCAGGCACGTGTCCCGCCCCCACCCCCCCTTCTCAGTGCAGGTGCAGAAGTGTCGCTGGCTCCTGACCGGGCGGAGTTTCCAGGAAAGGTGATGGCCCGTGTTTACACTTGGAAAGGGACTTAGAAGTTTCAGGGTTTGCACTTGCCTTCCACTCGGTGAACATTTTTCTCCGCTTTTACTAGAAATGTCTAGAATCTAAAGTGCTTTTGCCAAGTGAGTACAAGCCCTTGCTCCTCTACCAGGGCTTCCTAGAGTGAGAGGAGAAGACACACATCCTCCTTTCGCTCACGTCAGGTGGCCTTGAAGATGACAAGTTGATGGCCGCCGTTTAGCGATGACTTCCTCCGTGCCAAGCATGGCACCAGGCGCTTCTGCAATCATCTCATCTAATTCCCATGACCACCTCAGGGGGTGTCTGGTTCTGCTATCATCCCCAGTGTACAGATCAGAGACTAAGGCGCAGAGAGGCTAGGTAACCTCTCTCAGGCCACACAGCCAGGAAGGGGTGGCGCCTGCATTTGAGCTGTTCTCTGAAGTGGAACGCATTCTAACTACAGCCTATAGTGGTACATTTCACCTGCTACTGTTTCCTGACACTTTTCTCTCCAGGTTAAAGTATGGATGGAGGCGGAATGTTGCAGTAGATGAAGGGTAGTTAGCTTTCAGGGCCTTTTGGATCAGCCGGATAAGACAGTCTTAACAGTAGGTGACAGTTCAGTGCTCAGACGTATCAGGGCCTGTGCTGAGTGCTGTACATGCATTTTCTGGGCACTTGTCTACATACACTGTGCTAAGTATATAAATCCATGTGGGCCTCACGGTGACTGAGAGCTGGGTATGGAATTCACGGACATGACCCCACAGGCAGGATCTGAACCAGGACTGTAGTAGGGTCAGGATGGAACCTGTGGAGCTGTCTGCAGAACCGATCTCCAGCCCATGGTACCTCAGCGTCTCCTCTTCTGCCCCACCTCAGGCCCTCTGCTCCAGCCACAACCGGCTCTGGGCTGGCCCTTGAACATGCTGAGTGCTGTCCTACCTCAGGACCTTTGCACAGCCTCTTCTCTCTGCATGGCACACCTTTCCTCCTCTTCTCTGTTTGGCCGACCATAGTTTATCCTGTTCTGACGTCACCCCAGTGAGCACCCTCATCTTAAGTGGGAAGAACTGGTTGCTCCTTCCTCCCTCCTCCGGAAGCTGGTGTCCTCAGACCCTCACTGCCCTCCTCACACCTGCTGTCGTAGTCTCTGTCCCCCAGGGAGTCATCAGTTCTTTGAAGCAGAGAGATTGTAGGGACGTATCTCATCCAAGGGTGGGGACCGTCCGGCCCACGAGCCGTATATGGCCTGAGAAATCATCGTTCTGGCTCTGCCGAGGTATTAGTGATCAGTTAATTAAATGTTTGACCAAATAGAGCAGGCTAATTTTTAAGGTGGTAGTTTTGTATGGTCCATGAATGATGTTAATACATATCCAAATGGTCCTCTTGACAGAAAAAAGTGTCCGTGCACTTGATGTTGATCACCATCTCCCCACCCCAACTCCACTGCCTGGCACATCGGGGCACTCAGGCGCTCTGTACCTACTCGTTGAGTGAGTGAGTCTCTCGCTGGTGGGCCATCCCAGCTCCAGCAGAGAGGGAATTGCCCTTCCTCCGCCTTTTGGTCCTGCTTGGGCCGCAGCTGATGGGTGGTGCCTGTCCACTGAGGTGAGATGGTCTTGACGCAGTCCACCGTCCAGTCTCCTCCAGGCACGCCCTCACCGACACCCCCAGGACAGTGTCACCAGCTCTCCGGGTGTCCCTTGGGCCAGTCCGGTTGACTCATGAAATTAACCATCGCAGAGCCCAGTGCATTTTCATTGGCAGTTCTCATCCCCTGCCCCTCCCACCTCTGTCACCCTGGGCTTCACACTGCACTCATGGGAGGATGGAGATGTGCCAGCCGGGGCTGGGGAGCGTTCTCTGTCAAGGGACAGAGGAGGGGTGTTTTAGTTTTGCAAGCCACACGGTCTCTGTCGCCGCTGCTCACCTGTGCCGTCGAAGCGTGAATAAGTCTTGGTTGCAGGTGTGGCCACAGGCTGGGTGTGGTGGACCGGCTGCAGCTTCCCCACCGCTGTTCTGGAGTATTCTTGTCATGATGGGTACTGGGATGGTACCCAGGCTTCTTCTGTTATTAGAAACACCAGGGCTTGTCACATGGCTTCATGGGAAAAGCCTTTCCTATGTAATCCGACTGTCTCCCCTGCTGCTTGCAGACCTCCTCTGCAGGAATAGTTGACTTCAGGTCCTCAGTTCTCGGCTGGCACAGCAGGCCCTACGGGAGAACAGTGGGCCCTATGGGATAAGAGCAGGCCCTACGGGAGTTCAGCAGGGCCTATGGGAGGACAGCAGGCCCTACAGGAGGACAGCGGGCCCTATAGGAGGACAGCGGGGTCTATGGGAGGACAGCAGGCCTTACAGGAGGACAGCAGGCCCTATAGGAAGACAGCAGGGTCTATGGGAGGACAGTGGGCCCTACACCAGTCTTCACCTGGGCCTGGAGGAAGGATTATCTGTTTGGGTCAGGCCTGCATCACTGTGAATGCGTCACCCCCAGCTCACGAGGCGTCGCCTGCCCAGAGGCTGTCCTGGGAGGACTATGCTCTGGAGCCAGCCCTTGCAGTGTGACTTCTGCCTTGGAGCTGTGTGGTCCTGGGCCAGGTACTGAGCCTCTCTGATCCTCACTTAGATCATCATATGTACCTTGCCCAGACTTAACGGCTGAAAATACTTAGTGTGTTTTAGGCACATGATAGGGATTGAGCAAGTATTGGTTACTTTGTCTTCCTGCAGACATTTACCCCAAATCTTCACCTTTCAGTGAAAATGTGGAGATGGGAGTGGAACAGCAGAGGAGGCCAGGGCAGCCGATGTCTTCAGAATTCCAGAGAGAGCCTTTCAAAAGCGAGAGACGTTTGAGTCTGAGGAAGTCATCCTTCGGTCTCACCATTCTCTTTGAAAGGGAGTGAGAAAAACTCGACATTTTATTTTCACACCTGGAATGTCACAGTCTAAGGCAAGCCTGGGATGGAAGGGGGCTGTGACGTCGGGCCCGGGGCCCGGGGGACGAGGGTAAGCGCGGCATACCTCGGCGGAGGCGCCATGCCCAGCTCTGCGAGGCAGGCGGCTTTGATGTCTGCAGGTATCCTGGGCCCTCGGGAAGTCCTGGGGCCGGGAGGAGTACCTGTGAGCCTCTCCACAGGGAAAAGAGGCAGTTGGACCGGACACCATACGTGTCTGTACATGCCGCCTGCCCTGAGTGTATCCGTCCCACACGTGCCGTGCCGTGCAGACGAGTGTCAGCAGGGCTGCCTGGCCCTCTGCCCGCGCGTCCCCAGCTCTGTGCCCGGACAGGGCCGCACAGCCTTCACAGACGCCGTGGTCCAGGCGGACCCGGCTCCTCCGCTCTGTCCTCAGGCGCCCCCCACTGAGCTTTGCTGGTCTTCCACGCGTGTCCCCTGGATGGGTTCTGCCGGCCTCTGCAGGCGTGCGGTGCCCCTCCCGCCGGCCTGCACACTGTTGGGAATCGCACTGAGCACCTACACGGACTGACCCAGCTGTGAGTTTATCTCCCTCATAGATTAAATCAGGGCCATGTCTTCCTTCTCTCAGCTCACATACCTCGCGTGGCGGTAATAAGAGTTGCTAAATATCGCTAAACTTGAAAATAGGGTTGTTTGTTTCTGAATCTGGGCATGGCCCGAGCTGGCCTCTGAAGTGCCTGGAGTCCTGGCGTCTGGAGAGGAAGGCTGTGTGCTGCCTTGAAAGCGGTGTGGCCCACCCTTTTCCAGGAGCCCCGTGAAGCCCCGGAGTTGCCCTGCAAAGCCCGGGAGTCGCAGGGCGCCTGGGGACCAGACGAGGTGTCGCAGAGGCCTGCGGCGGGCTTGGTCGTGGGTACACTGTCCTTGCCGTCTGTCCTGCAGGCGTTCCCGGGCCGCCCTGCGACTCGACAGTAGGAAGTGGGGTCCACTGTGAAGGAGGCCAGGGCAGTGGTCACACGAGCACTTGGGGAGTGACTGGAGTTCAGACCGTGTGAGTCTGCAACAAGAGTGAGCCTCCCCGGCCGGGGCCTCCGACGACAGCTCAGTTGGGGGTTTTGCTAACCCCTGCCCCGGCTAGCGACCCCCGCCAGGCACTGCCGGCATCTGCCTGTCATGGTTGGGAACACCAGGTTCACGTTGAGTGACGGCCCCGAGGACTGGGAGCAGGGGGTGGGCCGAACTACACGGCACACGCACGTCTCCCGCTTTCCAGAAAGCGTCCCCCCTCCATGGCCGTGGGCGCTCGAGCATGTGACTGTGTGGGTTCTGTGTCTGGAGCATGTGACTGTGTGGGTTCTGTGTCTGGAGCATGTGACTGTGTGGGTTCTGTGTCTGGAGCATGTGACTGTGTGGGTTCTGTGTCTGGAGCATGTGACTGTGTGGGTTCTGTGTCTGGAGCATGTGACTGTGTGGGTTCTGTGTCTGGAGCATGTGACTGTGTGGGTTCTGTGTCTGGAGCATGTGACTGTGTGGGTTCTGTGTCTGGAGCATGTGACTGTGTGGGTTCTGTGTCTGGAGCATGTGACTGTGTGGGTTCTGTGTCTGGAGCATGTGACTGTGTGGGTTCTGTGTCTGGAGCATGTGACTGTGTGGGTTCTGTGTCTGGAGCATGTGACTGTGTGGGTTCTGTGTCTGGAGCATGTGACTGTGTGGGTTCTGTGTCTGGAGCATGTGACTGTGTGGGTTCTGTGTCTGGAGCATGTGACTGTGTGGGTTCTGTGTCTGGAGCATGTGACTGTGTGGGTTCTGTGTCTGGAGCATGTGACTGTGTGGGTTCTGTGTCTGGAGCATGTGACTGTGTGGGTTCTGTGTCTGGAGCATGTGACTGTGTGGGTTCTGTGTCTGGAGCATGTGACTGTGTGGGTTCTGTGTCTGGAGCATGTGACTGTGTGGGTTCTGTGTCTGGAGCATGTGACTGTGTGGGTTCTGTGTCTGGAGCATGTGACTGTGTGGGTTCTGTGTCTGGAGCATGTGACTGTGTGGGTTCTGTGTCTGGAGCATGTGACTGTGTGGGTTCTGTGTCTGGAGCATGTGACTGTGTGGGTTCTGTGTCTGGAGCATGTGACTGTGTGGGTTCTGTGTCTGGAGCATGTGACTGTGTGGGTTCTGTGTCTGGAGCATGTGACTGTGTGGGTTCTGTGTCTGGAGCATGTGACTGTGTGGGTTCTGTGTCTGGAGCATGTGACTGTGTGGGTTCTGTGTCTGGAGCATGTGACTGTGTGGGTTCTGTGTCTGGAGCATGTGACTGTGTGGGTTCTGTGTCTGGAGCATGTGACTGTGTGGGTTCTGTGTCTGGAGCATGTGACTGTGTGGGTTCTGTGTCTGGAGCATGTGACTGTGCGGGTTCTGTGGCTGGAGCACGTAACTGTGGGTTCTGTGTCTGGAGCCACATGGGCTCTGTTATTAGAAACACCAGGGCTTGTCACATGGCTTCATGGGAAAAGCCTTTCCTATGTAATCCGACTGTCTCCCCTGCTGCTTGCAGACCTCCTCTGCAGGAATAGTTGACTTCAGGTCCTCAGTTCTCGGCTGGCACAGCAGGCCCTACGGGAGAACAGTGGGCCCTATGGGATAAGAGCAGGCCCTACGGGAGTTCAGCAGGGCCTATGGGAGGACAGCAGGCCCTACAGGAGGACAGCGGGCCCTATAGGAGGACAGCGGGGTCTATGGGAGGACAGCAGGCCTTACAGGAGGACAGCAGGCCCTATAGGAAGACAGCAGGGTCTATGGGAGGACAGTGGGCCCTACAGGAGGACAGTGGGCCCTACAGGAGGACAACAGACCCTATAGGAGGACAGCAGGCCCCGCCATCACAGGCACCCATCTCAGCTTCTCCCACTTGGACCCCAGGATCACTTTCCCCTGAGTTTCTTGACCAGTCCCCTGGTGGTTTACGCTTGCGCACAGGTTTGCCTTTGTGTGTGCTCTCCTTTTTGCATGGCTTGCCTGTCCTCTTCTCCAGGGCAGCCTCCTGCTTAGCCTGTAGACCCCTCGGGGAACGGCCCCTGTGGAGAAGCCTTCTGCGGGCTGCGAGCCCAGCCCGCTCTCTCCTGGCCTCATGTCCACTCTCCTCCCGTGGGCTCCTGGACCCACTCCTTTTTGGTTCTGTTTCTCCACCAGTCCATGCTCCTCGACAGCAGAGACCATATTCTTCTCCGTCTCTGAACTCCTGGGATAGCCCCAGCCATATTTCTTCTAGGAATCACCCATGAGTCCTGGCGTGGAGGAGTCTGCTGTCTGCAGGGCCATGCTCACTGGGAGAGTCTAGCCTGGGCCCAGCGTAGTCCCGTCGGAGGAGTAGGCCCTCCTCCCGGGCCACAGGTCCAGCCTTAGCAGTGATAGCCTGTCCCTCTTAGACTTCTGCCCTGGGCTCTTGCTTGGACACCGTGACGCAGGGACATGGGCAGGAGATGCGACCTGAGACCTCAGATGATGGGCATAGTCACCCTGGCCCTAAGAGCCACAGGAAAAAATAGTCTGCACTCTGCTCAGCATAGTCTCAGCTGCACACATTCACCAGAGTCCCCTTTATCTGAAACTCAAACCCTGGACCATGCATCTTCAGCTCTTTCCTAGTGCCACCTCGCTCATGGTCACAGGAATGTCCCAACTCTAAAACCCCATCTTCTGTGTCATTCCAAAGTCTCTACATGTCGTGGTGACTGAGCCACATTCTAGCTGGCTAAGTCATGTTGGTCTGGTTCTAGGGAGTCAATGCATTTCACTATTAGCAACAACACATAACGAAGAATTCCCAAAGAGGCGTGCCCTCCTTACAAGGCGCATTTCTCCACGTGTGTTGCGTAGCCAGTTCTTCCTCCTCTGTGTCCTCCGGGCCCTCCGGACCAGTGGTGCCTCCCACGCCCCTGTAGGGCGTCCTCTCTGAGAGCGGTGGGAGTCCTGGAAAAGTGGGGAGGGGGTCTCTGTTGACGCCAGCACACTAGTCACTGCACATCGGTGCGGGCGCACTGTCCTTGCTGTCCATCCTGCAGGCGTTCCCGGGCTGCCCTCAGCAGCGCGCTGTGCGGGTGGACAGTAGGAGGCGGGGTCCACTGTGAAGGAGACCCCCAACAGGCACTGCCGGCATCTGCCTGTCACGGTTGGGAACACCAGCTTCACGTTGAGTGACGGCCCCGAGGACTGGGAGCAGGGGGTGGGCAGAACTACACGGCACACGCATGTCTCCCGCTTTCCAGAAAGCGTCTCCCCTCTGTGGCCGTGGGCGCTCAGACCGTGACCTCCGAAGGCAGCCTGCCGGGCTGGGTTTCCTTCCCGGCTCTGTGTGACCTTGGGCAAGTCACTTCACCGCTCCGTGCCGCAGCGGCCTCACCTGGGGATAATGAGAGCTCCCAGCTCGCTGTGAGGCGTGAGTGGCCTGTATGTGTGCACCGAGTGCCAGGCTGTGTGAGGGCAGCCAGCCCTGGGCTTCCCCCACGTCCTTGCTCTGTTTCCCATTCATCTTCTCGATGGGAGAGTTGCTGCCAGCAGAGTCTGTGTGCATATCGTGATGCACTGTGCACCGAGTGCCAGGCTGTGTGAGGGCAGCCAGCCCGCAGGCGGTTATGTGGGAGCCTATCCCGCACACGGGGCCTCCTCCACGTCCTTGCTCAGTTTTCCATTCATCTTCTCGATGGGAGAGTTGGCTGCCAGCAGAGTCTGTGTGCATATCGTGATGCCCACGTCAGCCACTGCCCCTTTCCTAGGCAGCACTGAGTTCCCAGGCCATGGAAATGTTCGCTGAGGAACGTCCCAGCCGTAGCTCAAACCCGGTGACTGTTATTTTCCTTGTGCGAGACTGCGCTCCGGGCCGTCTCCTTCAGCGCTGACTGAGCAGGATGCTGTCACGCGCCTCCGTGACACCCGCACACCCACCCGGGTGTGTGGTTTGTGAGCTGGCACCTCGACCCATCACGGTTCCAGAGCAGAAGCAGGTTTCATTCTGGGACTGGTGAGGACCAGGCCACCCTGCTGGGTTGATGTGCCAGAGGATGGTTTTGCCAGGGGTCCGCACGGGGCTCTGGAGAATGGAGCTGGACAATGAGATGCTGGCACATGTCTGTGAGGTGAGCGCTGCTCCTGCCATTAGCCATCCTGCAGGGGAAGGCAGCACGTGACTGCACAGGTTCTGTGTCTGGAGCATGTGTGACTGCGTGGGTTCTGTGGCTGGAGCACATGGCTGTGTGGGTTCTGTGGCTGGAGCATGTGGCTGTGTGGGTTCTGTGGCTAGAGCATGTGACTGTGTGGGTTCTGTGGCTGGAGTACATGACTGTGGGTTCTGTGGCTGGAGCACGTGACTGTGGGTTCTGTGGCTGGAGCATGTGACTGTGTGGGTTCTGTGTCTGGAGTACATGACTGTGTGGGTTCTGTGGCTGGAGCACGTGACTGTGTGGGTTCTGTGGCTGGAGTACATGACTGCATGGGTTCTGTGTCTGGAGCATGTGACTGTGTGGGTTCTGTGGCTGGAGCACATGGCTTCGTGGTTTCTGTGGCTGGAGCACGTGTCTGCGTGGTTCTGTGGCTGGAGCACGTGACTCTGCAGGTTCTGTGGCTGGAGCATGTGACTGTGCGGGTTCTGTGTTTTTAACGATTTTTAGGGTCCACTTCAGAGGCATAGGTACAGTCACAACATTGAGCTTTTATCACCACCATCTGTCTCTTGAACTACACACATTTCAGAGATTTTGAACTCCTTGGGGTGACAAAATGTGTTAAACGCTTTTACAGCATTTTTGTCCCATGATGTCCAATTTGTTCGTTAAGAAGCATCTTTTCATTGATTTTCAGTAGGTCTGTTGTTTCCACTGCTTCGGGCGTGGTTTCCGCCCAGAGGGCTGCAGTGACGAGGAGGACAGGAGCTCAGAGCTGGGGGATTGGCGGGAGTGAGTTGCAGGCCTTCTGTTCAGCACCACTAGTTACACACGCATATGGATATGTTCTTTTCTGAAAAATGAGGCCTCAGCCCCCTGGCGTCAGCTCCACCCTGGCGTCTCAGACCCCCCCAGTGTGCATGTGTGACATGGTTCCCGCCCTCGCTCTCTGCAGGCATCTACTGCAGGGCTGGCTCAGGTGCTCAGCACAGGTGGTGCCATATTGTGTGATCGCTGAGCCATTGGCTTGATTCTCCAGTTGACAGTGGGCCCTACAGGAGGACAACAGACCCTATAGGAGGACAGCAGGCCCCACCATCACAGGCACCCATCTCAGCTTCCACCACTTGGACCCCAGGATCACTTTCCCCTGAGTTTCTCCACCAGTCCCCTGGTGGTTTACGCTTGCTCACAGGTTTGCCTTTGCGTGTGCTCTCCTTTTTGCATGGCTGCCCATCCTCCTCTTCTCCAGGGCAGCCTCCTGCTTAGCCTGTAGACCCCTCGGGGAACGGCCCCTGTGGAGAAGCCTTCTGCGGGCTGCGAGCCCAGCCCGCTCTCTCCTGGCCTCATGTCCACTCTCCTCCCGTGGGCTCCTGGACCCACTCCTTTTTGGTTCTGTTTCTCCACCAGTCCATGCTCCTCGACAGCAGAGACCATATTCTTCTCCGTCTCTGAACTCCTGGGATAGCCCCAGCCATATTTCTTCTAGGAATCACCCATGAGTCCTGGCGTGGAGGAGTCTGCTGTCTGCAGGGCCATGCTCACTGGGAGAGTCTAGCCTGGGCCCAGCGTAGTCGCCTGTCGGAGGAGTAGGCCCTCCTCCCGGGCCACAGGTCCAGCCTTAGCAGTGATGGCCTGTCCCTCTTAGACTTCTGCCCTGGGCTCTTGCTTGGACACCGTGACGCAGGGACATGGGCAGGAGATGCGACCTGAGTCCTCAGATGCTGGGCACAGTCACCCTGGCCCTGACTAAGAGCCACAGGAGAAAATAGTCCGCACTCTGCTCAGCATAGTCTCAGCTGCACACATTCAGCAGAGTCCCCTTTATCTGAAACTCAAACCCTGGACCATGCATCTTCAGCTCTTTCCTAGTGCCAGCTGGCACCTCGACCCATCACGGTTCCAGAGCAGAAGCGGGTTTCATTCTGGGGCTGGTGAGGACCAGGCCACCCTGCCGGGTTGATGTGCCAGAGGATGGTTTTGCCAGGTCCGCATGGGGCTCTGGAGAATAGAGCTGGACAATGAGAGGCTGGCACATGTCTGTGAGGTGAGCGCTGCTCCTGCCATTAGCCATCCTGCAGGGGAAGGCACCACGTGACTGCACAGGTTCTGTGTCTGGAGCATGTGACTGTGTGGGTTCTGTGGCTGGAGCATGTGACTGCGTGGGTTCTGTGGCTGGAGCATGTGACTCGTGTGGGTTCTGTGGCTGGAGCATGTGCCTGTGAGGGTTCTGTGGCTGGAGCACGTGACTGCACAGGTTCTGTGTCTGGAGCATGTGTGACTGCGTGGGTTCTGTGGCTGGAGCATGTGACT
>NW_005355753.1:693237-757607 GCF_000412655.1 Myotis brandtii | reverse complement strand
GTCGGAGGAGTAGGCCCTCCTCCCGGGCCACAGGTCCAGCCTTAGCAGTGATAGCCTGTCCCTCTTAGACTTCTGCCCTGGGCTCTTGCTTGGACACCGTGACGCAGGGACATGGGCAGGAGATGCGACCTGAGACCTCAGATGATGGGCATAGTCACCCTGGCCCTAAGAGCCACAGGAAAAAATAGTCTGCACTCTGCTCAGCATAGTCTCAGCTGCACACATTCAGCAGAGTCCCCTTTATCTGAAACTCAAACCCTGGACCATGCATCTTCAGCTCTTTCCTAGTGCCACCTCGCTCATGGTCACAGGAATGTCCCAACTCTAAAATCCCTTCTTCTGTGTCATTCCAAAGTCTCTACACGTTGTGGTGACTGAGCCACATTCTAGCTGGCTAAGTCGTGTTGGTCTGGTTCTAGGGAGTCAATGCATTTCACTATTAGCAACAACACATAACGAAGAATTCCCAAAGAGGCGTGCCCTCCTTACAAGGCGAATTTCTCCACGTGTGTTGCGTAGCCAGTTCTTCCTCCTCTGTGTCCTCCGGGCCCTCCGGACCAGTGGTGCCTCCCACGCCCCTGTAGGGCGTCCTCTCTGAGAGCGGTGGGAGTCCTGGAAAAGTGGGGAGGGGGTCTCTGTTGACGCCAGCACACTAGTCACTGCACATCGGTGAGTGAACCCATGGTGCAGCCACACAGCCTTAGAATTAGTATGTTCTGTCTCCACTTTATCTGTTTTGTTTGTTTCTGTAATCCTCTGTTTTACTCAAAACCTGCCAATATCCTTCACACCTCCCCATCTTTGCCAGGATTCAGTAATTATTCTCCCCCCCCACCCCCAGAAAATACATATTTGCTTCCTATGTGCCAGGCACAGCCCTGGGCTTTGAATACAGCAGAAAACACAACAATGTATAGCTTATACATGGACTGCGTAACTGAAATAAATCCTGTGATAGAAGCTGGGAGCGCTGTGGGGAGAAATGGAGGTGAAGGAATAAGCCTTGTAGGTATTTGGGGGCAGAGCCTTCCAGGGAGGGGGGACAGCAGGTGCAGAGGCCTGAGGTGGAGGAGTGCCCGTGGCTGTGGGGGACACCGCGGGCAGATCGTGTGGGACGTGGGGATCATTGTAAGGGCTCTGGCTTTTGTTCCGAGTGAGGTGGGAGACGTTGGAGAGCCTGGAGTGGGCAGACATGACTGGCTTCTTGTCTTAGCAGCATTACTCCAGCTCCCGTGTTAGAATAGACTATGTGAGCAAAACGTGGAAACTGAGGGGAAAGTGTGTCCCGTGCTGCAGACCACGTGTCAGATCTTCGGAATAAAATCCACTTTTCCTGAGCTTCTCAGAGCAAACACCAGTCTAGATGTTGCTGGAAGGTGCTTTAAAGTTGTGGTTACCTTTCAGATCTTCAGGCTGTGAGTAAAGCAGATGACCCTCCGTGATGTAGTGGGCCTTGTCCAATCAGGCGAATCTCTGTGTCCACACCTTTATCTCAAGGCATGTGGGGCCACGTGTTTGGACCATAGGTTCAAGCTTACTACCACAGCCGTTGGCTATGATTGTGCTGGGAGGGCCCTGCCCTCCAGCTGGGACTTGCACGTGGCAATGAGAGGACCCTGTCCTTTCATGTCTGAGGCTTGAACCTGGCCAAAACACTGTAGCTGTGCCCCACATATATTGATTTCAGAGAGGAAGGGAAAGGGAGAGAGAGAGAGAAACATCAGTGATGAGAGAGAATCATTGATCGACTGCCTCCTGCACGCCCCACCCTGGGGATCTACCCCGCAACCCAGGCATGTACGGTACCCTGACCAGGAATTGAACCATGACCTCCTGGTTCATAGGGTCCACATTCAAACTCTGAGCCACACCGGCTGGGCAGAATGTACTTTTTTAAGGTATAATGCTATTGCACATGTAATAGACTGCAGTATAGTATAAACATAACTTTTATATGCACTGGGAAATCAAGAATTGTGTGACTCATTTTATTGTGACATTTGCTTTATTTCGGTCCTTGGGAACCGAGCATGCGATGTCCGAGGCATGCTTGTATTTGTATTATCTACATCTGCATCTAGCTACATCATCTGTCTTCATCTGTATCTCTCTATACATCTCTATTATCTATGTCTATGTCTGTCTTTGTATCTATATCTGTCTCTTATTTTTATCTGTCATCTGTGCCTGTGTCTGTTTATATCTCCATCTCTGTATCTATTTTCAACATTTGTATCTGTATCTGCATTCGTATCTGTATTTGTATCTATATTCAAATGGCCTATGGCTTCTGTCTCTCTGGAGAACCCCAGTGGACAGGTTGTGATGGGCTGGCCTGACGCATGGTCCTGCCCTGATGCCGTCACCTTCTCCACAGCAGTGCCACACCCTGGCATCAAATTGCATGTGCTCACTCCTGGGGCTGCACGTGGGGGGAACTGGACCCACCCAGATGACCACAGTTTTGAGGATGGGAGAGGGGTGGATCACCAACACAGAATCGGCGTTACAGGAAGTGAGATAAGTGGAGGCTAGAGGGCAACAAAAGAAAACCACAGAAGCCCATCATGGTAGTTAACAGGTCAGAGGTTAAGTGGCCTGGGCAGAGTCCCACAGGGTTGGTGATTGAGCAGGTCCCAGCCCACTGTATTCTTCCCACTGCCAGTCATTTCATTCATTCATTCACTTACTCATTTTACCAACCAACCAACCAACCAACCATAAACTGAGAGACTTGGTTGCTCACTGTTGGCCACATGAACTGTGCTGGACCCTGCAGAACAAAACCATCTGACCTTAAACGTGTCCTTCTCCCTCTCAGGGAACACGCTTCAGGTATCCTGAGCCAAACCCACACCCCTGCTGTTCCAGGCAGGCACCTCTCAGCACACTGGTCTCCGGAGACAAGTCCGAATCCTTTCCCACCAAGTGAAGCCATTTTCCGTTCACCTCATGAAGCCGACAGAGAAGCAGTAGGGTAGGGGCAATGCCAATGACAGCACCCACTCCCGTGCACAGGAGGGAAGCCTTCCTGGTGGGTGTTTTTCCCTCCCTACTTCTTCCTTCCAAATTTCTATCCATTCAGAAAATCAAAAACAAACTCCGCCAGCAAACAGAATCACCCATGTGCTCAGCGTCACGGTGCGTGGCCCCGAGGGCTCAGTGGCCACGGTGTCCTTCCCGCAAACTGTGTCTCTGCCTCCTGTCTTCCCGTGGCTCACACGATTCTCCCAGCTCATGCAGAGATCTCCCCACTGTCGGTCGGACCAGGGCAGTTCATGCAAGACGGACAGCACACTGATTGGGTCCTCCGCCCGCCCTCCCTGCGGACCGGCACCTCCCGTGTTAGAGCAGACGCCATGAGGAGCCCCAGACAGGGCAGTAACAGGCGCTCTGCAGCTGCTCGGCCGGCCCGTTGTCCTTTAATAAAAACACTGAGAAACCTAATGCAAGCAAATCAGATAGCAGCTTGTTTTCGTGAATGTTCTGACTGCATTGAAAATTAATGAGATTTTATTAAATTAGAAGATTCAAATAGGTTACAATGAAATCAGTTCACACGCTGTTGCAAACATGAGCATATGGAATCAGACTAGCGGTCTTACTGGCTCCATAGTTTAAAAATCCTTCCCCTGCGTCTTAGTCCTCTGTGGTTGTGGGCTGGCCGTGTCCCTGGCTGAGGGCTCTCCCCACAGGCTTTCACTGTGAGCGGCGTTTTCTTTCCCCGCTGAACACAAAGGAAACGGAATCCAGCCCTCATTTTGCTGCTTTCTTTGAGAAACAAAATGAAGTGGATTGGGAGTTATTTAGCCAATCTGCCTTGTTCCAATTTCTCATATCAGAGGAGCACCGCACGTCTTTTCTTCCTCGTATTTCGTAGATTGCAGATATGTTTGAAGATGTCATTGTCAGTGAACGGATTCTTTCCAATTTTCCACTGTGTTTCTTTTCACCAATCCAATTATCTCTTTAACTCAATGCTGCTTTTATTTATAGCTTGTGACACCTCTTCCAAACCTTCTATCACTTTCCAGAATGGTTCAGTTTTTAAAGCTGCTGCTGACTGCCCGTTTTCCCAGCTTTTGTTGTTGAACTGGGGATAGGCTGCCCTGCCCTCTGTTTCCGCACCAGCGCCGTCGATGGCCACTGTCACCAGAAGTCACGGTTCGCTCCCACCAGCGCCGCTCACACCAGCATTGCTCTCACTAGCGCTCTGGTTGTGGAGCCAATCCATGCCTCTGCCTGTGGCGACTGGCAGGCCCCTGCTTCTCAGACACTCGGGCCATCTAGACGCTAAGCCGGTCTTGGGGGAAATGCATTATATTGGAAGGTAGGGCACGTGATGGGGGGAAATCTGATTGAGGAAGAATTTGTGGTGATCAGACGTTGAGCTGCCTTCTTTTACACTCGGAAGGAAGATGAGCGTGAACCTGTTTTTGTTGTGGTAAAATATAAATAGCACAAAGTTACCATTTTAACGATTTTTAGGGTCCACTTCAGAGGCATAGGTACAGTCACAACATTGAGCTTTTATCACCACCATCTGTCTCTTGAACTACACACATTTCAGAGATTTTGAACTCCTTGGGGTGACAAAATGTGTTAAACGCTTTTACAGCATTTTTGTCCCATGATGTCCAATTTGTTCGTTAAGAAGCATCTTTTCATTGATTTTCAGTAGGTCTGTTGTTTCCACTGCTTCGGGCGTGGTTTCCGCCCAGAGGGCTGCAGTGACGATGAGGAGGACAGGAGCTCAGAGCTGGGGAATTGGCGGGAGTGAGTCGCAGGCCTTCTGTAGTGGTTCAGCATCACTAGTTACACACGCATATGGATATGTGCTTTTCTGAAAAATGAGGCCGCAGCCCCCTGGCGTCAGCTCCACCCCAGCGTCTCAGACCACCCAGTGCGCATGTGTGACATGGTTCCCGCCCTCGCTCTCTGCAGGCATCTACTGCAGGGCTGGCTCAGGTGCTCAGCACAGGTGGTGCCATATTGTGTGATCGCTGAGCCATTGGCTTGACTTTCTCCAGTTGTACTAATGCATTGTTAACATAGAGCATCGTGTACATTTGAGATGTGCAGCATAGTGACTGGACTTCCATATATTGTGAAATGATGACCCCAGTACGTTTCGTTAATGTCCATTGTCTCATTCAGATACAAAAAAAGAAGAAAAAGAAACTTATTTTCCCTGTGATGGAACTCCCTTAGCAACCTTCAAAGATGCCACCCAGTCATCGTGTTGTACATTACATCCAGTCCTTATTTAGCTCATAGCTGGAAGTTTATACTTTTTAAACATCTGTAATTTGCCTTTTTACTCAATAATATTTCTTGGAAGTCAATCCGCATTGTTATACGTAAGTGTCCAAAAGCGCTAGTTGAATCCTTACCGTGTGGCAGGAGCTAGGAGTTAGGCGCCATCACCTTTCTGTCTCATTTAACCTTGACAGCAACCCTGGGAGGGAGGGATGGGTGTGGGCACTATTCTCATTTTATTTATGCAAAAAAGGAGAGTCAGGGAGTCCAAGGTCACACAGGGAGTTCAAGGTCACTGAGCTGGTGAGTAGAGTTAGAATTTGAACTGGAAATGTATGCCTACCATTTCACCAAGTTGCCTCTAACTGTTAATTCAGAAATTTCAGTCATTAGGAAGGATTTGTTTCTAATCAGTCCAAAGAAATGGGCCATTAATCATGTGGTCACCCACATAGATGTAACACTGCGGGCGTGGTGAGCGGAGTCTGACCTGCCTGCCCTTCCCTGTCTCGGCTTCCCTGGGGAATGATGGGAGCTGAGCCCGGTGAGGAGGAAGGCAGGGGCTTCTGGGCAGAGGGAAGAGCCTTCCAAACCCAACAGTCAGTGTGGCTTCTGGGGGCACAGTGGGAGGGGTGGGTCCTGGGCTGGTGGGGGGTGGGGCTCGGTCTGTACTTGGAGAGTCCTGGGAAAGCATCAAATGGTTCTGAGCAGGAAGGGTGGCGTTGCGTTTCTAAAAGACCACCCAGCCACCCTGGACTCAGATGCCACAGACCAGAGTGGAAGGTGGAGGAATGGTGGCCTGGACAAGGCGGCTGGTGGTGGAGATGCAGAGGCAGGAGCTGATGGGATTGCTGTTGAAGAGGTAGAGCCAGCAGGTCTTGGAGTCTCCCTGAATTTGGGGAAGGAGGGGATGAGAGAGGAGAGAGAGGGGAGGGAGGATGTGAGATTGTAATGGCTCCTGGATTTCTGGCTTGAGCAGCTCAGTGGAAGGGGGTGGTATTCACGGAGCTGGGAGGGCAGGAAGTGGCCTGCTGTGGGGCAAGGTCAGGACCTGGCAGCCCTGTGCAGAGCAAGACGGTTGGGAAGCTGGTTTCCGAAGGGCCTCCAGCTTAATCGGGGGAAACTATGGGCTGGGGCAGCCTGTGGGGTGGGATAGCTTATGGGGTGGGATAGCTTGGGGGGTGGGGCAGCCTTTGGGGTGGGATAGCCCGTGGGGTGGGATAGCCCGTGGGGTGGGATAGCCCGTGGGGTGGGATAGCCCGTGGGGTGGGATAGCCCGTGGGGTGGGATAGCCCGTGGGGTGGGATAGCCCGTGGGGTGGGATAGCCCGTGGGGTGGGATAGCCCGTGGGGTGGGATAGCCCGTGGGGTGGGATAGCCCGTGGGGTGGGATAGCCCGTGGGGTGGGATAGCCCGTGGGGTGGGATAGCCCGTGGGGTGGGATAGCCCGTGGGGTGGGATAGCCCGTGGGGTGGGATAGCCCGTGGGGTGGGATAGCCCGTGGGGTGGGATAGCCCGTGGGGTGGGATAGCCCGTGGGGTGGGATAGCCCGTGGGGTGGGATAGCCCGTGGGGTGGGATAGCCCGTGGGGTGGGATAGCCCGTGGGGTGGGATAGCCCGTGGGGTGGGATAGCCCGTGGGGTGGGATAGCCCGTGGGGTGGGATAGCCCGTGGGGTGGGATAGCCCGTGGGGTGGGATAGCCCGTGGGGTGGGATAGCCCGTGGGGTGGGATAGCCCGTGGGGTGGGATAGCCCGTGGGGTGGGATAGCCTTTGGGGTGGGATAGCCTTTGGGGTGGGGCAGCTCATCTCGTCGTCATCATCATCATCATTTCTGCTTTTCTCTATTTTCTCTTTATTCTCAGGCAGAATCTCACAGTGCGATAGGAATGCCAGGATTATCTTCTCTAGGTGGAATTGGGCAGCTTGCAGTCGCTCTTCTGAGCTCTGGCTCCTCGGGTCAGTGCCAGGTCAGAGCACCTGCCTGCGGGTTGGAGGATTAGGGAAGCAGCAGGCGGGGACCCCTCCGCCCAGTGCTCTCGGACACCAAGTACTCAGTCTGGGGACCCGGATCCTTGTCTGTATCACTGAGGTTGTTATTCCAGAATGATTTGTAACTAAAATGCCGAAGGTGCCCAGGACGCCGGGCGGATGCCTGCTTTCCGGTGTGTATCAATTAGACCTCATCCCTGACTTCGCATGGACTCCCTGGACAGTGGGGTCTTGCTCCCGAAAGGACATTTTCTTTCACGTGCATCAGGCAGGCGCTGCCGTGGAATGGATGTTGTACAAGCGCCACAATACATAATTGTAAAGGTCACCGGTGTCCGTTTGTAAATTAATTTTCCCTTTCTTTAATGGTTCAGATCAAATTCTCCATTATATGAAGTTATTAAAGCACACCCAGCTGCCCTGTGATTTCAGAGGCTGGGTCTGCCTGAGACACGTGCTCTCAGCAGCAGGGATGGGAGATCCCCTGCGAACACCAGCCCCCCGGGAGGACCTGCCTCTGACACGTGCAGAGGGAGCTGCCAGCTATTCCCGTCTGGAGACTTGCTAAATTAAAAGCAATTCAAACACTGCCGATGGGGGTTGAAACTCCGAGGGTGTTAAAAATGTCACATAAAATGTGAGCGTACCTATCGGAAAAGGGTAGTTTTCCTTCTAGAGATTGCTTAGGCAAAGCCATCTGATTTTCAGAAAGTGCAGTATCGTTCCACTAAGTAAATAGATGCCAGGGCTTCAATGCCTCATCTCTATTTGAAAGAAATATCTTTCGGAAGAAGAAAAATACTGGGTATTTGGAGAACAGATGTTAACAACAGTGCCAGCATTGCCCACGTCTTAGATGGAAGGGAGAAGAATGTGTGTTTGAAACCAGAGTTGATTCACCTTGCAGATGGGTTTGGCCTGCATGGAGATTAAAAAGACACTCCCGGTGGCCACGCTGCTGGAGCTGAGTTGCAGCCGGCCACAGTGGGCATCCTTTGTGGACACTTTTGTCTCACCGGCCTCACCCCCTATAGGAATTTGAGGCTGTAACCCCTTCCCTAAGCCTGTCCTCATCCTCAAACCACGGAGATGTGGCCCCAAGAGGCCACAGTGCTGGGCTGGGCACAGGCATCTTCAGAATAACACGTGTTCCTGGCATGTCAGCTTCACATGACAGTCTGGGGGATCAATATATTCATATTAAGACAACAGAGTAGGTTAGAAAATGTGCATGATTTTCGTTCTTTTTCTTTTTTTAAGATAATATGAGACTTCCCAGGAATACCAAGCTCGCTAGTGGGGGAGCTGGTGTCTGCGTGTGTGGCTCATTCTCCTTCGTCCATGGCAGGTGTGGTTGGGAACATTTGGGAAGGCACTGCCTAGTCCTGGGCTTAAGCCGGAAGTGGCCTTTGACATTTGAAGTCAGGGCTCTTGGCTGCAGGTGACAGGAACCCAATTACTGCCTCAAGCCAAAGAGGGAAGTGATTGGCTCTGAAAACTGAAAAGTCAGAGGTTGGATGTGACTCCGCTCAGGTTCTCAAATATATATTAGCACAAGTCAGCCTCCATGAATAATCGATGTACCTTCTCTCTCTCTGTCCGTCTATTATTTATGTATTGTCTATCTGTGGCTCCACATACCATCTCTTGTCTGTCTGTCAGCGTTGTCCTCATCTCTTCATCATCATCATCATTTCTGCTTTTCTCTATTTTTTCTGTATTCTCAGGCAGAATCTCACAGGATTATCTTCTCTAGGTTGTTGTCAATCTCGTTGGCCAAGTGTGCTGTTTTTGTCCATTAAGTTTGTCCTAAAATCCTTGGCCCTGTTTGGGCTACTTATTCACCTCTTAATGCGCTAATGAGGTGGCCAGGAGATGGTGTATGCTGATTGGCCAGGTCATGTGGGGTTGAGGGTCAGTTCTACCTGAAATTCCTGGTCTGGGAGTGGGCACGTGAGTGTTTCCTTCTGGAAGAAGTTGAAATGACAACTACAAAAGATCTTATTTAGTGCCAGTTTCTCACTTTACTAATAAAAGAACACAGGGCCAAAGAGATTTATCGTGTTTTATTGTCTCATGAAAAGAAAATATGGGTAGGACTGGATTTTTAAAAGAAATTTTAAAATAGAAATAGAACACATACAGGAATGTGCACAAATGTTAAGTGTACAGCATGACAAACTGTCGCAAAATGAATCACCATGTACCCACCACCCAGATCAGGGGACAGAACCCCTCCGCGGAGTCCCCCACCAAGTCCCTCGCCATCGCCACCCGGGTCACCAGGACCATCTGGCTTGTATTATAGGCTCACTTTGCCTGTGTGAGGTTTCCGTGCGTGGGCCATAAAGAGAACGGCTTTTGAGTCTGTTCTCATCAGCCACACACTGTACGTTCTTTTCCCTTCCACACAGTATTCCCTGCGTGAGCTCGTGGAAAATAGCGCGTCCACCCACCGCTGGTGCTTGTGTGTGTGTGTGTGTGTGTGTGTGTGTGTGTGTGTGTGTATGGGGGGCGGGGGGGCTCTGGGGTTTAGGTATTACAAAGAGTAATACCCAATTCTTGAATGTTCCTTTGGGGGGCGCATGTACACATTCCTGTTGAGAATATTCCAAATAGTGGAGTCCCTTGGTCATCACGTAGACAAATCTTCCCAGTTAGGTCATATTATAAAGTTTTCTCAGTTTGAAATCCCCGCAGTGCTGAGTTCAGGCTGCTCCCTGTCTTTGCCAGCACTGGGTGACATTGTAATTCAGAGCGTTTCTGGTGGTTATGCTGTATCCTGTTGGAACTCTAATTTGCATTTCTCCTGATGATGAACAAGATTGAGCACTTTTTCATGCGCTTTACTGAGCACGTGGTTACACTTTTCTGCGAGGTGCACCTTTGGCTCATTGCTTTTAATGGTTTTATATTTCAATAAATATGTAAATATATATATATGTACATGTAGATATAGGTGTATATATAGGTACATAGATATAGATGTATATATATATATATATACACATATGTGTATATATAAATAAAGGTATATATAAATATAGGTATATATAAATATATACACTGAGTGGCCAGATTATTATGACCACCTGACGTCTGTAGGCAAATTAGCTATAATTTCACGCTGAAGTTGCTAGAGGGCCAGACCATTATAAACGTCTGAATAGCACAACATACCTAAGTATTGTTGCTGATCAAGTTCATCTTATCATGTTGATGGCGTATCCCAACGGAGATGGCTTCTTCCAACAAGACAATGTGCCATGCCACGGTGCTCATATTGTGCAGGAGTGGTTTCAAGAACATGAGGGAAACTTTACCTTGCTTAGGTGGCCCCCACAATCAGCAGATCTCAATCCAATTGAGCATTTGTGGGATGAAGTTAAAAGAGCCATCAGGCAGCTGGTTCCACAACCATCAAATCTCACAGAACTGGACAGTGCTATTCATCAGGCATGGTGTCAGATTCCTCGCATCACCTTTCAACATCTGGTGGAGTCAATGCCAAGAAGAAGTGTGTGTGTGTGTGTGTGTAATATATATATATATATTATATATACACACATATATAATATATACACACATATATATATACATATATATAATCTCACAGTCTGTGACATGCCTTTTTAGTCTCTTCAAGTTACCTTTGTGAACAGTTCTTGTTTTGAGATAGCCTAGTTTATCAATATCTTCTTTTTTATAGCGAGTGCTTTTTTTCTTCCACTTAAAAATTAAGACTTTATCTCAAATTTGTGAAGACATTCTCTCTGTCTTTTTCCTAAATGTTTGTGGCTATATTTTCAAACTTAAATCCAAAATCCATATGTGATTGATTTTTTTTGAGTAAGGTGTGAAGTAGAAGCAAAGATCTGTTCTTTCTTTTCTTTTTTCCTGATGATATATCCAAATGACGCCCAGCCACTTTCCCTCCACTGTAACATAATGTCACTTTTGTCACAACGGAAGTGATTGTGTATTTGTGGGTCTCTTCCTTTACTCTGTATTCGGATTTGCTGGACTATTTGTCTATCCTTGAGCCAATTTCACACCATTTTAGTTCTTGTAGCTTCATAATAATTCTTGATATCTGAAGGTCTAAGCCCTTTGAGCTTGCTCTTTTTCTTCATGATTGTTGTGTCTACTCTCAGCCCTCTGAGATTCCATGTATATTTTAGAATCATCATGTCAATTTCTATAAAAGTTACTTATTGGATTTTGATTGGAATTACATCAGATCTGTAGCTTGATTTGTGGGACAATTGGCATATTTATTTAATTGATCTTTTAACCTATGAATGTAGTATATCCTTACATTTATCAAGATGACTTTTAATTTATCTTAATAATGCTTTTTAGTTTCTTGTGTAGAGATCTTGTCAGATTTAGTCCTAAGTAGTTGGTGATATTGAAAATGGTATATTTAAGAAATTCTTGTTTCCTAATTATTTGTTGCTAGCATATAGAAACACGATAGATTATTTTTGGAAAAATTTCCAAATCCACTTTTATTTCTAATAATTTGACTGTCTATTCTTTAGAGTATCTGTATATATAATCCAGTGAACTGTGGATAATAACAGTTTTATTTCCTTCTTACTAATACTCTTATTTTATTTTCTTGTCTTATGGCACTTTATCTCTGATGTATTGTTGGATAACAATGGGGAAGCAAGCATCCTTGTTCTGTTTCTTACTTCAGAGGGGAAACTTTCAACATTTCAAGTTTAATTATGATAATTGCTTTAGTGTTTTAAAGTTGCTCCTTAGCAGATCAAGAACATTTTATTTTACCAATAATTTGCTTATAAATTATCATGAATGGGTGTTATATGTTATCAAGTGATTTTTATACAGCTATTGGTATGAATTTTCCCTTGTTTGTTCTGTTAATGTGGTGAGTTACATTGATTGAGTTTCAAAAATTATTGAGATGTATTATTACATTCTTTTTCTGATTGCATTTTGTAATTTTTACTTAGAATGTTTACATCTATGTATATTAGAGAGATAGCTCTGTAATTTTATGTTCTTGTACCAATGTCAGGTTTTTTTTTTTGATGTTTGAGGTAATGCTGGTTTTAAAGAACAAGGTGGGGAACATTCCTGTTTTTTTTTTCTGAGAAGTTTGTGAAAGACTGGAGTTAATAATAACCTAAGTGTTTAGAAGAACTCACTAATGAAGCTCTCAGGGACTGCAGATTTCTATGTTTCAAAGTTTTAATTTATATTTAAGTTCCCTAATTGACGTAGGACTATTCAGGCTTACCATGTCTCCTGTACCTGTTCTCTAAGTTGTGTTGTTCTAGGAATTTTCCTAGTGATCTGAATTTCCAAATGTGTTGGCATAAAGTTGTTTTTAATAGTCTTACACTGTCTTTTAAACACCCGTAGGATTTGTAATGCTGTTTTTTTTCACTCTTGATTGCAATTTAATGCAGTTTCTCCTTTTTTTTGACCATCATGCTAGGTGTTTATCAATTTTGCATATTTTTTCAAAGAACCGACTTCTACTTCTTTGATTTTTTTCTGTTTTCATATTAACTTTGCCCTTGTATTTGTTGTTTCTTTTCTTCTCATTTTTAAAGTTTATTTGGCTCCTTTTTTAATGTTTTTAGCTATATTGGTAGAAATTGTTTTCAGCCTTCCTTATTTTCTAGTAGGTGCATTTAAGGCTATAAATTTCCCTCTATTTATGACTTTAGCTCCTTTCTGCCAATTGCATGTTCATTAATATTTGGAGGAAAATATTTTATAATTTCCATGTTAATATGTCCTTTCCCCATGGTTATTAACACTTGTATTGCTTGGTTTCCAAACATTTTGGATTTTCTAGTTTTTCTTTTATTATTGATTTGTTGCTGAATTCTATTCTAGTCAAATAATATTCTTGGAACGACATTTGCTTGGACTTACTTTATGATCCAGGATATGGTAAATTTTAATAAACATCTAGAAAAACTTGAAAATTTTGTGTGTTTATGTCTTTGTGTGTTATGCCAAGTGCAGTGTTATATATATGGTTCAATTAGGTACATAAAAAATTCTGGATTTTGCTCTGCTTATTCGACCAGTTATAGTGAGTTACTGAAAGTGTGTTAAAGTTATTATGCTTGTGCATTTGCTTATTTTTTCTTTCAGTTATATCAGTTTTGCTGGATACATTTACTATTGTGCTGTTAGTTGCAGACATTTAGAATGTTTAGGTCCTCCAGGCAGTGTGACCATTCTATTAGGATGGAATGTTCTTTATCTTCAGTTACCTGTCTTGTCTTAAAGTCTCCCTATCTTATAATAGTATGGCTCCATCAGCTTTCTTTTCTTTAGTTTTTTGCAAGGTATAACTTTTCCAGCCCCTACTGTCAACTTTTATTTGTTCTTATATTTAAGGTGTGTCTCATAAGATCAGCATATAGTTTTTAATGTTAATTCATCTGGACTATATTTAGTTTGGTGCATCTAGACTATATTTTAATACTGATATGTTGAAATTTTTATATAACAATTTAAACTATGTCTTATTTTCCCACTGTTTTATATGTCTTTTCTCCCTTACCTCTGTATTTGCTTTCTTTTTTATTAGTTCAACATTGTAAAATTATTGCATTTACTCTGCTCTATCAGTATGTAGATCTTTTTTTAGGAGTTCCCTAGGGAATGAAATGTTAATCTTTGGATTGTTATTACCGAATACCTAATATTAACAAATTCACAGATAATGCTAGGAATGTGGGACATTTTGAGTTCTACCCTCCATAGCCTTTTATATTGTTATTGCCATACATTATAATTCTACAAATGGTTCATAGTGTATTCTTTTGTACAGTCAGAGTTTCACTAAACTCTTCTCATACTTAGACTTTCTTTAATCCTTTCTGCATTTCTCCTTTCTGCCTGGGACCATTTCCTCCATCCCAAATAGCCCTCATATTCTTCCCCTGGCCCAGGTCTGCTCCCAACAAATTCTCTTAGTTTTTTTTTCCATTTCAGATGTTTTTGCTTCACCTTCATTAGTGAAGAATGTTTTCTCTGGGGATAGAATTGTAGGTTGGTGGGTGTTTCTCTGCTCCAAAGATGCAATTGCATTTTTTTCTGGCCCCACTTAATGTTATTGAAAAGTTAGCTGCTCGTCTAATTTTGTGCCTTTGAAGATGTGTCTTTTTCTCCCTCCATGCTTTGAAAGTTTTTGTCTCCTCATTGTAGCAGTTTATATATGAGGTGCTTTGCATGTATCCTTCTTGGGTGTGGTATCACTTCTTGAGGTCACACTTTGCTGTCATTACCAGTTTTGGAAAATTCGGAGATATTATCTGTTTATATGTTGGTCTAGTCCCGTTTTCCCTGTTTTCTTTCATGGGACTCAAATTTTCTATAGGATAACCTTTCCCCAGGGTTTCATAGAGCTCTTTCCTACTCTTTCCTGTATTTCAGCTTTTTTTAAAATGACATTTTGTGCATCACTATGGGTATTTCTAGCCATGCATCTACAAGCTCTCGTTACCTCTGTCCAATCTGCTGCTTTACCTAGCTACCGAGTTTTTAATTTGAGTTTATTATAGATTTCAGCTCTAGAATTTCAGCTTAGTTCTTTTTTTACACAGTTCGGCTGTTTGCTCAGATTCTATAACTTCTCATCGTTTTTCAGTGAGCGTTTTAATCCGCGTTCAAAGTCTGAGTCTGACGCCTCCAGGAGCCGGGTCCCTGGTGGTTTGCCCTCTTCCCCTCGATGCTACTCTTCGCTCTGCCTGGCGACTGCAGCTGGATGTGGGACATTGTCGATGTCAAAGTGTTGACGCTCTGGTGGTGCCGCTGCTCTCGGTGAGGATTCCCTGTGCCCGGGCAGGCAGTGGACAGATGGCTCTGAGCACCGTGGAGAGAGCTGACTCGAGGCTGCCTTGCGTTGTCTGTGTGCTCCTCAAGTTCTGGCTGACGTGGCAGTGCGGAACCCCGATTTATTTAACCCTTGCCCGCGCTCTTGCCTGAATCCCTGCTGGCTGCCAGGAAGCTCTCGGATGCTTTCACACAGAGGGACTTTGATATGTTATTGGCTGTTGTCGTTGCTCTTGCTGAGAATGCTGGTCCACTGCAAGCTACTCCACATTAGAAGAAACTGGTATTACACTTAGAATTTGGTATTACACTTAGGTTTCCTGTCTGGGGACTAACTGGGCTTGTCGTTATCAGTTCATTGTTGTCATTGAGCAACCAATGATGACATCACAAAAATGAATCACTGTCAATGCCACTTACTAAGCGTTTTGGGGTTGGAAGTTGTCAACCCCATTTATTCTCACGTTCTGTCTTCTCTGCAGCCATATAAAGTGAAAATCATTGTCCTCATTCCATAAATGCAGCAGCATCTTCCAGCAGCTCATGGGTAGGTTAACATCACACAGGCAAAAAGTGCCCTGATTTGGACTCAAACAAAACTGTCTAGGCCAGTGGTTCTCAACCTTGGCTGCACATTACAATCACCTGGGAATATTTTTAAAATCCCGATTTCTGGGCCTCATCCTCCGGAAATTCTGTTTCTTTGTTATGGGGTGGGGCCACAACATTAGTAACAAAGAAACAGAATTTTCGGAGGATGAGGCCCAGAAATCAGGATTTTAAAAATATTCCCAGGTGATTCTAATGTGCAGCCAAGGTTGAGAACCACTGGTCTAGACAGTGAATTTTTTTGTTTGTTTGTTTGTTTGTTTGTTTTACTTCTTCCATGTTAGTCTTCTTGAAAGAGGATTATAGATATGGGAAGATTCCCAAATGTTACTATTTATTTGTATCATTAATCTCAAGTCATATAATATATTAGAGGCCTCGTGCACGAATTTGTGCACAGGTGGAGTCCGGCTGGCTGCCCTGATTGGGGCCGATTGGGGGCAGGGCTGGAGGGGAGGGGCCAAGGGAGGTTGGCGGGGGGAATGGGGCACGGCAATTGGACCCTGATCAGGCCGGTTGGCTGCTGCAGTGTGTGTCATAGCAACTGGTCATTCTGCTCGTTCCGTCGTTCTGGTTGCTTAGCTTTTATATATATAGATGATTAGGAGCTCGGACTGTGATGCCCAGAGACCTACATTCAAATTCAGAACCTCCGTGTTGATTGTGGTATAATTCTTTGTAAGTCACCTTGATAATCTTCTGTCTTTTCATCCTTAAAGTGTGATAATAGGTTGTACCTCCTCACAGGTAAGTTGGGAATGGCAAAACAAGTCCTCACGAGGGCTTAGCCACCTTGCTGCCATCAGCAAGAGCTCCTGTTAGCCGCGATATTAATAATGATGACGATGTTGATGTTGTTGCGGACTCCTCTTGCCCATTCCCAGCATGCCCCGCGTTTTTATGTCCTCCAAGCCTTCCCTGCAACATTCACGTCGCAGGTTCGCAGGGGCCTGTGATGCTGCTCATGGTGTTCAGAAAGCAGATGCCCGCGTGGCATTGCCAGGGACACCGTGCTCTGTCGTAGTGCACAGAACTATGAATAACAGCCGGGATCCTGGATTCTTGGAAAACAGAGTTACTCAGGCAGCCTTCCTTTATGCAAAGCTTGAGACACCACAGGCCCTCGAGGATGCTGACTGAAACGAGGGATTTCCTGTTTTGCCATCTTTCGGCTGTCATCTGAAGGCCACGTCATTCTTGCTGGAGCAGCATCCATGGCTCCTCATATCCTGTTAATATCCTAGAAGTGTGGAGGCTGTGCCCGTGCTGGATGGAAGGCCAGGTTTTGTGTGTGTGTTTTTTTAAAAAAAAATATAGTTTGATTTCAGAGAGGAAGGGAGAGGGAGAGAGAGATGGAAACATCACTGATGAGAGAGAATCATTGATTGGCTGCCTCCTGCATGCCACCTACTGGGGCTCGAGCATGCAAGCTGGGCATGTGCCCTGACCGGGAATCAAACCATGACCTCCTGGGTCGACGCTCAAACACTGAGCCACACCAGCTGGGCAATGCCAGGTTTTTGATGTAAATACATAGTGAGCTTGGGGTGAAGGGATGGGGCGCACAGATCAGCCTGGTCTCCACTCCACAGAGGAACCAGTGATTCCGTCATCAAGACCAAAGGAGAGAAAAAAGCCCTCATTCCAGGAAGGAAGACACATCCCAGCCACGTCTGAGAATGTAGAGGGCCATGGGGGGGGGTGCGCGCGAGGGGAGATGGGGAACCACAATGGCAGCGTTGGCATCCCTTCCGCACTTGGCCCAACGACCGTGGCCTTTGGGCCCCGGGCTGGGATGGGGAACGGGGGTGGGTGGTGGTGGAAACTGCCCCTTTCTCAGGGGGGCTGAGGGCTGCCTCCCTCCTGGGGCCAGTGGCCAACCTCCTGCAGTCTCCCCCCCCCCCCCCCCCTCCCCCCCCCCCTCCCCGGGGGCCGCTAGGTCCTGATTGGCCCAGCCCCAATTGGCCTGGTCTTGATTGGCCCTGATCACTGGCCAGGCCTAGGGACCCCACCTGTGCAAGAAATTCATGCACTGGTCCTCTAGTATTAATATATTACTATATCGATAGATCTACATTCATGCTATCCTTTTAAATGAAATAATTATATCACAATAGCACCATGTAACATAATTCTTTTGATCCATTTTATATTATAAAATATTTAGAATGCTTTTATTTTTTATTATTAAAAACACATTCCCTCAAATATCTATCTAGGAGAAATCCCTGGAATTTGAGTTTCTGGGTCAAATATATGCCCAGTTTTACACCCTCAACTGTGACTTCCCAGTCTCTCTCTCTCTGCGATATCTGCCAGAGGCCTCTGAGAGCCCACTGTACCCTTTACTCTCTTAATGCTGTTTGATAACTGAAAAAGTTGTCATATTTTATACAGATGTCTTTGAATTCTCGTCAAAATGAATGTTTATTAGGAATTTACTTGGCCCTCCCTCCCTCGCACTACCTCCTTCTTTCTCTGATGGACATACCTTCCCTTTTCAGGTGTCAAATGCAGTCATGTCAGCTGGAGTGTAGACGAGGCATCAGAGGAGAAAATGATGTTCCCCCGAAACTGTCCCCGAGACTTGTATTTACAGCGTGGAGTCTATCTTTCAGGATTTGCCAGTGGTTCTCGAACTTTTGTGACATTCGAACGTGGTGGAAGGCTTGTTGAAGCACAGGTTCTGAGCGCCGTGCCTGGAGTTTATGCTTCAGGGGGTTTGCGGTGAGGCCGAGAGCTTGCCTTTTGGACGGGTTCCCAGGTGGCACTGACTCTGCTGGCCTGGGACGTGGTGTAGAAGTGCTGTTACGTGTGCGCACGGACGCAAGACATCCACGCTGCTCGTAACGGGCTGTTCTGCCCGCTCTGTCCCCGACATTGCTCCTGTGGCCCTGACCCACACTGGGGTGCCTCGAGGTGCATCTTACTCCGTCGTGTTGGTGCACCCTCATTTATTTGCTATCAGAGGCACTTGAGTAGTGACATCTTTTTATTGTTATGATAGTGATGCATCAGGAATCCTTGCTTCTCTCTGAGTACTGTTTTGTGCAGAGCTTTCTGTAAGACAGTTGCTAGAAGCAGGTTGTTGGTAAGTGGGCATGCACACGAAAAACTGGACGTATTTCATTGCTCCCCGGAAAGATCGTATAGAGTTTACCTCTGCTTAGAGGGGGAGAAGTCTGTTCCTTATGCTCTGGCCGGAGACAGCGCGTGATCCCACTTTGCCAGTCAGTGTGTCTCTCATTTTAGTATAATTTTTTATTTGCGATGTTACTTTACATGTTTATTGACCATTAATGTATTTTTCTTTTGGACATCATCTTTGCCCACTTTTTATTCTAATTGTTTATAAAAGCTAATTATTTAACCATAGTCTTTATAATACAGGTTGCAAATATTTTTCCAACCTCTCTATACTTTTATTTGCCTTTTTTGATGCAGAGAAAATATTAATTCACCTTGTAATTTATATAAGGCATATTCTACAATTTTTCTTTCATGTTACTTTCCTCTTTGATTTTATGTTTAGACAGACTTTTTCCAATTGGATATCATTTGTTTATTCACTCATTCAGCACATGCTTTTGCTTAACTCCTACGTACCAGGAGCCCCCCAGGGCACTGGGATAAGCAGTTTAAAATCCTGTTCTCACAGAGTTTGCATTTTAGTGTGAAGAGACAGACAGTGAGCAAAACAATACAGAACTGATATCATATCTTAGAAGCTGACCAGTGCTATGGGGATAAGTGAAGGGGAGAAGGATGATATGAATATTTACTTAGTTTTTCTTCCGTTTATTTTTATAATTTCATTTTTAAATTTTTATTTTTTTATTCACTTACAAATTATCCTGTTGTAAGGCTTGAGGTGTGGTTTAAACCTTTATATTATCTAGATTTATTTATTGAATATGTGGTTCCTTTCCTACCTATCTGAAATATCAGCTTTAGGGACCATTAAATACTTATATGTTTGTGTCTGTTTTCTTTTTATTCTGGCCCATCGATATACCTCAGTTATGGTCTCAGGAACAATTTTTTTATTGTTCTTTTATTTTGTATTTTATTGTCCAATACTACATCTTCCTCCTCCTCCTCCTTTTTCTCTTCCTTCTTCAATATTTTGGAGGCTTTTCTGATCTACTTTACTTCCTGATAAGTTTTAGAATCATGGTGTCAGATTTCAAATACAATCACGTTGCGATTTTAGTTAAATTTAGTAAGTGACATCAAACTTGTGGATCAGTGTTTAAGGATTTACATCGAGGCAGTGTTGTCCCGTGTGAGAACGTGCCGTACAGCAGTGTGCTCTGTGCTCAATCAGGGCGCGTGCACCGCCCTGTGAAGTTGGTCTACATCATGGTTATTGTGACCGTCACGATCACGTGTTAGGCATTTAAACTGGGTATGACTGCCGCCTGGGGAAGCTGCTCGTTGGAATTGTGTGTGTAATGATTGAATTACAGAGTCTGGCCTGGCCGCTGACTGAACCACGGTGGTCAGTTTGCAGGGAGCCTCCTGGTTGCCGGGTAGTAGAGTGGGACCCGCAATAGCGATACAGGGGCCTCTTCCTGTCGGTGTGTATATAATATCGCTCCACTTACATTTGCACATCACCCATGCTGTCCAGAACGAGGGCAGCCAAAAAGTGAGACGACGTCCTTGTCTGATTTTGACTTTCAGGAGGGTCCCTGTGACCATCGTGCTTCGCGGGCTGCCAGCGAGCACCGCTGTCCCCGGCTGTGCGCCCGCGGGCTCCGAGCCCAGGAGAGGGTGGATGTTCTCAGCATCTGACTCCTGTGCTTTGCTGCCTTTATGACACACTTTCCCCACAAATGAGGTTTTCATTTTTATTTATTTTCTTAAAATATTTTTTTCTCGATTTCAATGGAGAAGAGAGAGAGAGAGAGAGAAACATCAATGATGAGAGAGAATCATCGCATCGATCGGTTGCCTGCACGCCCCCCCCCACTGGGGATCGAGCCCACAACCCGGGCATGTGCCCTGACCAGGAATCGAACTGTGACCTCCTGGTTCATAGGTCGACGCTCAACCACTGAGCCACGCCGGGCGGGCGAGGTTTCCGGTTTTACATTCATCTGCGTTTTCTGGGAGCCCTCACAGACATTTCTGCATGAAAGGTGATGAAGGCTTGGTCTGCTTGGCCAGCGTCTGGGAGAGGATCGGTGTTGCGACCACGAGTAGGCGGTCCCTGCTGACAACTGCTTGTCACGGACGGAACGGCCCCCCTTCTTCTTTGCTTCGGCTTCTCCTGCTGAGGCGGAGGCGGGCACCACTTCACTTCCTGTGTCTCTGCATTTGACGGGGGTCCCTGCTCTCAGGTGGAGCTGAAGTACCAAGAAGGCTCAACGTTGTTTATTTTCATGTTTTCCTTTGGTGAACAGTGAGCCCTTCCATTCTGTACTTTAGCCTCCCTCTGCCCGTCACTTCCAGCTCTGCTTCACGGGCTCCATACGCAAGTGACTAACTATGGCAGGCCTCAGTTTCCCCACCGTGGGACGCCTGTGGAGTCCGCCTGCTCCGTGTGGCGAGAGGACTCCCGGCGGGACTCTGTCACTGCTGTGTCCCATCGTCTCATGTCTTCCTCAGGGTCCAGGGGCTTTTCCTTCAGCTCAACAACAGTGTGCAAACGGCTGTGGAGTCATCGCTACGTGGTTTATTCCTTTCCTTCTTTCATTCAGAAAGAGCTCCTTCAGTTCATTTTGCTTAACACAGTGTTGAAATGTCCTGTCTTGTCAGCGCAGATCGTCAGTGCTTTAATTCTGTGCATTACTATTTCTCTCCTTGAATTAATTCCTTCCCTCTCTCCGCTTTCTCCTTATTTTCCCTCAGCACGTTGCTTTATGATTTCCTCTTATTTTACAGGCTCTGTTTTCTATGATTTCCTTGAGAGTGAAAAGCAGATGGTCTCTAAAATTTCCCAAGCAATTTTTTTTTTTTTTGAAAATCTGATCCTTCTCTCTGATTGTATGTTCTGTTTAAATCCTGCGCCAACGTTACACGTTCTATTCAAAGCCTGCTGTGGAGGTGGAGGTGGCGTTTGTGGTTCCTGTTAAGTTCTTCCTCGAACGTGGACAGCCATGATCCGGTTGGTTATCTGCCTCGGAGCTGCCCGGCATTTTCTTGGAGTTCTGTTCTCGGCACCCTTGTGCCCTGGGGGTCCTTGTCTCCAGTCTTGTAAGGTTGTTGCTGGATGAAGTGAGATAATGTACTTAGTGTCACTCGTTGGCTAACACTTGATATTAGCACTTCATAGTTCAGTGGTCGGCAAACTGCAGCTCGCGAGCCACATGCGGCCCTTTGGCCCCTTGAGTGTGGCCACGAAGTTTCAATCGCACTGTACATGCGCACCCGCACGTGGTATTTTGTGGAAGAGCCATACTCAAGGGGCTGCAGTTTGCTGACCACTGTCATAGTTCATGGTTGTTACAGTACTAGAGGCCTGGTGCACAGATTTGTGCACCAGTGGGGTCCCTCAGCTTGGCCTGAACCTTCTCGCAATCCAGAACCCCCAGGGGATGTCAGAGAGCTGGTTTCTGCCCAATCCCGGCAGGCCCGATCCAGACAGGAGGGGGCCCAATCCTGTGCGTTGAGCGTCTGTCCCCTGGTGGTCAGTGCGCGTCATAGTGACTGGTCCCTTAGGCTTTTATATATAGATCTTCTCAAGCTGGAGAGGAGGGTGACTTTGGTTGGCTTCAAAAGATGAAGGCAACCACAGCCCGAGGAGGGGTGAATGGGGCTCTTGGGGCCCAAGCAGTCCTGTCAGCTCTGGGATCATGATTATCTTGGTGGATGCTCCATGAGCTTCAAGACTTGTGTTGTGGGCAGGAGATTTGTGTTTATCACCTGGGGCCTGTTGGCTGATTGTGTTCAGATCTTCGGTGTCTTGGCCGATCTTTCTGATTAGGGGTTCCGTCATTTGCTGAGACTGGGTGTTAATAATGTTCCGAGTCTCACTGTGGACTTGTCTGTTTCTTTCCTTAGCACTTGGTGTTTGCTTCAGTTTTCCAGGCTCTGTTGTCTGGTGAGGACACATTTAGGATCTTTGGCCCACTCATTCTCATATTTCTAATATAGTACCAGCGCATAATACAGGCTCTCAGTAAATATCCCTAAATGACTCAGCAAGTTAAAATGAAGTAAAAAAGTAAGCGATAGGAAATACTTCACTTTTTCAAGTTGTGATTTCCCCCTGGTTGTGTAAGTTATGCATCCTATAGTTTTCAATTAAATCTTACTATAGTTCCTCATGTATGTTTTTAGTGTTGATTCAAAATTGTTAAATTTGGGAAGGAGCAAAACTTCGCAGGAGAAGCATGGACTTTCGAGTGAGACGGTCTGATTTTAAATGCCCTCTGCGTGACACACAGGTAATTTCTCCTCTTTAATTTTCAGCTTCTCAGCTGGAAAATGAACCTGATGGCAGCCTGTCAGCTAGGAAACTGGGTGACAAGGGAAACCACAATGAAATCGGTTTCTTTAACACCAAATTTCAGAAGCAGCTCATTGTAGGTGTGGCCTGGTACCCAGTGCAGAGCGGCTTGGCCGCCTGGGCATGGGGCTGCCTGTTAGCTAAGCTCAGTCTCCCGCAGTGCCAGCTCCCTCCTCAGAGTGGCCTCCCTCGCAGAGGCCAGGTGGCGGTCATTGTTCCGGACATCACGGTGCTCATCCCTCTGCACACTTTTCACGAAAAGAACGGGTACCTTGCTGGGCAGCTCCTGCAGGAGCTTGCTCCCCAGACGAACCCCCCACTTTCTCTTGCTTCTCATTGGCCTTCCCTGCAATCGCACTGTACATGCGCACCCGCACGTGGTATTTTGTGGAAGAGCCACACTCAAGGGGCCGCAGTTTGCTGACCACTGTCATAGTTCATGGTTGTTACAGTACTAGAGGCCCGGTGCACAGATTTGTGCACTGGTGGGGTCCCTCAGCTTAGCCTGAACCCTCTCGCAATCCAGAACCCCCAGGGGATGTCAGACAGCTGGTTTCTGCCCAATCCCTGCAGGCCCGATCCAGACAGGAGGGGGCCCAATCCTGTGCGTTGAGCGTCTGTCCCCTGGTGGTCAGTGCGCGTCATAGTGACTGGTCCCTTAGGCTTTTATATATAGATCTTCACAAGCTGGAGAGGAGGGTGACTTTGGTTGGCATCAAAAGATGAAGGCAACCACAGCCCGAGGAGGGGTGAATGGGGCTCTTGGGGCCCAAGCAGTCCTGTCAGCTCTGGGATCATGATTATCTTGGTGGATGCTCCATGAGCTTCAAGACGTGTGTTGTGGGCAGGAGATTTGTGTTTATCACCTGGGGCCTGTTGGCTGATTGTGTTCAGATCTTCGGTGTCTTGGCCGATCTTTCTGATTAGGGGTTCCGTCATTTGCTGAGACTGGGTGTTAATAATGTTCCGAGTCTCACTGTGGACTTGTCTGTTTCTTTCCTTAGCACTTGGTGTTTGCTTCAGTTTTCCAGGCTCTGTTGTCTGGTGAGGACACATTTAGGATCTTTGGCCCACTCATTCTCATATTTCTAATATAGTACCAGCGCATAATACAGGCTCTCAGTAAATATCCCTAAATGACTCAGCAAGTTAAAATGAAGTAAAAAAGTAAGCGATAGGAAATACTTCACTTTTTCAAGTTGTGAATTCCCCCTGGTTGTGTAAGTTATGCATCCTGTAGTTTTCAATTAAATCTTACTATAGTTCCTCATGTATGTTTTTAGTGTTGATTCAAAATTGTTAAATTTGGGAAGGAGCAAAACTTCGCAGGAGAAGCATGGACTTTCGAGTGAGACGGTCTGATTTTAAATGCCCTCTGCGTGACACACAGGTAATTTCTCCTCTTTAATTTTCAGCTTCTCAGCTGGAAAATGAACCTGATGGCAGCCTGTCAGCTAGGAAACTGGGTGACAAGGGAAACCACAATGAAATCGGTTTCTTTAACACCAAATTTCAGAAGCAGCTCATTGTAGGTGTGGCCTGGTACCCAGTGCAGAGCGGCTTGGCCGCCTGGGCATGGGGCTGCCTGTTAGCTAAGCTCAGTCTCCCGCAGTGCCAGCTCCCTCCTCAGAGTGGCCTCCCTCGCAGAGGCCAGGTGGCGGCCATTGTTCTGGACATCACGGTGCTCATCCCTCTGCACACTTTTCACGGAAAGAACGGGTACCTCGCTGGGCAGCTCCTGCAGGAGCTTGCTCCCCAGACGAACCCCCCACTTTCTCTTGCTTCTCATTGGCCTTCCCTGGACCATGTGACCTTCCCGAGCCCATCACCAGGACTAGGAAAGTGGAGTTCAGGGTGGTCTCAGCGTGGAGCCACTCGGCGGAGAAAGGGTCTGTGGGTCTAAGTGGCAGAGGATGCAGGAGGCAGACAGCGCGTCTGCCATAGTTGCCAGGATTTCAGAGTCGCTATGAGAATTAGGGGTAATATTCAAGGGTACCTCTCGTGGTGCCCGGCGTTATTCCTCACAGGTCCAATAACTTCTGATAGGAGAATGATGCTGATTATTTGCAGAGTTTGGTAATACAGTATCAGCAAATGTCTCTAGAAAGTTCTTGGAAAGACAGTAAGTTGAGCCTTAAATGTGTTTTATCAAAAGTGACACTAACTTCTGAGGTCCAGGGGGTCTCACAACGATGATCTCTCTGTCCGTGGGCCGGCCTCCCTCACCGTCCTCCGCGTGGTCTCCGGGGTGAGATCCTGCATCTGTTCATCTGATCCAGCCCCCTCCACCCCACCCGACTCCCAACAGCTTCAGAGGCTGCGCAGCAGCTAAGAAGCCGTCACATGCGATGGAGTGACCTACACGTGTTCTTGGGGCCACTTCTCACAGCCTCCCGGTGCTGCTGCTGCTGCTGCTGCTGTGGCTGTGAGGATGGGCTTTGAGAAGCTGGGTCTGCAGGGCAGGAACAAACTGCAGGTGGCAAAGACCCCTGGTAATCTATACCTGCACCCCTCGTCTCACCTCCTGTAGTGGTCGTGCCCCAGCCGTCACCACACGCTGCCCTTGCCGATGGCACAGGCATTGGCATTCGCTGACCCTCTTATATGTTCTTCCTGCTCTCTGCCCTCTCCTGCAAGTCTCCGGCCGCCCAACCGGCCACAGGCCTCTGCTGGGGAGGCGAAGCTGGAGAGGCTGGGGCTTCAGGGAGCCCCTCTGTGCTTGCAGCCCGTTCAGGGTGCGAGGAGCCCTACAGGGTGTTCTTGGGGTCATCTCTAAAGTTTGAAATACATTTTTATTTCCATTTGCCCCAAGCGTTTGAGAGGCTAACGGAAGCCTCAGCCCCATGAGCTGCCTCCATGCCCAGGGCCTTCACGTGGTCAGCGGGCTTCCTCCTACCTACTCAGCCGGCCCCTGACAAGCAGCCCTACCTCCAGCCTCCACCCGCTCCAGCCCCCGGCACCTACTGCTCCCTGAATTACTAGGCTAGTGTTTTCAACAGCCATTCCCCAATGTCCCCTTTTTATAAAAAAATACTTGTAGGATGTCCTGGAAGGAAATTCATAGATAATACGACCCATTCACATGCCTGATTAAAATAGTGTGAGCTAATTGTAATATGAAGGAGAAATGAAAATGAAAGGAATCGCTCTAAAATAATGCACATACCAGTATGTAAAAGCTCCATCAGGACAACAGCAAAAGGCTAAACATGCACCTGGGACCGGTCCTGCCCCCTCCCGCTGTGCCTTCAGGGCTGGGAACCATTCTCAAGACCAAGGTTGTCTCCGACTCCTCCGGTTTCAGCACCTTCCGAGGGCCTCCTCCCTGCAGTGCCTTTCCCACTGTCCTGCCTTCCATAGTCCTCAGAGCTCACGACGGTGGCCCTCAGCCCACCCCTCCGCAGGGCCCGCTGACAGCTGACTGCCCCACAGGCGGTCCCTCCCTTTGTCATCTGTGCCTCTGACATTCGTCCCGACTTGTGGTTTGCCCTGGCTGCACCACATCGCTCCTGCTGATGTCCGATCTGATTAGTATTATTAATCATTTATGTCCCAAGTTAGAGACTGTGGCAGAATCCCAGGGCTTCGGGCCGAGATAAGGCTGACGTGTCCCTGTGATGAGGGAAGTGGAGGCAGGGGGCCAGTGCAGGGAACCCGCGGTGCCCGCTCAGCTGCCTCGTCCACAGCTGCGTCCCTCCCTGACCTGTTTCCGCATCTGTAAAGCCGGGTGAGTAGCATCACCTTCCACCCACCTGGCTGGTGAGAGAAGGAAAAGGAGATGCTTGTGAAGCGCCTGCGAGGGGATTAGCACCCGGAAGTGCTCGCTGAGGGGGCTGTGGTTTCAGAACAGCCGTACCCCAGCCTCCTGGGCGGCGTGTACAGCCCTTGGCAGGCTTTCCGTCAAGGCGAGGCAGTAAACGTTTGGGGCTTTGCTTCGTACAGTGTCTGTTGCAGTTACTCAGCTCAGTACTGTAGCAGGAAAGAAGCCATCGACAATAATGCAAATGAATGGGTGTGTCTATGTTCTAATAAAACTTTATTGACAAATCAGGCCTCAGGCTGGACTTCGCCCAGGGGGTAGTTGGCCACTCCTGTTCAGAGGATGGGCTAACAGGATGGTCTGTACCTCGGAGAGGGCTGGACCACGGAGCCGTTCAAGCCTGGGCTACATCCATATGTCTTTACATTTCTTTTCAGAAAAATAAGATCATATTTTGCAATCTGTTCTGTGCCCTGTTTTCTCTTTATCCACACAGAGAGGGTGTATGTTGGGTAAATAAATGTATTTATGCAAGCTCATTTTTGTTGCCTACGCTAGTAATTTATTATACATGGATGCACCATCACTCATTTGGCCATTCCTCTGTTGCTGGAGATATGGATGCGCTTTTGCTTATTGTGGTTTGTAATTATATATTTGCGATGTTATTTACTTAATATATTTCTCCCATCAGACTGCACGGGGTGTGAAGGTGGGAGTGGTGTGCGCTGCTCAGTCCGTGCTGGAGGTGGGGAGTCATAAGCCCTCACCCGCCACTCCCCGCCCACTGCGCGGCCAGCCGACTTCTCCCCGCCAGTGTCCTCACCAGCAAAATGTGGGTCCAGGCGGGGTGGGGGAGGGACACGCGTCTGGGTGATGGTGAGAGACTGGACGCTGCAGAGCTGGTGCTCCACCGGGCAGTGTCCCAGGGTGGCAGCCTCTTCCTCGGCTCCTGTGTCACTTACTTTCTAGTCGCCAAGGAGAGAATGCGCTATGTCCCCTGAGAGGTGGCAGCTCCATGCCAAGAGCTCGGAGTACGCAGAGCTGCTCTAAGGATCGGAAGCCGTGAGAAAGTGGGACAATTACAACCGGAGGGAGGAGACACCACCAGGGGGTCAGCAACACACAGAGGCCCCAATCCCGTGTGCGATGGCTCGATTACGTCTTGATTTCTTCCTACTTCCATTCCGCTTTCTGTTTTTATCTGCCCCACCCAGAGGTGCTCTCCGAGTGCTGGTCCCTGAGGACAGGCTGTGCTGACATCGGGTGTGTGAAGAGGGGACAGATCTAGAGAAAGGGGCAGAGGGTGGAGTCCAAACTCACTGTGAACAGCACCTTCACAGACCTGCGCAGGGCGTGAGCTTCACAGACCACGCAGGCTCCATGCAGAGGGCCTGCGTGAGAGGCAGGGAACCGAGGCAGCGGGAACGAGGTCAGAGAGGACTTTTGCTTGCAACCCTGGTGGAGCTGCTGCTTTGTGGGGGCCTCAGAGTCAGCAGCCCACCCAGGCAGGACAGGACAGACGCCCACGCGTACACACACGCTGAGTTTTCAGAGTCTCCTCTCAGCAGCCCCCCTTCACTCTGCAGGCAGGTTCCCCAGCGACATCCCAGCCACAGAGGGTCATGCGCCGCAGCCCTGGGGGTGTCCTTGACCCTGTCTGATCTATGGAGGGCAGCTTTTGGGAGATGAAATGCCCTGAGGCCGCAGACCCCGCCCCCGGAGTCTTGTGTCCGCTCCTCCCTAACTCCAGTGGCATCACAGGACTGGCATCTCCCGCAGGACTGCGTGGCCCACTTGATTTGTGCTGGGGATTCCGCTGTCATTACTCCACAGAGCTGTGGTCCCCAGTGGAATTCAGCTCCACTGACACATGTCCCGGGGTGCTCTGGAGGGAAGCGATTTGTCATTCTGAGCACAGACTCTTACCCATGGGGGAGATGTCTGGTTCGCATGGTGGGTTGGCTGTTGGTGGGATATGTGACAGGCCAAGGGACTCAGTGTCCATCGGAATGGCTGGTCCTGGCCCGGAGTCCTGAAGAAATGCCACTGAGCAAGAAGGGTCTAGCAGTGGTTCTCAACCTTCTGGCCCTTTAAATACAGTTCCTCATGTTGTGACCCAACCATAGAATTATTTTCGTTGCTACTTCATAACTGTAATATTGCTACTGTTATGAATTGTAATGTAAATATCTGATATGCAGGATGGTCTTAGGTGACCCCTGTGAAAGGGTTGTTCGACTGCCAAAGGGGTCGTGACCCACAGGTTGAGAACCGCTGGTCTAAAGTCTCTCCTTCCTCCGCCTGAACGCTCGCTCCCCAGAAATGCCGTGTGCTCCCGTTCCACGGTGCGCGAGGGTTCTGGCACCTGCAGAGAGCGTGGCCAGGGCCGAGTCTGGCCCATGGACAGTGCCCCCTGTGCACCTGCGCGTCTCGCCTGCCTGTGGGGCTGTGCCTGCTAGAGAAGGCAGATGGGGTCCGACACCTGTTCTGCCCCTTGGCCGCTGAAGGGATGGGGGTAGGTTAGGAAACCTCTTCCTACAGAGCCGATGTTCTACGCACCCACTCGCCTGATTCCCTCCGGACAGGGTGGGTGGTGGGATTGCTGAACAAAGAGCCTTTTCATCGGAGGTTTGATACAGAACATCTTTTTGCTCCAGAGAGTGCCTACCGATGTCTAGACTTACCCGAAGGAAGGTCCAATTTCTTTTCCGTCTTCAAGACCATGGGTTATAATTATTTCTGTGCCCTTTTCAAAGATGACAAGTGGAAAGTGTTTTTTAATCATTAAAATTCATACATTTACATTTTTTAGTGATGCTAACTCTGCTATTACGTGTTGATTATGACATTTGCAGTTTGGGGAGGGTTGATGGCCCTTTTTGTTGTAATGTGTTTTCTTCTTGTTGCTTTATAAGAACTCTTTACATAGTGATACTTTTAGCCCTTCCTCTGTCTGCTGTGTGGCAAATGGCTTGTCCCCCACCTTCACTTGTTTAAAGCTATTTATTACTTTGTAGATGTTGGTTTAAAAAAATATTTTTTATTTTTTAAATATATTTTATTGATTTTTTACAGAGAGGAAGGGAGAGGGATAGAGAGTTAGAAACATCCATGAGAGAGAAACATCTATCAGCTGCCTCCTGCACAGCCCCTACTGGGGATGTGCCCCCAACCAAGATATATGCCCTTGACCGGAATCGAACCTGGGACCCTTGAGTCCGCAGGCTGACGCTCTATCCACTGAGCCAAACCGGTTACGGCGATGTTGGTTTATTTTTATGTGATCAGCCTGCCAGTCCTTTCAGGATGCTCTCCTTCTTCGTAGTTTCCTTCACCCAGGCCCTCACTTCTTGGTGCTCATGAAGGAGGCGCTCTGCACACCTGAGGTTTCCTCCCTAATTTGGTGAACCGGATGCCGCACAGCCTGGCTTCCTAGGTCTGCTCGTCTGGAGTTCGGTCCCTGTAGTCCTGGCCCATGGTAGGTCGGTCCCCTCCCCTCAGGAGCTTCTGCAGGTCGGAAGGGGACTGTCCCAGGGAAGGCAGGACAGACCTCTCTTTTCAGGGTCCCCCTGGCCCATTGATGGCAGTGGCTTCCAGCCAGGGTCTCTCGGGACGGAGCTGGCCAGGTGTGTGAGCCGCTCTGTCCCCTCTGCTGGGTGTATGCTCTGCCCTCGCCACTTGGCCGTTTGAACCTGTGCACCTGCAGTTTCATTTCGCTCTGGGCCCTGCACGTTGTGTAGCTGGTCCTGGTTAGCAGTCCCCACTGGCGTCTGGGTTCATGTCGTTCTTTGGGGGGGGGGGGGGACTGTCCTGAGCGCTGGTCTGGTGATTGGCAGCACCCGTGGCTTCTATGGACTAGCTGTCAGCATCCACACCCCTCCCAGTGGTGACATGATAGCCAAGCACATCTCCAGACAATGCCTGGTGCCCCTGGTGCAAGGCCACCCTGCGGAGAGCCCTGGGCCAGGCCCCTGCCCCCACAGCATGCCTGTGTCTCCAGGGCTTGCTCCTCCATCTGTGGGCAGGGGAGTGAGGGCAGCGTTCCCCCAGTTCTCACTGTCTCCTCGGGTAAAAACAAGCAACTTTCTTAGGAAGGGACTACAGTGCAGGCCCCAGTTTTCCCTCTATATGTAGTCTCATCGCCATGTTTAGAAGGATTCCTAGACATTTGTCCAGCTGGCCGTGTTTGCACCTTCCATTCCTGTAGTTCAGGGATTCTTTGTTCTAAGGCTCTTACATGTTACATTTCTGCTTCCTGATTCCCTGAGGGCTTAGGTTTATGAAATTCCAAGGTCTGAACTCTTCTCTGACAAAAGCCAGAGGCAGACCCATGTTTCCATCGGGGTAGCTGGCCCAGGAGAGTGGCTGCATCTTCGCGGGGAGGAGGGCCCGGGAAAGAAGAGGCAGGGACGCGGTCTCTCTCATCACACAGTTCCTCCCCGTCTCAGTCTTCCTTTAGCCATTTGATCTATGGTGTACTGGCTCTATGAGACTTCCAACAAGTCTTCTCCAAGGCCCCTACTCTTTACATATTCACTTATTTTTTTGTCTCTTCAGTTGTTATTTAAATAAAAAAGAATTGATTTTATACACACAAAACACAGAAACCTAAGTGAAGGGTCTGCAGCCCACGGCATGGGCCGGAGTGGGCGGAGCAGCATGGTCCCGGTGACGGGGGCAGGGGCAGTGTGGCGTTGTCCGGGCAGCCATGGGAGAAACGGCCACGTGCAGAGTGGCTGGGAGGCCTGGCTGAGCCTCGTGCCCCCTCAGGGCAGATGCAGAAGTGGAGGCTGCTGAGGAGGAGGCCTGGCGGGGACGGCTCAGGACACTGCAGAGAGCAAGTCCAGTCTTCCCAGATTCCGTCCACGGCCCGGAGGGAGCCGGAGGTGGGGCACAGGTCTGCGTGCAGGCCATGCTGGGAGCGCGGCCTGCTCTGGCCCAGAGGTGGCTGCAGTCAGTCCTGGTCTCCATGTGGCCGTGAGCTCTGAATCTGCTGCTCCTGTGCGATGTGTCACACCCGGATGAGCGCGATGGAGTGCGGTGGGTTGAATTGTGCCCCCAAAAGATATGCTGAAGCGCTAACTCCCAGAACTTGTGGATTTTTGGAGGGGACACAATACAGCCCCTAACACATAAGGGGAAGGGTATGTATGGTTCATGCCGGCTGGGGCTGGTGTAGGAAATGAGAAAGGCGTAGGGTGGTGGTGATAATATCAAGAACATGGCAGAAGTAAGGACCATGGACAGAGTGCACCTAGAGAGAGAAATGAAGGGATGGGGAGGAAAGGAAGATGGTGTGGGAGCCAGTGAGCTCAGAGCGGGTCATGGGGCGTGGCGAGCAGGCCAGTGGAGGGATGGAGGCTGTGGTTGAGGAGGGTGATTGTAGTGGTTTCGGAGGGGATTGTAACACCTCCCATGGGATACGGCTTCTACAGCAGTTTCTCTCTATGAAATGCAGATGTGCTTGCCCTCCCCAAGGCTCTAGAATGTCCACTGTTCTAGACGGTGGAGATCTGCGGCGCCACCGCCGACCTCAGTGAAAGCCGCGTAGCTCCAGATGCCTTTATTTGCAAGTCAGAGGAGCTCTCCTTCAAACCAGGCCGGGGAACAATGAAAGGGAGATTTATTGTGCGGATTCAAAGATATGAACTGGGACTTAATAAGAAATAGAGCCAGACCTCTCAAGAGACAAGGATCCGAAATTGGAAGGAGACGCAGCTGGAACACGGTACTAGAACCAAGAACCCGAAATCCGCCGGGATCGGGGCAGCTGCTCTCAGCCTCTTGCCGGGAGCCACGCAGGCAGCCACGGAGTCCTGCACGCTGGCCTGCTCCTGTCCAGTGCGCACCAAGCTGCTCTGCGATAGTCTCAGAGCTCGCGTGCCCTGTTCAAGCCAAAGCAGAGTGTTCCTGGCACCGGCCCCTGAGCGGCCACAGGGTCCCAGGACCGGTGCAGCACCATCCAGGCGGTGTCGGGTGGCCGGACATTTGCTGACAGGTGGAATAAGTCCCGTGGAAGATTTTTCTGTTTCTTACTTTTTAATTAATTGTCGCATAAAAAAGCAGGCTTTTTGTTTCATGTTGCTGATCCTCAGTTGTTTACTGCAGGAATCAGTTTAGAAGAAGACCCAGCACCAGTGGGTGACTTGCGGAATCCTGTGGCTGACTGCAACCTGTGGCCGGCTGTGCCGCCAGGAGAGAGAGAGAGAGAGAGAGGGAATACTAAACTGTGTATTATAGCACTAGTCTGAGAAAAGATCAAAATTCAAAATACGGTTCCTACTGAATGTGTATCGCTTTTGCACCATGTTCTAGTAAAAAAAAAAAGTTTAAGTCAGGGACCATCTGTATAAAATAATGTTAAGCACTTTAATCTGTAGGGATCTCTTTCCAGAGTAAACCTGGCCTACTGTGTGCCAGGCTCTCCACCTTCTCGCCATCAGCAGGACTGGGCTTTGGGCTCACGGGCTTGTCGCCGGTTGGCTCTGTGAAGGTGGACAGGCATGTACCTCTTTGGACTAGTGTCCTCCTCTGTAAGGTGGGCCGTAGGAGTAGAGTTCAACTTGGTGTGGGAATTCCGCACATGACGTGCCTGCTGGGACCTCGTCAGGCAGCATCTCCCTTCTGCCTGACTCTGGGGAGACCAGGGGGAGGCGGAGGAGGCAGTCCTGGCAACTTCATCCGAAAGGCAGATGGGCGCTTGGCTTCGTGGGTACAGTGAGTCTGGTTGAATCCAGCACTGGATGGAGGTGCCCATCCGTTCCAGGCAGCATGGAGCTGGGACACCCTCCCTTCAGGGACGTGCCTGGTAGGACTTCCCCTCGGAAGGAGAGTGAAGGCCTGCCTCCTGCCAGCCGCTGGCTTCCTCCAGGGGAAAGGCGTTTCCCCAAATGGGATGATCAGAAGGGCACTCCAGGTCCCCGAGGCAGAGAGGGCGGAGTGAGGCCCCCGGAGTGTTTCACCCGGGCCTCCTCCCGCAGAAGGTGGAAGGGAGCTGCTGTGGACAGCAGGCGGCCAGTGTCAGCAGAGCAGGAGGGCAGTCTGCAAGGCAGAGCGGCACATGTTCCGTGGTACCAGCTTTCTCCCTTTCTCCTCCTCGGTCACCTGGGTTTGTGCAGACTGTGGACTAGATGAAGATCCCTTGATTGAGGCATCGCACGGTGGCAGGAGCACAGGCCACGGTCTCTGTTCACAGCTCTCTCCTCGGGGCGGGACATCGGTTCTTGTTCATTAACCCCCCTTGCATCTCTGGCCGCCTGCCCCCGGCTCTGAGTTCAGACTTGAACAGTGAGTGGCTAACCTGACTTTACACTCAGAGACTGTGGACTAGATGAAGATCCCTTGATTGAGGCATCGCGCGGTGGCGAGTGGCTAACCTGACTTTACACTCAGAGGTCTCCTGACACCACGACACGGATGTCCTGACTTCCCCCAAATCTGTGTCTTTCTCACTTGGAGAGTGGGCCCCGCCCTCTGGCCTGCTGGCGTCCACACACAATGACTTAGTCTGACTGCTTCTTTCCCTCTCCCTCCCACCTTCATCCACCAGCGAGTTCTGTCTTTTAACTCTCAATGTAGCCCACCTTGGCCCCCAGGCCTGGCCACTGCTGAGGCCCTGGTCAGTCGCCTCCATCTCTCGTCCCATGGGCAGCGATGGCCTGACAGCTGGCTCCTCCTGCCTCTCACGCCACTCGTGGTGCTCTGAGGTTTCGGGACGCGTCCGTGCCGGTGAGCACCCAGCGCTCCTGCACGAGGACCCGCTCCAGCTCTGCACTGCGGCTCCAGGACTCACCTGCCCGCCCTGCTGGCTTCTCCAGCCCGTGTTCTCGGCTCCCCCACCTGGTCCCCTCGCCTTTCCCGGCACCGCTCCTACGTGAGGACCTTCCCCGATCATCACATGTTAGTCTGCATCACACCATTCGGATTGGATTGCCCCTCACATGCCACCTCTTCGGAGGAGTATTCCCCCCCCCCCCCCCGCTGTCCCTCCAGAGGCCCTTTGGTAGGTGCGCTCACTCCTCTCTGCCTGAAATAATCCTGGTTACTTATCTGGGCCCGAGACTATGAATTCCAGACGACATGGCCCTTCCTGGCCTACTCATTGCTCGTCTCCAAGGACGGAATCATATCTGGCGCATAGTAGGTGCTCAGTACCCGTTTGTTGAATGAAGGGATGATGGAAACGTGAGTGAGGACACCGTAGGGTTGGTGTTAGTGACCCTCTGTGGTCGCCTGCGTACCTTTCTCTTAGGTCTTGCTCGTGGGACTCTAGAACAGACTCCGCCAGGCCTGCTCCTGCCCCATCGGCTCCTCAGTCATCACGGTTGATTCTCACATCCTCAAAAATTATCTCAGCTAAAGGTCCTTATTATTAATCCACAACAAAGAAATACCTCAGGCAGCAAAGGCGAGACCTGGTGCCATGGACAGAGAGCCCTGGCTGACTGGGAGGCCGTGCCGGGCGGGTGCGGGGTGCGGGGAGCGGGAGCGGTGCGCTGGGGAGGGCGTCAGCTCCCTTCCGTGTAATTGAGCGGCACATAATGGTGGGGACTTCACATTTCCCTGTGATTTCGCTGACTTTGCCATTTTAGCAAAAAATAATTTATTCCAACGTAATTTGCATTACATAAAATTATAATGAATGTTTTTAAGAACAAGGTGCTGTATATTTATGAGATCGTTGTGTTTATATGAGGAAGAGGTTTAAATGTATTGGCATGTATTTCCCACAAACACTTATATGCAAAGCTATATGCTCCGCAGCCTTGGCATTAACATACATTATTTGCATAAACCATAAACACTGGGCAATTTCTTTGTCAAACAAAAAGTACTGATTGCCTCAGAAAGGATATTAATACTTTTCTTCATCCATATTTTTAAATTTGCTGACTGCGTTTTGATGATCATTCATCTTGTCTGGGAGCGCGGTCTGCACAAAGCCTCTCCTGTTTCCCAAAACAAAGACGCTCCGGAGGCCACGGCCTGAATGCCAATGGCCCGAGCCGGCCGCCACCGCAGGAGCCTCTCTTCAGCGAGGTCACGGCTGCCAGGCCTGGGCGTGCGCCAGGTGGACATCTGATTGACAGAGGGGCGTCAGTAAATCTATTTTCCAATTAAATTTTATGTTTATTTTCAGCTCTCCTTCACAGCTTTCCAGTTGGAGTTTTGGTCCACTGAGCCTAGCTAGTTTCCCTGGAAAAAAATAGGCTGTTCAAATAATTCTCTGTGCATCTCCCTTTCGTGGCTTGGGATTCTCAGGGCTAATTTCAGCTGAATTCATGGACACAATGCTGAGGTCACCCCCCACCCAAAGTTGGGGTTCTATTTCCTACGCGAAGAAGAAGTGAAGGGACTGACACTGACCAATTGTCAGAATGCTGATCTTGGAGTCAGCCAGCTCTGGAGTCCACCGGTGGTGACGGGGCTGGACCCGATGATGGAACTGCCCTTCCCGTTACCTCCTCCATGAGATGGCGAGAAAGGCGGCCCCTCTGCCATGGACTGCGGTGCGGAGCGGATGAACTGAGCCGCACGGGGAGCGTGGGCCTGGGCCTCGTACACCGTCAGCACTCACTAACTTTAACTGATGTGTTGTTGTTATTATCATTGCTGTGTGAACTGGAGATAGTGATGCCGCAACACAGGCTGCTGTGAAAATGAAACACGATCAGGTGCCTGGCGCGCAGTGGAAACCTGGGGGGGTGTGGGTTTCCCGGCGGCAGGCCCAGGGCTCCTGCGGTCTGAACACCGAAGGGCAGGCACAGGCAGCTGGCGGGCGCCCCTTTGCTCGTGCCCAGAGGATTGTTGGATCAAAAGGCAGAATTTGAAATCAAATAAATTGGTAAGTAGAGTCAGCAAGCGTGTCCTTTTCACAGAAGGCGTTTGGTTTGAGCCTCACAGACGGGAATCCTTTCCGTCCCAGGGCCCGGATGCTACGGGGAACGAGGGACCTGGCTGGCCTCGCCCGCTGGCAGCAGCTTTGCCGCGTGCTGTGTGCTGTGTGTCTCATGGCACTAGTGGGACATGACAAACCTACTGCACCCCACCCTCCCCCTCTTAACCGCAGCCTGGAGCCCCGCTGGCAGCAGCTTTGCCGCGTGCTGTGTGCTGTGTGCTGTGTGTCTCATGACACTAGTGGGACATGACAAGCCTACTGCACCCCACCCTCCCCCTCTTAACTGAAGCCTGGAGCGGTGGTTCTCAAAGTGTGGCCCCTGGGCCAGCAAAGCCAGCAGCAGCATCTGGGAACGTGTTAAAAGGGTAGATGCATCGCAGCTCCAACTGTCTGACTTAGAAACTCGGGGCAGGGTGGGGGGGTCTTTGTTCTGAGAAGCTGTCCAGCTGCTGCTGCTGGATCTGAGGGTTGAGAACCCCTGGCCCAGAGGCCCTCTGGCATCGCGGTTCGAAGGAGACGGACTCGAGTGTTGGGATCGGACGTGACCTCAGCTGTCCGTCACCACTGGGCCGTTGTGAGAGATTCCTGCAGAGTCAGACCGTCCAGCACTGAGCAGGGCTGCACACACCCGGGTGCCTCTGCGACATGATGCTGCATGAATACCTGCCCCATGCCACCTTTCGTTTATAATTTTGAAATCAACAAAATAAATTATATATATAATATTGTGTAGAGATGTACGCACCTGTGGAGAAGTTGGGGGAGAGGGAGAGGGAGGTGTAGCCTAGGTTTTATTTCTTAAGCCGAGAAATATTTTTTTATATTATTCTTTATATTTGTTTGAATGTCTGAAATATATAATCATCAATTCACTTTTAAAAAGAGAGACTTTCCTAAAACCCCCAGGGCAGCTTCATGCCCGCCTTTGTCGCAACATGAGAACTCCTGCTGCGGGCTGAGGTCCGGACCAAGGGGCCAGCGAGGGGAGCTAGCTCGGTGTTGTGCACTAGCAGAGGGCAGCGCATCTATTTTTCTGGCTTCGTGTTCGTAGACTCCTTATGTATTTCAGAGAATTGTCCACACATTTCATCCTGAAAATGAACCTGGGTGATGAGGACTGTATTTCCCAGTCAGCGGATGACGAAAGCATCCGTGTTAGCTAACACGTACAGAGCGGCACCATGTGCCACCCAGAGGGAAGGCTGTGCCCGTGTCTGCTCATGGAGTCATCACAGGGACCCAGGTGACGGGTGAGGAGCCCGAGGTGAGAGGGGTTCCAGGAGCTCCCTCCATCCTGTAGCTGCAGAACCGGAGTCTAAGCCCCATGGGCACCAAGGCCCAGACTCCTCGCTGTCTGGGAGAAAGGCGCGGCTCCCTCAGCGGCCTGGGGCTGGCTGCGCTTGGCATTAGCTCCTGACAGATATTCTCCCTTCCCCCACGGGCAGCCCACACTGCTCTTGCCTTCGCTTTGACTCTCTCTGTAAGTCAGGCTTCCTGATCGCAAGGAACAAATTGATGCTCGTTTAAGTGGAAGAGAACTTAGGGGGGAAATATCAAGGGCCTAAGGGAAGGCAAGGAAGGCTGGACAGAAGGCCACCTGGCCGACTGCAGCCATGTCCAGGCCTGGACGAGGGAAGAGCGGCCCCTCTCTTTCTGCTGGGAATCACTTCCCCCTAAGTCTACAGTCTACAACACAGAGAGCAACCTTCTCCCTCCATCCCCTCCCCCCTCTGCGAAGTCAGGGGTGATGCAGGATGGGGGAGGGGGGCTGGTGAGGCAGGGTGGAGACAGGAAGTCCACACCCTACCAGGCAGTCCCCTTCAACAGGGAGGAAAGAGGGAAGTAGGCTGTGTCGCCTGGCGGCCCCAATGGGTAATTAAAACGATGTCATGGCTGTTCTTACTACATTCAAACGTGTTTTAATTTGTATTTAGCCAAAGGCTTTCCAGCAAGAGGAACATTTTACACATCTAACAAATAATTATAAATAAATAACGTCTCCATTTCTGCTATTTAGGGGAACATTTCCTTCAGGTAACACATTTATAAATTCACCTGTTTGACAACATGCAGCTAAAATAACAGTAGGGCTTGAACTGGCGGCGTAAGTGACGGTTGAAATGGCGTATTAATCAGTATAGAAATGAAGAACAGGACCGTGCAGGGAGGCAGTCTTGTCCCAAAGGCACCATGGACTATAAATGCTAAATTACAATAGACCTGGAATACAACCCGCATAATTCCCGACAAAAGAGCGCAGAGAGCAGAAAGCCCGAGGCAGCAGCGTTCAGGTTAGCAGAGGTCCACACACACGTGGGTGCGGCGCCTTCCCCGTCACCGAGCGTCTCCTGTGCGCCTGGCGCTCCTCGCACCCTGGGTGCACGCGCGGGGGAGGGCAGCATGGGGCAGCTGTGCGTGGTCACGGGCCCACCCCCCCTCCTGGGGACCTCAGGTCTCCCCAGGTCAGTATGCTTTGACGTCAACCACTGTTGAGTTTCCAAGTTTTAGTTCCTGGGTGATTTCAAATCGAGTTTACGTGATACCAGCCTTCCTTCCGAGTGCGAGAGCTGACCTTGGGGACCAGGCCAGCGGCTTCGCTGCGGAACATCGCCAGTCAGAAACTCACTAGGTGCCACAGCTCGTTCACACCCAGGAGACGTGTGTGTGTGTGTGTGTGTGTGTGTGTGTGTGTGTGTGTGGACATGAGCCCTCATCCTGCTCTCTCTTCCTTCTCCATGACACGGGTCCAGGGCGGAAACCGGGTTCCCTGTGGCCCCAGCGGGAAACCGCGGAAACAGTGATGAGGCTCCCTTTCCGAAGCCTAAGAAAGGGTAGACTCCTGTCCTTAAGGTGCCCGGTGTAGGGACAGCGGGGGAGGGAGATGCCAAAGTCAGCAAACACCAAGGACCCAGCGTAAGGGGGAGGGCTCAGTGCCTGCCTCCACTGTCAGAGGCCATGTGACCTCCCACCAGGACAGTCCAAGGCATGTGAGTGTGAGGGTAGGGCTCCTCCCAGGCACAGACCCGCTGGGGCCTGTGTAAACCATATTTCAATGCAGTGATAGGACGCACTTTCTAAAGAGGCCCTGCTGTGAGTTCAATGCCCTTTGGGAAGGACACCCCACTTTGGTTGAAGAGAGGCCGTGCCGCGTGGCAGTGAGAGCAGGCTGCTGGCGTCAGGCGTCTGGGTTCGAGTCCGGCTCACTCGGCAGCAGCTCCCAGCCGGAGAGCTGTGCTGGTTCCCAGGGGCCCGATGGGAATACTGATAGAGGACACGTTTGCATGGTGTGCTGTGCGGATTCGATGGGTACCAGCCACTCCCAGGGACGCTGGGCTCCGTGAAGCTGCTGAATGCTGGCGTGGCGTTCTGGGAAGTGCGCTGGGCTCCTCATCACGTGCAGTCTTCCCAGAAGTGCTCCTCCTCCCCGACTCATCCTCTTTATTGCTCGCTCTCCCTCTTCCATTCAGCCGCACGGTGTACCTGCCATTCGTCAGACATATGTAGCTTGTGTTAACAAAAGGGGAAGAAAGATAATGGTTTCAGCTCTCAGGGAACTCACGGTCGAACAGTAGACAACCAGAGTGGATGGTTTAGGCTTCCATCTCCTCCTTCGCTGGTAAAATCCCCCCCGCACGTCACTCACTCACTCCAGGGTCTTAGGTAACCATCCGTGCCGTGCCCTCGGTGGGTGAGCTGGGGGCCCCCTTTGCTCAGGCTCCTTCAGAACTCCAGAACCTTCTGTCCTTTCATAGACGCTTCCATTCCTGGGTCCTTTAGTGGGGGGAGGGGTATCTTTCCAGAGCAGCTGGAATAGGTCCGGCCCCCTGAGGTGGGCCTTGGTTATAAATCACGGGGTAGCTTTTAGAATAACTCAGCCAAGAAGATCATGAAGCCCCTTGGGGCCGCCTTTCCCGCTAACCCCAATGAGAACTTAAGGGTCCCTTGAGGGGTGGGAGGTACCACCAGAGAATTCCCTTTGTGCTTTGCCTTCCCTGCCACTGGGTGTCACTGTTCTACATAAATAAAAGGGGACCACATCGGCCTGGGCACTGTGCAGTCTGGCCTTGGGTTCAGGGCCCGGGCAGGTTGAGGTGGCTCCTCATTCTGAAGGTGCCAGGCGACCGTGACTGCCACCTCCCGACTGGCCTTGGCACAGGAGCCGGCCGCGGGGAGGAGCCTTGGGGGTGAGAGCACCTGGCACGTGCCAGTCCCGTACTCTGTAGATACCCTCTTTGGTATTGATCCTTTAAAACAGACTTTGAGAGGTGAGCCTCTGGGAGCAAGGGTAATGCGTTTATGGCATGTATTATTTATGCACCTGGTTGCATCAGGGCGGCATATGGGAGACAAGGAAATCTCACAGAGAAGCTGTTTGCCTTCTATCCGTGACCTTCCTCTTTGAGAGACAAAGGGAATCATGAACTCACAGTCAGAGATAAAATAGGACATTATCCACTGGGCCCTCCCTCCTGCCATTTCCAAAGAAATCTTGCAGAATTTTCTCCCTTTAGGACAATCAGTGGTGGTTTCTCAGCAGGTACGAGGGGTTATCAGCAAAATAAAACACCGCCCGCTCACCCACTCCCTGCTCCACAGCGGCACCCAGTTACTGAATCGATGACCTCTGACCCCTCCTTGAGTTATCTGCGTGCTTTTTTCTGACAAGAGGCTATGTGTTACCTTGTGGTGTTTACTAACAGGCGGGGCCTGGACGACGGTGGCTGTCAGCCAGCTGCCGCTCCTCACTCTTGTCTGTGACGGGGTGGCGAGTGAGGCTCCGGAACGTCAAACACAGGACGGTACGGGGAGCTAGAGGGGAAGCCCACGCAGAATGCTCTCCTTACGGAGCTTTTGCCTCAGGAGCCAGGGGTCAGTCCAGCATGTTGTGGTGCAGGGCCACCCACACGGCGTGCTGCCCAGCGCCGCCAGCCTGCTCCACCTGCTTGATCTCTTACAACGACCAGCGGCATCGTGGTCATGGTCACCTCGCTTTCCTCCTGCGACTCCCGAGCCTGGCGGGGTGTGACGGAGAAGGTTCCGGTCCAGAATCCCTTCACCACCTTTCCCGAAAATGCCCTAAAAATAGTTCTGGAGGCCTTTGCTGCAGAAAGGGGACAGGGAGCGTGGGTGTTGCAGGAGGAATCTGAGATTGGTTTAGGGTTCCCTGGAGCCATTTTGAGAAGCAATAAGCCACATTCCAGAAGTTTCCCCCCATACTGTGGATCTGCGAGGTCAGCATGGTATCTTGACTGTTCCACTAGAGAGCGTTTTGATAGGTTAGATCAAATAATTTCCATATTTTATTTTGCTTCCAATATCAGATAAATTGTTGGTCATCATGGAACTTCCAGGCTTGCCAGGCCTCCATGCAAAGAGTCTTTATGTGCTATCACATTATGATGATGAAGATAATGGAATGTCAGCTTCCTGGAATAGAAAAGTGATTTTTTCCATAAAGGGCATTTTTAAATGGCTCATTAAGTCATTTTATGAGCACCTTAATGCTTTGAGCACTGTGAAGAAATAATGTGCCAACCTATTGGGGCCAAAATGGATTCAGAAAAGGACTCCATCACCTATGGAATATTCTCTTATAAGGCATTACACGTCCTAACAGCCTGGATCGAATAAACATCGCCGAGTTTTTGTTTCCGCAGGCAGCACCCATGTAAACATCACACTTGGATGAGCCTGCAGTGCAAACCCAGCCCACAGGCCACCGTGGGCAAGCAGGCTTCTCGTCTCAGACAGAAGCGTCTCCGGGATGGCCACACGAAGCCCAGCATTTAATTCTCCCCACATTTTATTCCTTCACATTTAATTCACAGCCAGGGCCACCCGTGGAGCGTTTTGTATCACTGGAGTAGCCTGCAGGGTGGTCTCAGTGTCCTCCGGCCTGAGTTCCCAGGAAGGCGGTGTCACTCGGACGAGGACCTTCCTCGGTGGCTCACTCAGTGGGTGTCTCCCATTCTGACAGTCTTAAACCTAAAGCTGTGATGAAGGGGCAGGACTATCCACAGACAAGAGTTCTCACCGCATTCCCATGGAGGCTCATCAGCGGTGCCCGCTGTGAGGGCCGTGGAGGAGGTGTTCACAGATGGCTGGGTGCTTGGGTACCGGGACCATCTGGCACCTTGGGGCCGAGCCCAGCTCACCACTGCAGGAACCGTGTTTGCGACGTATTGGCACCGGCACGGGAGTCAATGGCTCCTTGACATTTGGACTGGTCATCATCTGGCAAGTCCAGCCGCAGAGCCTGCCCTTTCCCCGTGGCAGGGAGGCGGGCAGAGCAGGGTGCTTTTGTTGCAGGAAAGGTCAGCTCACAGAGTCGAAGCTTTGGCTTAGGTGTGGGGATTACATATGGCACCACGGACCTCTCCTGTTAGGTTCAATGAAATGCTTGCGGTATTGATGTAGAAATCCACTGAAAGATCTGAGTTTTTGCTGAAATAAATTTGGATAATTGACACGCTGAAACGGTGTGGGCTCTTCCCTAGCTGCCTTTAAACGCTTCATACAGACTCCAGTTATTGGGCACCACATGGCAGCATGGAGCTTCTCCATCCCTCTCCCGCCTCGGGCAGGAACGCGTCTCCTTCACCTTTTTATCCCCAGAATCGAGGGCCTGCACTAGCACATCTTCAGATACCCCGAAACGAACCGAATTGGCCCCGACAACTTCCTCCGCGTGTGCGCTGTATTAATCCATTATTAGGAAGTCATCAAATACCGCTCTACCTCCAGCATCCTAGCAGCCAGGACCTGCAGGATGAACAGCTGTTTTGAACTTGGGAGGTGCGGGGTTTGGGGGCTGAGTGCCTCTCACAGGCCCTGCCCGTGCGGGGCTCTGTCAGTGTTTCCCCAGAGTTCGCGGCGGGTGGATGTGCTGGCCCCTCTGCTTAGAGCCGTGTGATGCTGAACAAATCATGTCGACTCCAAAGCCTTAGTTTCTTCATCTACAAAATGATAGCACCTACCTCTGAAGTACGGATTTAAGGAAATTGAGCGTAGAAGGAGGTGAGCAACGGGAGTGGGGGCTAGAAGCAGTGCCTCCCTGCACGTCCACACGTAACCTCCATTCACCCTCCTGTAGGGCCCTGTCCTCTTGGAAAGTGAATGCTTGTTCGGCTCATCTCTTGCTCCCTGTGAGCTGCCCCCACATGTGGTTTCAAGCAACAACTTGTTACTATTTCTCAGTCGGGGGTGGGGGGGTCACCATGGCTCCGCTGGGCAGCTCTCCTTTGTGGCTTCCAGAGCAGTTTCAGGGGGGGCTTGCCAGGGCCCCTCCCTCTTCGGGGGTGACCCTGTGGCCACGGGGCGCTGGCGCTCCTGCCCGGCCTCTCCACCTCTCCATCCTCTCCGTATCCTTGTGTTTTCCGGGTCTCCAGGAAGTTGTGCTTGGAAGGGCAGCTACTTTCCCCCGGGGAGCAGTCCTAAGAGTGCGCATCCAGAAAGATCCAGAGGAAGCGCCAGGCTGCTGGGACCCGCCTCTGGCCCCAGCCCCTTCACAGTGTCCCACTGGTCAAAACGGAGTCCCAGGGCCGGTCTGGGTGTGGAGGCCGGAGCTGTGTTAGGGCTGATTCCTGGGAGGCAGGCTCACTGGGGAGGGAGGGGCACAGGCTGTCTTCACAGAGAGGCGGCCAAAGTGAGCCCAGCAACTCTGGCGAAGAATCTGGAAATAAAATGGTGAGGGGTCTGTCTACCGACCATCCACACGGAGCAGCTGTAATCAACGCCCGTCTTTCCGCCATGGCTGCCATGAGTCCTGGCACAGATGTGGCCGCAGCCTGGTTGTCGGGCATGTCCGGGTGCATTAGCAGCTGCAGAATCAGAACCAGGGTTGCCTGGTCCAAGGCCATCTGCTGTGCCAAGCCTTGCACTTCATTCTGCTGGGCTTTGATTGGCTTCTCCCCTCACGTTGGTCCAGCCGCCTGAAGTTTGTGTCCTGGATTCTTGAAATGGACCATATTTTGCTCCACTTTAAGCTTCGTGCTGTGTTCCTGAGCTGCTCTGCAGATGAATTAAATAGGAATTACCCGGTGTGAACAGGCCACATCCCCGTGGGCCGCGCCGTTCTCCTGCGCATATGGATTTTTAACGCTCCGGGTTCCCTCCTATAAGACGGTTCTCTAAGCTTTTGCAAAGATATATTTATAGTCTCATTGGTTATTAAATACAGTTGGGACCATGCTTTCATTCAATTACAAATTCATGTTTATTCATTCAGAAATTATTTACTGAGTGCCCCTGAGTCAGAAGTTTTATTTTATTTTACACACATCTTGGCCTTTCTTCTGGATGTGCTCATGTAGTTGCCTCATTCTTTTAATTTGCTACGTGAGATGATTTATCTAGCCATTCCTTTGGTGGTGCTCATGGAGCATTCTTTTTTTAAAATATATTTTTATTGATTTCAGACAGGAAAGGAGAGAGAGAGATAGAAACATCAATGATGAGAGAGAGAATCATTGATCAGCTGCCTCCTGCACACCCCACACTGGGGATCAAGCCTGTAACTTGGGCATGTGCCCTGACTGGGAATCGAACTGTGACCTTCTGGTTCAAAGGTCCATGCTCAACCACTGCGCCATGCCGGCTGGGCGTTCATGGAGCAACCTTAATTTTTGATGTTACAAAACCCCAGCAGGGGTCCTCCATGTATCTGAGGGCTCCCATGCGTTTGTTTCTCTTCTGTGAGATGGAGTCTAAGACGTGGAAACGCCGGGTCAAAGAGAAGGCCGAGTGTCCAGGCTGCACACGCTTCCTGCACGTTAGTCACTTAGTGGTCGGCTCAGTGTCCGGTCCGCTGTGCTTGTGTTCAAGGGATCCCTGTTTTCCTTAATAATGACCCAAAACTTTTACTACAGTGCATTGCTATAATTGCTTTATCTGATTAGTTATTAAACTTTATCAGTTAAACAGGAATTAAACTTTAAAGTTAATTAAACTTTATCAATAGTATGCATATATAGGAAAAAACAGTATGTTAGGGCTCAGTACTATCTGAGACTTCAGGCATCTACTGGGGGTTTTGGAATGTATCCCCCATGGATAAGGGTGCCCCTGTGTAGTAGGTGCCCCGATGTTGGGTGCGTATTATTTATAATTGATATATCTTCCTGGTGAATTGAACCTTTTGTAATTACATAATGACTTCTTTGTCTCTACAGTTTTAGACTTAAAATGTATTTTGTCTGATAGAAGTATACTCACTCCTGCTTTCTTTTGATGACTATTTGCATGGTAGCTCTTTTTTCATCCCTCACTTTCAACATATGCATGTCCTACGTCTGAAGAGAATCTCTGACAGATAGCGCATTGCTGGATCATGGTTCTTTATACATTCATCCCTCGGTGTCTTTTGACTGGGAGTTTAATCCATTTACACTTAAGGGGATCATGGAAAGGAAATGACTTGTCATTTTATTATTTCTGTCTGTTTTGCAGTTACTTTGTTCTCTCCAACTATTGCTATCTTCCTTTGTTACTTGATTTCTTTTTCAGTGTTTTGCTTTGATTCTTTTCTCTTTTTTTTGCATCCATTACAGGTTTTTTTTTCCTTTGTGTTTAATACAGGGATTGCATAAAATATATTGTATTTATAACACCTGTTTTAAGTTGGTTGTATGTTAACTTCAGTTACACACAAAAATACTCCCCCCTTTGTGTTCTTGTCATCGGAGTTTGCTTCTTTTTATGTTGCGTATTTTTTTAATCTTTTAATTTTTATATTAAGGTTAACTATAATTTATGCACCATTTACAGTGTAAATTTATTGTGCATTTGTCTTCATTTTACCATTACAGTTGAGATTATGCTTTCATATACTTTCATATTACTGTTTAGCATGTTTCCACTTAAGAACTCCCTGAAGCATTTCTTGAAAGGCAAATCTGTTGGTGACGCCATTCCTAATTTGTGTTTTTTTTGGAGAAGGACTTTATCTCTCCATTTTTAAAGGATAAAATTGCCGAGTATAGTATTCTTGGTTGGCAATATTTTTCTTGCTTTTAGCATATTGTCTCTTTCCTGGTCAAAGGTTTCTGCTGAGAAATCCTCATTTTTCTCCTTCTGCTTTCAAAATTCTCTCTTTGTCCTTGGCTTTTGACAATTTGACTATCATGTGTCTCAGTGCAGTCTTCTTTATGCTCATCCTCTTTGGGGTCTTTTGAGCTCCATGAGTCTGGTTCATTTCTCTCCCAAGATCTGGGAATTTTCACTCATTCTCTTCCCCTCAGTGAAGCCTGCATGCCTCTGCAGTGGTGGGGAGGGTGCTGGGACCCTCAGTAGTGAAGGTTGTTGGGTTCCAACTTTCCCCATCGGGGGCACGTTGTGTCCAAGGGGATCCCTCTTGACACAGAGCTGTGCCAGCCTGAACGGATGCAAGTAAAATGCTTCCTACACTTGCCCGTGTGGCCATCCTGGTGTTTGTGTCCACAGGGTTTCTGCAGTTTCCTCACTGTGCTCCGGAGCCCTCCCAGAGCTACTTTACTGCTGGGTAGTTGTTAAATTACTGTCTTTTGGGGGAACCTCCTCGCTCACCATCTTGCTATGGTTGCTTTCTGGGTAATGAGATTTCTCAATATCATAATTAAACTTTTCATTTGTTTCTGTATTGTCTGTTCTGTTTCACTCATTCATCTCTCTACCAGAACCATATTGTTTTCATTTATAATTTTAAAATTACCTTTACTGTTGAAAATATTGCAGATGTCTCCCATCCTCACCCCCCGCCCCATTTTCACTCATTCATCTCTCTACCAGAACCATATTGTTTTTATTTATAATTTTAAAATTACCTTTACTGTTGAAAGTATTGCAGATGTCTCCCATCCTCACCCCCCGCCCCATTGATCTCCTCCACCCAGCACACCTCCAGGCCTTCACCAGACTATTGTCTGTGTCCATGGGTTATGCATATATGTATATACATTACTCGGTTAATCTCCCCCGCCCCCTTCCCTCTGAGATGTGTTCCTCTGTTTCATGCTGTTGTGTCTCTGGATCTAATTACTACAGTTTCTTGTGTATGGCAGTGCTGTTTTTTGTGGTGACACATCCCCCTGACTGTTCCTCCCTCCAACACCAGATATTTTGTTTTGGCATATTCTCCCATGTTCACTTTTCAGATAAATTTTATAAGCAGTTTATTAATTTTATTAAATGCCATCACATTGAGATTTTTCATGGGATTGCATTGAAATAATAGATTGATCAATAAAAGAAATAAAATAAAACATTAATACTTAATCTTTTAAGTATTTTTAAATGTACTTCAGTTAACTATAATTTTTCTTACATCTTATGAATTTTAGTTATGCTTCTAACTGGGCCTTTTTTACTAATGTTGTAATATATCATTATAATTGGGATTGTTTCCCGCTGTAAATTCTTATTGGTGTTTAGGAGAGCTATTAATTTTTGTTTGCAATTGACCACCTTTATACTGTTCTCCTTAAAAAATTAATAACATTCTTATTAAGAAAATTAACTTGATTTTAGCAGAGTTATTTTTTTTAGGTCAGGAATTACAACACATGCAAGTAACGATAATTTGCGGAATTCCTTGACTCTTGACAGTTTTTTTTTTTCCTTTTAGACTCAATGCGATGTCTAGAATATCCAGAGCAGTTCTGAATAATAACAATGATAATAAACTGTTATATTTAATCCTTTATTGTAATTGGAATACCTATAATGTTTCACTCCTAAATTTCTGGTGAATACCTTTTATCAGATGAAATAAAATCTCCTCCTATTTCTTGCTTGCTGTTAGTTTTTCTGGAAATTCAGTTAGATATTTATCAAAATTATTAGCATGTATTCAGATGATTATACAGGGCCTCTCCTTTTTTATGAAGGTGGCTACTTCTAGAAATTCTAATGATGAACCATCATAGCATTCTTGATGGACCATCATAAATTCTTGAATTTATTTACAATCTTCCTTGTCTTTTCATACAAGTATTTAGTTATAAATTTTCTTTATTCCATAATTTAGATATGTAGTGATCTAGTTATTGTTCATTTCTAAACAGGTCATAATTTCAGTTTTGAATTTCTGACTATCTTTTAGAAAACAGTTTAAAATCTAAAAATGGATAGTTTTGTGATGATGTCATTTACTTTTTTTTTGCCACCTATTAATACTTTGAAATTTATCACATTAATTGTTCTATACAACTATAATATTTTTTGGCTTCTTTTAAAAAATGTTTTTACTGGTAGAGAAAAAGGGAGATAGAAACATCACTGAGATAGAAACATCATCTACTGGCTGCCTCCTCCACACTCCCTACTGGGGATCGAGCCCACAACCCAAATCATATGCCCAGACTGGGAATTGAGCCATGACCTCCAGGTTCATAGGTCAAAGCTCAACCACTGAGCCATTCTGGCTAGGCTTTTTTTACTTCTTTTGAATTTGAGATCTTTATGGCCTGATAAAACATCAAAATTTTTGATAAATTTCTTTTGAAAGTATCTGTATCCTCCTGGTACAGAATATATATGTGAGTACAGACCTGCATATTTATATACATACTAGAGGCCCGTTGCAGGAAGATTCCTGCAAGAATAGGGCTTCCTGCGGCTAGAGCGAAGCAGAGAAGGGAGTGAAACCCGCTGAGGTGGACTTCGCTCCCGCCCCGCCACCCGGCTGGTTTCCCTCCCGCCTCCCAGCTCTGCTGCCTTGGCTCCGTTCCTGTCTCTGCTGCCTCTACTTTGCTCCCTTCTGCAGCACTTCACTTCCACGTTGTATTCAGTCTTTTCTCCCAGCCGGTATATGCAAATTAACTGCCATCTTGGTTGGGTTAATTTGCATATAGTCGCTCTGATTGGCTGGTGGGCGTAGCGAAGGTACAGTCATTTAGCATATTTGTCTTTTATTAGTGCAGACTAGAGGCTTGGTGCACAAGATTCATGCACTGGTCGGGAGGGTGTCCCTCAGCCTAGCTGGTGCCCTCTTGCAGTCTAGGACCCCTCGGGGGATGTCCACCTGCTGACTTAGGCCCTATCCCTCTGGCAGTCAGACATCCTTCTTGCAGTCTGGGGCTCTTGCAGTCCAGGACCCCTCACTCTTTACGGCCCACCTGCAGCGGAGGCGGGAGAGGCTCCTGCCACCACTGCTGTGCTCTCCAGCTGTGAGCCCGGCTTCTGGCTGAGTGGAGCTCCCCCTGTGGGAGTGCACTGACCACCAGGGGGCAGCTCCTGCATTGAGCATCTGCTCCTTGGTGGTCAGTGCATGTCATAGTGACCGGTCATTCCACCGTCCGGTCGATTTGCATATTACACTTTTATTATACAGGGTAACCACATATATGAACATATCTGTTTACTCAGACTTGTTAGTTGTAATCATTGAAATCCTTTCTATATTTTACTTTGATCTGTGAACATCTGAGCAGGACGTATGTCACTCCCTCTGTATTCTGAATATCTTTGATGTATTTATTTTGAAGTTCTGTTGTTTGGTATATAACTTTTTATGATATAGCTTCTTAATTGATCATCTTTTATCAGTAAAATATTCTCCAGTGTCCCTTATGATGTCTCTCGCCTTTAATTCTATTTTTTCTGATGTTTAAATTACTAATTCCATTTTCCCCCACACTTGACTGGCATTTTGTCCTTTTGTTTAATTTTCAATTTTAAAAATTTACTTTGTTCCAGAAGCATGTCCTGTAATGAGCATACAGATAATTATTTTTTAACTCTCACTTGTGGCATCAGGAATTTGAAATTTCTGCATGGGCTGAGAATCCTCCAAGTCTTGACTATCTTGACCTTGACAAATTCTCCCCAACCTTTGAGAGGATATTCAAATAGCAGCTCCCAGGTGATACCTTCCCAGAAATTTCTAGCCTTGAAAATAAATGGATCTCTCCTATTTAGAAGTCGCTCTGTTACATTTAATTTCTAGCTCTTAGCACATTTTAAGTGTCTACTCAACTATTTTTTAAAAAATATATTTTATTGATTCTTTACAGAGAGGGAGGGAGAGGGAGAGGGATACAGAGCTAGAAACATCGAGAGAGAAACCGATTCAGCTGCCTCTTGCACACCCCCCACTGGGGATGCGCCCGCAACCCAGGCACATGCCCTTGACCGGAATCGAACCCGGGACCCTTGAGTCCGCAGGCCGATGCTCTATCCGCTGAGCCAAACCAGTCAGGGCTACTCAACTATTTTTCTTCAGGATCCATGAAAAACAAAATTCTCATTCTTTGCCACTTTAACCACCCTGCTCCCCACACTTGCAAACAATGCAAAAAAACCCGACTTCTGCTGTTCTTGGTTCTGCACCTCCTGCAGAGACACAGAGTCCCCTGCAGAGACCTTCTGCACACAGAAGGATTTCAGAGTGAAGACAGAGATAATGTGTCACATAGAGGGGCAAAGGCAGGAAGGCAGTGGCCTGTTTGGGACTTTACTAGGAGGTCGTTGTTGCTAAAAACGACTTCGCATCAAGAAGGGAGCAGACAGTGGTGGTAGGTGAGGATGAAAAGCAACAGATTTTCACGTGGAAATAGTCCTCATTATACAGATGAGGAAATGGAGACACAAGGAGGCTCAAACGTTTTCCCAGGGTCACAGAGATGGTCAGTGATGGAGCAGAGATTCAGATCCAGGTGGTGTGAGTCCACAAGCCGTTCTTCGCCGTTAGGTTTTGAGGGCAGCCTCTTTCTCATGGCACATCCCACAGGACCCCACTTGAGATGTTCAGACTTAAAGAAAAAGAGTAGGGGGGCTAAGCTATTTTGATGTAATTAATACAGCTCAGCTGGAATCTGTGGCTACATCCACTTTTTTTGGCCAAGGTGGTGGGCAGACCTGAGAGAGGAGACATGGGACCAACCCCCCAACCAGCCAGCCCAGAGTGGGCCCAGAGTGGTTGCAAGAAATAAGCTAGCTCTTTGAGATGTTATTATTGTTGTTGTTTCCATGCTAATATACTGGCAAATTGTTGGGGCCCAATGAATTTTGGCGAATGAAGGACAAAAATGGCTCAGATTCCACGTGACAACCTAAGAGTAGGCCAACCAACACACCAGCCATAAAAATTACATATTGCTTTGGACAGAAATATCCACCAATTCATCAGGGACTTAATCACGAGGAAATACAATTGCCTGTTATGTGCTAGATGCTTGTATGGGAAGCAGGATAACATTATCATCGGGCAGCACTAAAGATGAAAATCCTTACAAATTAGTGTGTATCAACAGATTCCACATCTGAGCTGCATGAATTACACCAAAATATAATTAATACTTAGTCCCACTATTCCTTTCTTTTTAAAGACATTTTTTGAATTCCCAGCATTGACTCCCTACTCATCAGTGTGTGAGGTGTATGGTGAGTAAGCAATATAGCATCACAGTTCTCAATGGGGGAAAACGACCAACTCAAGGCCTTGCATGTCAATCCGGGGCTATGCCACATCCTGCAGTTCTGCTGGGGCTGATTTGTTGAGCAGAGCTCACAGGCTGTGGTGCTGGTCTGAATATCTGGGTGGCCCTCAGAACATCAGCCTTTCACTCCATGATAGTGGGGGTTCCAGATACTCTCATGTGAAGCTTCTTTTCCTTTTATTTCTTAAGTGATCATAGCATGAAAATCACTGTTTTTAGCACACAGTTCTCTGAATGTTAACACCTGTAAAGACGCAGGTAACCTCCAGCACCGTTAGGATTCAGGACAGTTGACCCCACTCCCATGATACTCTCATGTGAAGCTTCTTTTCCTTTTATTTCTTACGTGATCATAGCGTGAAAATCACTGTTTTTAGCACACAGTTCTGTGACTCAGGTAACCTCCACCACCATTAGGATTCAGGACAGTTGACCCCATTCCCATGATGCTCTCCTGTCTGCTTGCTTAGCCACAGCCTCGCCCGACCCTCTCCCTCGGCAGCCACTGATCTGCTCTCCATCTTGCGGTCCAGTCTTTCTAAAAACGTCATATAAATGGAGTCCTGCCAACAATAACCTTTGAGACAGGCTTTTTTCACTCAGTGTAATGTCGTTGAGACCAAACCAAGTCTTTGTGCACAGTAGTAGGGCACTCTTTGTGTTATTGCATAGTTATTTAATAATTTATTGTTGAATATTATTATGGGGTGAATTGTGGCCCCCAGAATATTGGTTGAAGAGCTGTCCCCCAGGATCTCTGCATGCGACCTTACTGGGAAACAGGATCATTGCAGACCCCGTTGGCTACGATGAGGTCATGGTGGAGTGGAATGGGTCCTCAATCCCATGGGGCTGGTGTCCTCGCAGAAGGGCAGAGACGCAGAGAGGAGAATGCCGAGTGGAGACACAGGCAGGGAGAGGCAGTTAGGAGGAGACAGAGGCAGGGATTCCAGAGGCTTTCTGAGCCCAGGAACCCTGGGGCCACCAGAAGCCAGGCTGAGGCAGAGAGGGCCGCTGCCCCCAGGCCTCAGCAGAGCCGGCCCTGTGCACCTTGATGTGGGCTCCTGGCCCCAGATCTGGGAGATGACAACTTCTGTTGTTTTAAGCCATTCAATTTGTGGTGCTTTGTTACGGCAGCCCCCGGGAAGGAATGCAAGTCGAACTGCTAAAAATTCCTCACCATTTCTATGCACAGAAAGTAGCCGAGAAGACATAGGGCAAATACAGTGGGAAGGGAGGGGGTAGCTCAAGGGATTAAAGGTCACACTGGAAAAAAGTGTCGCAGAGGGCAGGGAACCCAGGTCCTGGGCCCGGGTACAGAAACGAATTGCAGGCTCTTCTTGGTGCTGCTAAAACGACTCACCTCAGCTGCTGAGTTCAAACCCATTTCTCTGATTACTAGGAAACTTAAACATTTCTACAGATAGTTTCACCTATTTATGCTTTTTAAAAAAAATTAAATTCTTTATTGTTGAAAGTTTTTCCTCCCTTGACCTCTCCCCGGCCGCTCCCCAACTTACACCATACACACAAATAAACTCAAAATGGATAAAGGACTTAAATGTAAGGTGGGAAACCATAAAAAATCTTAGAAGAATCCATAGGCAGCAAAATATTTATACTTTTTCTGAGTAATCTTTTTTTTTTCTTTTTAAATCTATTGCAGGAGTTTTAGAAATATTCTAGATTTCAAGTCTGTTTCTGTTATGTATGATACAGATAAATTCTCCTAAAATGTTACTTGTCTTGTACTAATTTTATAACTTTCTTCAGAGTGTTTTGTCAAATGAATGTCAAACAAGGTAAAATCATTCCATTTTTTTCTTTATTGATTCTTTTGTTTATTGCTTAACATTTTCTCATTAAGATTATAAAAGTATTATCCTATATTGTCCTCTAACCTAATTTTTAATGTCTCTGCAATTTAATTTTGTGTGTGTAATGTGAAGGATGAAAAACTTTAAAATTTTCCAAATGTATAGTCATGTCAGCCACCAGTTTTTGAAGTCAGTTCTGAAGCGTTCTCTGATTGCCAGTGCCACCGTCAAGGTATACAAATTTCTCTTCAACTCACAGTCCACCTCTGGGCATTCTACGTTAACAATGCACTTGTTAAATTTCTGTAGCTTCCTAACATTTTCTGATAGCAGTTAGAGCGCATGTTCCTCAATAATTTTTACAGAACTTTTTTGATTTTAAAAAATATTTACTTTAAAAATAGCTTGCCGATTTGATAAGAATACATTTGAGGGTTTACTTTGTAGAACACTGAATTTATAGATTCTTTGAGGGGAGAGATTTTAAATATTTGGCTTTTGAGTTATTCAGGTATTTTTAAAAATACTTCCATAAATTTATAGAATCCTATATAATAAAAGTGTAGTATGCAAATCGTCCCCTCCACCGGGAGTTCTTCTGGGAGTTGGACCAGGGAGAAGAGCCAGCCAGGGGAAGGGAGGGAGTACCGGGCCGGCCGCTGCCAGCTGCTAGGGACCCTACCAGTGTACGAATTTCGTGCATGAGGCCTCTAGTTTTCTTTATATTCTTCTTGCCTATTTATTTCTGTTTATCTCATTTGTTTGGAAAAGATAGATCTTTTCATCAATCCTGTTAATTCACTGTTGTTCAGTTACAGGACAGGAAATAATTTTTGTGTATTTATAAAGTATCTGGCCACCTAACTGGATTATATTATAAATTAATAGTTTTTCAGTTGGTTTTCTTCATTTTTCCAGTTAATCAGTCTTACCTTCCATGAATAGTGACTTTTCAGCATTTCTTTTCAAGTATTTCCTCTCCTTTACATTGCATTCACTCAAACTTTAGATTAATGATACGTGGTAAATGTGATACTAGGAATTTTGTCTTTTCCTGACTTTATTGAGAATGTTTTTTATGTTGGCACTTATGTTAGAGTTTTGGTAGATACAGTTTCTTGAGTTGGGAAGTAGTTTTTCCAAGAGTTTTTATTTTAAAAAATGGCTGAAATTTATAAAATACTTTTCCAGTGTCTACTGGAATAATAAAATGCATGTGTTCTTACTCTGTAATGTAGTGAATTATTTGACTAGAAACCCTAAAGTTTATCAGTTCTTTAATTCTGTGCCTTTACCATGCCTTGTAATTTTTGGTTGAAAGTTGGACCCGATATATTGGGTAATAGGAACCTGAGGCAAACAGACCATCAGTGTGAAGTGTCATATTAGCCGGCTATGGCCTGGGCTGTGTTTGTATTTGCTGCCAGAGACTTTCCCTTCCTACAGGCAGGGAATGAACCCTTCCCCCAGGTGGGGTAAAACTCAGATGAGGTCTCATCCTTTGGAGATTGGTCCTCTGTGGTGGGGATGCTCTGACTTCCTCTGCAGTGGTAGCTCTGGCCTCCCCTCTCCTCCACCAGAGCCACGGCCCTCCATTGCTCTTCCCTGTGAGAACCCGGTGGGAACACACATGTATGTGCTTCTCTGGACCTTGCCTTTTTCACCTCCAATACGTCCCGCAGATTGCTCCAGACCACCTGATACAAACCTAGCCGATTTTTTATGACCACGGAATTTTTCATGTGAGGGCATTCGCTTGGTTTTCTGCATTTTGGCTTCTGCGGGTAATTCTGCATTATTGAACCTCACACATGTTCTGTGTGCTGGTGCTTCTGTTACCCCTGGGGAGACTCCCAGGCATGGAAGTTCTGAGTGGGAAGGTCTGTGTGTTTTTAATTTGAAAGCTGTTTCCCATTTGCTTTCACTGGCAGGTCGTGTTGAGTAGTTTTTGAAAGCATTTGCAATTTCCTCCGCGGTTACGGATCTACTCCAGTTTTCCACCTCTTCTTGCATCAGTTTCATAAATCATGTTTTCCCAAGAAGTCATTCATTTTGCATGGGGTTTCAAGATTGGTGACATAACGTTTACATGTGTCTCATGCAATCTTAAACATGCTCCCCCACCTGTGGAGCTCTGAGCTGTGTGCCTTCGCTCTTGGTCTAGCTGCCCTCGATGTGACATCGCACTTAACTTAAGGACGCCCAGGGCTTGCCACTTTCTGCGTTTGTTTATTTCAGGTTCGGAATGAGTTGCCGCTCTTCCCTCCACGACAGTCATCCTCTGCCATGTGGGGGTCACCCATACCCCCATAGGTCTGGCTTCGACCTTGGCTACTATGAACTTATTCTTTGAAAAGGTTTTTTGTCATTTCTTGGGGTTTTGGAGAGAGAAAGCAGGTATTTATTCTAAAATCATCTATGGTTCAGTCTTCTCACCTGTACTTCTGAGGAACCAGCACCTTTAACAAAGTGACTTGGAGAGACGGGGACTAGGGATACAGCTGAATCCTTGGCAGATCCCTAGGAGGATGGTGACACACAGACGTGAGGCGAAGGCATGAGCTACTGAGCTACATCATGTGTGTTATCTCACTTAATTCCCACAGCTGGACTGTAAGGTAACCCCGTTATCGCATCCATTAGATAACAGAGAAAATCAAGGCTCAGAGAGGTACACCAGCTGCACTCAGCTAAGAAGTTCAGGGCCGGGGCTCGAAAGCAGTTTTCCTGATGTGCCCGCGGGCTGCTTTCCCGTGAGCAGCTAAGTTTTATTTCTCTGTCAACATCGCATTGACCTGCAGAATCACCAGGCCCAGCTGTCTGGTTGCCCCTGTGAAAATCTGCCCTCACGGCCCGTACTTTCTGAGCTCTGTGTTTTGATAGTGCCTCGAGCAGGGAACATTACAGAAATGAAATAGCCACAAGCCTGCGTCCTTCCCGCCCAGCTCACTGGTGGGTGCAGCTGATGGGATGCGGCTGTATGCGGCAGGGGCTTGAGCTGAGTGGGGAGTACCTGTTTTCCTGGTGTCAGACATCTATAGCTGCAGCGGAGGTTCTCGACCCAGGAGTTTCCTGCCCGCAGCAGCTCAGTCGGGGCGCAGGTCTGCCCTGCTGAGCTCAGCTTCGTCTGTTCCTCGGCGTGAGGTGAACCGGAGTGAAGTCGCTCAGGTGGCAGGAGCCAGCGTGGGAAGGCTGGCCCGTGGCCCGGGCCTGTTCACATTGTCGTGGTTATGACTTAAGTCGGCATGCTTGCGCAGGTTTTGTTTGTTTGCTCTTAACATTTTTATTGTAAAATAAAACATATCAAAAAGTGCACCAAAAAGTATAGTGGATGATAGCGCGCCCCTGCCCGGGTCAGGAGACCCTGCCCCTCCGACAGCCTGACTCGTTCCTCTTAGGGAAGAAGAACCACACCTTGGCCAGTTGTAATAGTTGGCTCTGCGCCTTTCTTGGGAATTTTACCACCTGTCGTTCTTAAACAATACGGCTTTGCCAGTCTTTGAAATTTACATGAGTGAAATGACACTAGACATATTACTTCACTGGACGTTTTGTCTGCAAGAGCCACTTCCTGTGTGGGGCTGTGGTTCGTTCACGTTCGGTTCTGCGTGGTGTTCCGTGGCGTGGCGCTGAGTGTTAGACCCTGTGTTGCTTCCAGTTCATGCCAGTGAAGGTGACGCTCGTGTCTCTCCTCCAGGACTCACACGGACACTCCCGTGAGCAGGCGCGTGCGGGCTCTCCCCTCGCCAAGAACTCTTGATTTTCTGTGGAACCAAATGGCTGTTCCACAATCAGTTCTGTTCTGCACTGTTTGCCTGAAGTTATTAACATCAGACCCCGGTGCAGGGCTCGGCCCCACCAGATGGCTCTTGTCAGACACCAGTCTGCACCCCAGGCCGCCACCTGTGCTCCCCTGGTCTGCGTACGCCAGGGTGCCCACAGCCTCCTCCATGGACTTGCTGATTTAGTGGAACAGCTCGCAGAACTCAGGGAAGCACTTACGCCACTGGTTTATAATATAATAAAGCTAATATAAGGAGTAAGGGGAGCAGTGAGATGAAGAAGGCGCAGGGCGGGGCCTGGAGGCTGAGTGCAGGCGCCCCTGCCCCGTGGAGCTCGGTGCACCCGCTCCCAGCACGTGATGTGTCCACCAGCCCTGAAGTCTCTGAGCCTAAAGTTGTGCGATTTCTGTGGAGGTTTCGCCACGTAGGCACGACTGATTAACTTTATTGCTTAGGAAATTACAAAGATCTTAGACGCTCCGGCCAGGAGCCAGGGCGAAGGCCGCAGTCTGCATCTCTTATGCTCTCTCAGTAGCCAGGCATTTTCTGGTACCTGCATTTGGTGCCTGTGTGCATGCGTTTCTGCGGAGGACTTACCCGGATCATTGGGTATTTGTGCCTCCAACCTTGCTCAATAATGCAAACTGCTTTACCACCTCATCCCACTGGTTCTGTGCCCCCAGCAGGCGCGCCAGCTCCCACTGCCTCCTGCTTTTGCTTATTCTTGGTGTTGTGTGAGTTTTCACCTCTGCTGACTGTGTAGCGGTAGCTCCTTGCAGCTCCAATTGTTGTTTCCCTAATTCTGATGGAATTGGGCAATTTTCTTTCTTTCTGGCTGTTTGGATTTCTTTTGTGTTGTGTGATCTGGTATTTTACTCATTTTCTTATTGATTTATACCGTCCAGATATGAATCCTTTGCTAGTTGTATGTGTTAGAAGTATATTTTCCACTGTGAGGCTTGATTGTTCTCTCAGTGATGGTTATGATAAATAGAACTTCTTAACTTTAATGGGATGAAATTTTATTATTCTGTGTCTTTAGGAATCGAGTCTTAGGTCTTATCTGAGGTTTCTCTGTCCACTCTGATGGCATGGAGGTATTCTCCTGGATGATCCTCAAACAGTCCTATGGGATTGACCAATTGGATTAAAAAAAAAATACTCCATCTTGTTTTAAAAGATCAAATCGCCCACTGGAATTAAGCATTGTTTTGATGTTATAGAGAGGTGTTATATAGTTATTTCTCTGGACAAATATTGAATCAGGATAGAGGTTTCAAATCTCTGTCCTGTAAGGTCATCTGAACATAGAAACTTCATACATAAAATTTTTCTGTGATGCTCCCTCATTTTACCCACGATGCTCAGTGTTTAGACACATGTTAGTTTACTCAGGCCACCTTAACAACATACACACACTGGGGTCTTAAACAGTAGACATTTATGTTTTCAGTTCTGGCGGCTGGAAGGCCAAAATCAAGGTGTCAGCAGGGTTGGTTTTATCCTGAGGCCTCTCTCCTTGGCTTGCAGACGGTCGCCTTCTGGCTGCCTCTTCATGTGGCCGTTCCTCTGTGAAGGATGCCCCAGGGTCTCCGTGAGTCCCCAGACTTCTTATAAGGACACCAGTCAGATTGGATAGGGCCCGCCCTGATGGCCTCATTTCAGAGTAATCATCTATTGAAAGGCCCTGCTCTAACTCTATCACGTTCTGCGGTATTGGGGGAACGTGACCCCAGATCCTGTGTGGGTGGGAGCTCCCTTGTGCTTCTAGGTAATGCACACATCTGTGGGGAGGACCAGAGACTTGCCTGGGACGCCTTCTGCCCGGAGGGCGTGTATTTTCTATATTAAAGGGAGCCTTTGTTGCTCAGGAGGCAGTAAGTTTCTTCTGTGCACTGGAATCTCACGAGGAATTCAGTGGTCAGGACACCCATTTCGTCGGCCTCTCTGACCTGACATTCGCTCTTTATGTGCATATGGGGAAGCCTGGTCTCCTGGAAGGCTCCCCCACTCATGCACATAGGAGAGGGACTCCTCCCCTGCGGCCTCCCCAGATGAAGATGGTGCTGCCAGGTGGAGAAGGCAGGGCCTACCGCTCGCTCTGGAACCTGTACGAGGAATGGGGCAGTCTCAGACCTTTGGCGGCCACAGTGACTTCTGTGCCAAGAAGATGATTTTTAAAAAAATTGAAGATTCAGTGTAAGATGCTAACCCTGGATGCAACAGCAGGCGTCACACCTGCTCTCTCTTCCCAGCCTCCGGGCCTCCCCAGGAGCCCGTGGCCCGACAGCAGTGTCCCTGCCAGCCCCCAGCCCGCGCAGCCACCGGAGCCCCTGTACAGGGCAGCAGCCTGCTGGTCCCCGGCCTCTGAGCAGAGAAAGCAATGCCAGCACCTCTAGGTTGGGAAGAAAGTGTGTCCTAAACCAAGGCTGTTTGGGGACCCTCACTTTGAAAGGCTCAGAACCCAAACGAACAGGAGAGAACCTCGCACCTCCTCTGCGGGCTACACTCCCACAGGGGCAGAGGGTGTCACTCAGGTTGTCAGCGTGAAAAGCTGCCTAGGAGTCAAGACAAACAGAGGTGGCCCCTGCCAGCCTCAGCGCCGCCTGCCTGCCCGTCTCCCGCAGGGAAGCTGGGTGGGTGGCACCGGCTGCTCCTGCTGTAGGAACCCGGGGAGGCTCGGGGGCCGGGCCACTGGCAGGGCGGCTCCTGGAGCTCCTTCGCCTGTGTCACGGCCCCTGCCACGCCCTGTGGCATCTGAGGGCTTGTGTGTGTGTGGGTGTCCCTGTGTGTTTACTTTCCCACTGTACATGTGTTATTTAATTCTTTGAACACTTCCATTATCTTAACAAACATATTATCTAGCTTAGGGGTGGAGAAAATAAGGCTCAGAGAGGTTCAGGAACTTGGTGATGACTGCACAGCACCAGGACCCGGATCTGTGTGTCCCCTCTGAGCTCCAGGTCTCCCCGGAGTGTCCATCTCCATCCACCTTTGCGATAATAACAGGTGGGAGCCACAGGCCATCCTGACTTAGGTTGCCCCACACAACTCAGGGCCTGGATGGGTGAGTTAATAGAAAGGAGACCAGGGTGTTTTCAGGATGAAGGCATGGATCCCACGCCCATGGGCATCGATGATGTCCTTGCTGGGGGCAGTTTGCTGCTCTCTGGGGGCCTTGTGCCTTTCCAACACCTGCTGGCTCTTTCTTACCTGTCTTTCTCTCCTCTTTCCTTCCCTCCCTCCCTCCCTCCCTCTCTCCTTTATGTGCCTGGTACCATACTTGTTATCATGGATGCAACAGTGAGCAAAATAGACAAAATGACCTGTGACTGTGGAACTTACGTTCCGTTAGGGAGAAATGGACAACCCTCAGCATAAAACAAATGGACATATCATGCTCCATAGTGATGACCAATATGAAAAACAAAACAAAAAACAAAACAGTGAAGGGAGCAGGGAGGGAGCGTTTGGAAGGTCAGGCAGAGTGGCCAGGGAGGGTCTCCCTGAGAAGGTGGCGATTGAGTACAGTGAGGGAACGAATGACATGGTCGTCTGCAGGAAAGCCTTACGGATGGAGGAGCAGCCAATGCTGAACCCTGAGGTGGAAGCATAGGAGAAAGAAGAGGTGGACATTGACATAGTGGAAGGAGAGCATGGCGGCACAGAGCCGGTTGGGAGGGCTTTGCAGGCCTTTGCGAGAACACTGGCTTTTTTCTGAGTTGGATGAGGCTCTGAGAGGTGCTAGCTACATCATCTGATGAGCTGTAACAGGGCCACAGGGGCCGGCGAGGGTGCCACGCAGAGGGCAGGCAGAGGTGGTAGAGGTGCTGGTCAGGGTCCAGCTGTGTTCAGGTGAAGGAGATAAGGTGGGATGTGGGTGTGAGACACAGTGGGTGCCTCTTGCTGTTCCCGTCCCACCTGGACAGTGGGGAAGGGAGACACTCCAGGTCTGGAATCCAGTTGTTGGATGTTGTCTGTGGCCCAGTGGGCAGAGGGAATGAGAGAGCAGACGGAGGATACAGAAGCCAAGAAACGGAAGCAGATGCCAAGACAGAAGACATATAAGAGGTTGGGGAGGATGTGAAGGGATAGGGGAGGCAGATGGAGAGGCAGGGAGGGTTTCCGACTGCACCAGGTCTGATGCCTGCAGGGGAGGAGGGAGCAACGGAGGAGGTGGGAGGCATTGTCGCTCATGCGATTCTAACAGAATTAGGTTTATCCAGGCCAGTGCAGTCCTCAAACCAGAACCACCCACCATGGTGCTCCCCACAGCAGCAGAGTGAGAGGTGCATGTTCACGGTGGCCTCGAGGAGGGAGCCCAGGTCTGAGTCAGGGAAGGCAGATCCACGTGGGTGTAAAGGAGCCGGAGCCACATGTCAGAGCCGTGAGCATGAGGAGTGAGAACAGGACGCCAGCAGCAGGAAGGGTGATAAAAATAACACTTACCAGGAGGCGCTTCCTACGGTGAGCAGGTACTTCAGCCTACAGAGGAGCGAACAGTGTCAGTCCTGTTTTCTAAATAAGAAAACTGAGTGCAGAGAGACTGATCGCCCTAAAGAGTGAGTCCTGGATGCAGACTCGGGCAGCAGAACTGGCCCTTCACGGCACCGGGCAGAGCAGGCACAGCTGCAGTCCATCCCGGGCGCTGTAGGCAGCCTGTGGGCGGGTTTCCTGGCTAAAGGCTCAGATTCAGGAGCGAGACTTGTCCTAGCACCACTTCCTGCTCAAAACTCTCTTCCTGCCTGGAATCCAGTTCCAGCCTCGATCGGATCCTCAGCCAGTGAGCAGCAGCACCCGGGTCCGTGTGAACACTCAGCCATGGAGCCATGGAGGGAGGGGCACACTGTGTCTGTGTGAACACTCAGCCATGGAGGGAGGGGCACACTGTGTCTACCTGAACACTCAGCCATGGAGGGAGCTGTGTCTCTGTGTCTACATGAACACTCAGCCATGGAGGGAGGGGCACACTGTGTCTACATGAACACTCAGCCATGGAGGGAGGGGCACACTGTGTCTACATGAACACTCAGCCATGGAGCCATGGAGGGAGGGGCACACCTGTGTCTGTGTGAACACTCAGCCATGGAGGGAGGGGCACACCTGTGTCTACATGAACACTCAGCCATGGAGCCATGGAGGGAGGGGCACACCTGTGTCTACATGAACACTCAGCCATGGAGCCATGGAGGGAGGGGCACACCTGTGTCTACATGAACACTCAGCCATGGAGCCATGGAGGGAGGGGCACACCTGTGTCTACATGAACACTCAGCCATGGAGCCATGGAGGGAGGGGCACACCTGTGTCTACATGAACACTCAGCCATGGAGCCATGGAGGGAGGGGCACACCTGTGTCTACATGAACACTCAGCCATGGAGCCATGGAGGGAGGGGCACACCTGTGTCTACATGAACACTAAGCCATGGAGGCTGTAGGAACACTCAACTCTGGAAGGAGGGCCACCACCTGTCTGACTTGCCTTCCGCTCTATTTGCAGGGATTACCCACATTGGTGCTCAATCAGTTAAAAAGTGCTGAGGAAATACACTCATGCCAAGTGCCTCCCCGATGCCAGAGCGTGCTCAGCTCAGGTGCTGGCACCGCTGGGAAGCTTCTCTGAGGTGTGCCCTCTGCCCTGGGGACTGGCCAGCAGAAAGGAGCGGCCTCCTCCACACGAGCCTGTTCCCTCCCTGTGGTGTGGCTACTTATGATTTCGTTTTCAGTGAGATTTCAGAGCTCACCACAACACCAGCTTAGTGGCTCGGCGTGGTGACCAGGTCCCTGTTCCTCAGGGCTCTGTGGCTGGTTCTTCTGGTTGTGGCCTCCTCAGCTGCCCTCTGCCGTCTGCTGGCACTCAGCGGGGATGGCCTTTTATGTCTGACAGTTGGCTCTGTGCCAGCCGGGGCGCGAGGGGTGACTCGGCCATGTGTCTCTCATTATGGAGCAGGCTGTTACCCTGCCATTCAGGTAACAGTGGCCGCAGGGCACCCAGAGCAGCAGGAGAGCAGACTTCAATGTGTGTGCACCCTCAGCCTTGCTCTGTCACATCCTCTCAGGTCCCATGGACCGAAGTGAGTCCCACAGCAAGGCCAGATTCATGTAGAAGCATCAGTCCCACCTCAGGACGGAAGACCACAAAGTCACAGTGTAAAGGTGCATCCACGAGAGGGGGCCTCAGTGGGCATCTCTGTCACACACCTCACCTGTCCCTCTGGGCCCAGCTAACCAGTGGTCTTCCCTTTTGCCTGTATTACCTCCTACAGTCTGGCCCTGCTTTTCATCTTCCTCATGTTATCTCAGTGGAAGTTTCTGTCTTTGCCCCAGATCTGCCTCTGTTTTTTCTGTTCCATCCAGTTTTTAAATATGTGGACATCGGCTCAGAGTGGACGGGTTATTTTTGCCCCTGGATGTAAGTTTTGTTAAATCCTGACTTCCCATCTGGACCATTGTTTTAGCTGCGTTCCATCCATTTGCCCGCCTGCCTTCCTGCCTTCCTCCCTTCCCTCCCTCCCTCCCTCCCTCCCTCCCTCCTTCCCTCCCTTCCT
>NW_005355753.1:673173-693166 GCF_000412655.1 Myotis brandtii | reverse complement strand
CCTTCCTCCTTCCCTCCCTTCCTTTCTTCTCTTCTTCCTTCCTTCCTTCCTTCCTTCCTTCTTCTTTTCCATCCACACATCTATCCATTTTTAATCCATTAGGCACAATGGGCTCTTCCTTCAGTGCTGTGTGGGCATCTCTCTAAGGCCAGGTGTGGTAGGGGAGACGCGTGTGCAGTGCCGGCTAGCCCAGGTGAAGCACATGGGACCATCACGGAGAGGCTGATCGACCCCAGACATGCCCCCTGAGAATCCTACCCTTCCCTCTTCTCAACCCTCATCTGACATGTTTGTTTTCCCCATCTTTTCTGCTAAACGGAAATTTCTGAGTACAAGGACCACACTCGCCTGGCTTGCTGTGGTGTCCTTCCCCCAGCACAGTGTCTCCTAACATTTGTTGAACTGACTTGAATTGAAAGCTACAGAAAAGAGATGACACTTGAACTGGGCTCCAAACACTAGCAAATAACATTTAATCCACAGCCGCTCTGTGAGGAGCTGGGTTATTCTCATTTTATAAGTGAGGAAGCAGGGCCAGGGGGTTAAATGATTTGCTCCAGGTCACAAGATGGGAAAGGGAGGGGCCAGGCTTCTGGTCCCAGAGCTTGTGTGCAGTTCACTGACAAATTACTGTCAAAAGCAGAAAAAACCCGAGGAAGAGAGAGCCACAGCCTCACTTATTGATGACTCACTGGTGATATTCTGCTCTCTTTCCACAGCCCTGAATCCCACCTTGTTGTTCATCCATCCTTCTGTCCCTCCATTCTTACATCCATCCTACATTCATCCTACATCCAACCAGCAGCTGCTCAGTGAGCCCCTGACTTCTTCGTCATAGCTGCACCCCTGCACCTAGACATGTACCTGGTGTGTGCTCAGTGCTAACTGACCCGCATCCCAGGCAGCTGGAGGCGGCATCCACATGGTAGCAATTAGAGATCATGGGCACTGGGGCCAATTTGCCATAGGTTCACATCCTGGCTCCACTGGATGCCTGCTGTGACCTCGTGCAAGTTATTCAACCTCTGCCTCAGCTCACTCATCTTCTGTACGTGGGGTAGTGACGGTGGCAGCCTCTGGGATTATTAAAGGGTCGAACATTGACACACACACACACTCTTCGAATATTGCCTGACCTGTTGGAGTCCCATTTTAAAATTACTAGTCTGTTATCTACTAAAGAGGGAATATGCAAATTGACTGTCATGCCATAATGGTCAAGATGGCTGCGCCCACAGCGGAGGCCGAGTTCCTGTAACAAGTCTTAATGAGCAATCAGCAGGGACCTGAGGCTGCGTGGTGCTGGGTCGAGGCACCTCAGGCTGCGCCCCCCCCACCTTGGCATCAGGCTGGGGGACCTCAGGCTGCGCTCCCCACCTAGCAGGGCTTGATAGGACCTCAGGCCATGCCCCCACCCCGGTGCTGGGCTGGGGAACCTCAGGCTGTGCCCTCCGCCTGGTGGGGATTTATGGGGACCTCAAGGCATTCCCTCTGCCCCAGCCTGGGCTGGGAGACCTCAGGCTGCGCACTCTGGCACCGGGCCAGGGGACCTGAGGCTGCACCCATGTCTGGCGGGGTTTGACAGGGGACCTCAGGCTGTGCCCCCCCCCCAGCGCCGGGCTGGGGCACCTGAGGGTGCACCGGGGGCCCTGAGGCTGTGCCGCTACCTGATGGGGCTTGATGGGGGACCTGAGGCTGCGTGCCATGAGTGTGCGGGAACTTGACTCTGGGTCCTGCAGTGTGCCCAAGACTCTGACAGGAGGAAGATTTTCATATACATTTTACTATTTTTTTTTCATCTCTGACACTTCTATTATAGAGAAAGGGCAAATAGCAATATTAAAATATTTCCTCTAATTAATCCCCTTTTAATGTGCATGACTTTCGTGCACTGGGCCACTAGTCATTAAATAAATGGATAATGTCAATCAAGAAATACAAGGTCACTACTGTCATAAAGCCTACATTTTAGAGGAAGCATGTGAAACTCAAGGCCGGCGGGCCACATGCTTCGTTTAAATAAAGAGGATCAGACAGGCAAACAACCTGATAACCAAGACAAGTCCAGACAAGCACAGTCTTCTGTAGCTTCCCCTCTATGTGGAATTGTCCCCTTGTCCCTGTCGTTGCTTCTTGGAAAGCAGGTGTATGGGACCCTTGCTGCTCTCTCACTGGGCCCGTTTGAAGAAGGAGGGGATGCTGCCCCTCTGAGTGTTGTTCATTCATGGCACTAACAAGAATGCCAGGCGGGCATGGCATCCATATGCCCAGTCCAGCCTGCATGCCCACGCTGGCTGCTGACTGCAGACCATACCTCCCCCCAGACTCACACAGATGCGCCTGTGTGCCCCATGTACAAACATTGAGACACATACACACAGGTGTGCTCCATGTATAAACACTGAGACACATACACGCAGGCGTTCCCGTGTACAAACACTGAGACACATACACACACAGGTGTGCCCCCTGTACAAACATTGAGACACATACACACAAGTGTGCCCCGTGTACAAACACTGAGACATATATACACAGGTGTGCACCGTATACAAACATTGAGACACACACACACAGGTGTGCCCCCTGTACAAACACTGAGACACATACACACAGGTGTGCCCCGTGTACAAACATTGAGACACATACACACACAGGTGTGCCCGAGCACAGTGTTCAGAATGAGTTTCTGGTGATCCTGGGCAGCTGGCTCCTCTGTGTCACTGCTGCTGAGCCCAGTCTGCAGCCTGGGACTCTGCACATAAGATGTGACTGTAGCCTCCAGCTCTGCTTCCTGCTTTTACAAGCTCCCTGGAGCCCAGAAGGGCCATTTTCAGCACCCGGAGTGGACTGGATTGGGAGCACCTGAGGGGGGAGGCGTGGCCACGGGAGGCTCATGCTGGCTGTGAGGCGTCTGCAGGTGTGTGATCAGCCTGCCCAGGGGTCGTGGGCTTGGAAGCTCTTCCCCGACGGCACACTTCGCTGCAGCACCTAGACAATGCCAACAGCACCAGCTGTGGCCGTGTGCCTGCTGGATGGCTCCACGCCAGGACCTGCTGTCTTCCTTGGCAGCTTCAAGACTCTCCTGTTGGGGTTGCAAGGTGGTGCCAGCAGCTGCAAGCCTCACGTTCTTACAGCTGAGCAGTGGCGTGCGGGCCTCTGCCCTCCACCCGCCACGGTCCCCTTGGCGCTCATTGGCTCTAGTTAGACAAGGACACGGGATACGCCGACCGGCCCGAAACACCTGGAGCTGAGGGTGAGGTCATCCTCCTCAGGGGACAGAGCTCAGAGGGAGAAGTGGTTTCCCACGGATGCTCGGTGTGGTCACCAGAAGGAGGAGGGTGGTTTGGGCCAGAGACAGTGGACTTTGCCACGATTTCCCTGCGTGGAGAGCTCCCCTCCTTGTTGGCACTTGATGCCCTTCCGTCTCCTTCCTGTGCCTCCACAGCCTGCGGAGTGAGCTTTCTCACGCATCGCTGGTTGTTTGCGAGGCCGCCCGTCCGTTAGGCTGTGAGGACCAGGAAGGGAGCGCTGTGCCTCACTCATGCTGGGTTTTCAGCCACATGACTTCATGCTGGAAACGCGGTCGGGGCTAGTGAGTGTCACTGAATGAAAGGATGGTACCCTAATGCCCTGGGCTGACCAGGATGTCCTTGCCCACATCCTCACGTTTGGGTCCAGCCCTCCGCCTGATCATGCCTGGCGTGGGGCCCTGCCCCATCTTCAAACACCCTCCTCCGCGGTGGCACTGGGCTGAGCAGGGTCCCCCGCAATTCACGTCCACCCCAATGTGTGAATGCAGCCTATTGAAGTAGGGCCTTTGCAGATGCATGAGTGAAGAGGGTCACACTGGGTTAGGGTGCCCCTATTAGAAGAGGTGCAGAGACAGGCGGTGCCCCCAGAAGGCAGGCTGTCTTGTGAATTAGAGGCGGAAATGGGGGTGATGCGGCTATGCCAGTATGCAAGGCTCTCGGGTACCACCAGAGCGAGGAGAGACACAGAGGGCTGCTCCCCCAGAGCCTGAAGAGCAGCATGGCCTGCCCGACACGGGGATCCACATTCCAGCTGACAGGGCTGTCTGTGCAAGAGTAACTTTCCGTGCGTCGCCCACCCGCCGTGTGTGCGGTGTCACAGAGCCCTAGGGATCGAGCACCATGCAACTGTGCTTGTTCATAATTCACTCAGTTCGTCAGCAGATCCCTGTTAGAGATGTGCTGAGCGCTAGGCCTGGAGATGTGAGGTGAGCAGGACAGTGGCCGCACATCCGGTCTGATGGTCCTGCCCAGGGCCAGCGTGACAGGCAGCAGCCTCCCCCCCGCCCCCGCCCTCATCCCACGGGTGCCTCTGGGAGGAGCCCGCAGCGTAGCAGAGTGGGCCTGGTGAGCGGCTGATTCTGGGCTCAGGCTTAATCTCATCCCGGGTCCACCCTCCCAGATGTGCGGCCTCGGCCCGCGGCCCCTGCCAGCCTCAGTGTCTTCCTCATTGTGGGTGGCGTGGGGTCGTGGTGAGGGCGGGAGGAGCGGCTGCAGGCCAAACGTTCAGCCCCACACCTGGCCCACATCAGCGGTTGTTTTCTTCAGCTGCTGCCTCCATAGACTTAAGAATGTGGACATATCAGCCTTGAACCACAAGGTGGGATGTGAAGTCCCCATCCCTTCCTGTTGTGCTTACTCAGTGGCGCTCACGCGTGCTCACATCAGAGCAGAGCAGGAGTCTCACCTCCCTTGTCCTAGAATTCTGCTCCGGGTAATGCAACCAGAATGATCGGACTGTCTTAGCCGCGTCACACGGACCGGCACTGAGCTCGTAGGCAGCGCAGACGGGCCAGGTGCCCTCACACCTGCTTCCCCATCAAGGGCTCGTCCAGATGGCCGCTGGCCCGGAGGGCAGGACCCGTGTTTCCGTCTGTACGTGTCATGCTGAGTGATCAGCCCGCTCACCAGCTGCCGGAGGTCTTCTGGGAGCCTGACTCCATTATGTAGCATATTGCCGACAAGATACATCCCCCTCGGTACCGCACACAGGGTTTTATCAGCTTTTATCTGAGCCTTTGGAAGAAATGCTGAATATTGGGCCCCAGGCCGAGACTGCCCTCCCTCCTGGCTGAAGCCACGGAGACGCTGCGGAGACACTGCTCTGGCCGCGTGTCCAGCCCCGGTGAGGCTCTGGGAGGTCTGCGTCAGGAGGAAGTGGCTGTGGCGCCTCTCCCAGCCCAGACTCCCTGAAAACCCCAGGCAGCTGTGAAGCCAGTGAGCGCATCTAAGACAAGCTCCTGGGGTTCCCTCGCGCACCGACCCTCACAGCCCTCGCGGGTCCACTGAGTTCCAAGGGACCCGAGCCCTGGCGGTGGGACTGTCCTTGGAGAACAGGGGTCTGGCGTGGCCGCTCCCTGCAGTGCGCACTGGCTTGGGGCGGGCGCAGTGCCCAGCTCAGTCCATCCAAAGGATGTTTGAGGCGGCCCCCTGCTGGATGAGGAGACTGAGTCTGAGGAAACGCCTGCCTTTCCCGGAGGCTTCTGAGGGCAGGGCGCTGAGCTTCTCGGCCCCAGGCCTGTGTCCCGGCTCCGGGCTCGCTGGCCTCCTCTCTCAGCACCTCGCAGGCGTGCCTGTGGCCCAGCAGCGTGTGTGCCTGAGCAATGCATGAACTGCATTTGCCTAGTGGCTGCCTCATTCGTGGGACCAGTGTCACTGGTCAGGGACCATGTCTGCTTCCTCATCTGTGTTCCTCGCAGCCCAGCACAGTGCCTGGCACGTGGCAGACATGCGACAATTACCTGTTGAATGAGCTCAGGGCTCCTGCTGCAAATGTGCCGGAACCCACTGCTCTGAGTGTGAGGCAGACTTGACGTAGGGCGGCCTCCCCTGTGCAGGAGGTCTCAGTCCCAGAGGGGCTAGCCTCTCCTCCCAGAGCATCCAGAACTCATTCAGGTTGGTGACACCCTTTAAAGCGCCTTGTAATGTGCAGCTGCCGCAGCGGCCTTAGCCAGGCGCAGCGCCGGCCATTACCGGGACTGGTGCTAACGGGCATTGTCACGCCTCCCGTTGCCAGGTTGTGAGGTCTGCATGCCCCCGTGATTGCTGAGTAACTCCTGGAGTGCTGAGGTTGCTAAATAAATAGGTAAAATAATAGAACGCACAGGCGTGCGGAATGGACAGAGACGGCCCAACACAGAGGACCTCCTGCTGGCTGCCTCTTAGGGAATTAGGGCGACTCGAGTTCGGGCAGCAAGAGAGGGCTTGTAGTTTGGGCGAGTTCCCTGGTTCCTTGGAGGGCGTGGTGCTGTGCTGGAGGGGGTCTGCTCCCCACGCATCCTGTGGGAGGAGGAAGTCAGCTGCTTAAACTGTGATGAGAGCGTTTGGCCCGTCCAGGAGGGGAGAAGCAGCAGCCGGTGTCTTGAGCGGAGCACAGGGGTGACTGGGAAACGCCTAGTCTCCAACGACTAGAACAGGCAGGCAGCCCACAGGGGGCTGGTCCGGGGTTGAGCGCTAAGTAGGAAGAGCGGAGCCAGGACAGGCGAGGGCCAGCTCACCCCGTCAGGACCAAGGCATTCCCCACGGGGCGTGCTTTCACCTCCTCTTGTCCAATCAAAGTACAGTGTGAAGTGAAGAACTTAACCCAAACTGGACTCTAAGATTCCGAGTAAAAAATAAAGACGTAACCAGAGGAAGTCGTGCCTAAGAACGCAGGCCTTCCCCGGAATGTACAGGATTCGCTCAGTGTTCATTACACGTGCACAATGAAGGTGAATGGCCCTTAGACAAGTTAGATTTTTTAAAAATCCTCCTCACCCTGGGAATGCCTGGATGACTGAGACACTCAGAAGGGGCTGGATTTTGGGGTGAGCTGGGCCAGGTGAGGTGTTACCTGGGTGCGGTGGGCAGGGTGACCAGTGCCTGACAGAAGGCTCCTGGGGCCTGGGCTGGCGTGGGGCTCTTTCCAGAAGGACTTGATCTGGGAGATGGGCGGTTCATCAGTGGCCCCAGGTGGTTGTCCTGGGTTGACGGGGGACAGGCCAGAGCAGGGGGCAGGAATCTGAGAATGGTGGTCCCAGGGGCGGAGCTGCTCCTGCAGCCGGGAGGCCAGGGCACCGGAGCGGGCAGCTCTGAGTTCCAGTCTAAGCTCTGTCTCTTCTCAGCAGCGAGATGTAGGATAAAGAGCTTCACGTCTTTGTTCCCCGATGGTCTCATCTGCAAGATGGGACTGAAATGGCACCGACTCTAGAATCTCTTTAATGACAGTGAGATGTGACCGGATATGTTCAGCGTCCAGCTCAGGACCTGGAACACGGTCAGTGACCAGTGAGTGACCCCAATGGCTGCCGGTGTAACCGCCTGATTAAAATAAGGGCAAGATAACGAAACGGCAGCGGTCAGAGCAGCCTGAGGGTTCAGGGCGCACCCGGGAAAGGCAGCGGCCACTGGGCTGTGCCGGGCGGCAGAGCTGGGGCAGGAGTGTCTAGGATCGGATTTCAGACACGCTGGTTTGCGAGAATACTTCTTCACGGAATTGCTTTTGGCAGCTGTTATCATTTATCACAGGGTGCAGCAAGGAGTTCATCTTGCCTGGGAAGCCTGGCTTTTGTCCTTGAGGGCTGGGACGTGGTCCAATGTCAGACATGCAGGGATGTCTTTGTTCGCTTGGACCTTGGGTCACGCTGGATGGTCTGACGGTACGACTTAGGGTGGGGGTGGCCAACCCACAAGGTATTTGGGGTGGGGCTTTGGGGCACGCCCAGTAAAGCCCTAAGCACGGAGGCTCAGCGAGTGTCCTCGGTTTGCTGGACTCCCTGCACATGGTCACGCACTGGTGTCAGGAAAGCTGTGCGTCCTCACGGCACGGGGAGCGGACATCCGGAGCTCCCCGGTCCTCTCCCTGCACTCTGCCCGGCTTCCACAGCTGACCTCACTCTCCATCCCTCTCATCAGCGTAGCTGTCCGAGCTCCCGTTTCTGGAGTATACTGTCCAGAGGGCAACAGGGATGAGCCTGGAGACCCTGGGGCATCGCTCCTCCCGTCTAACTCTACCTCTCAGGAGGTTGTGTTCCTGCAACTTCCTCTCGGTTCTGCGAGAGAAGTGAAGGGAGCGGGTAGAGCAAGGGCTGGGCCAGCTCTGAGTCGGGCAGGTCTTGGCTGCTCTTTCTAGACCATAGTTTACTGATGGCGGGTTGTGTCTCCAGCAAATCTCTCCTGATTGCGCGTGTACAATCGCTAGTGTATGAAGGTGTGTCTGAGTGTCCTTCCAGCTCCGGGAGCTCAGTGGTTCCTCCTGTTCCTCTGGGCGTCCATGCCGAGATGATGCACCAGGATTTTAGGGCCGCCTTTCCACCTGCAGGGCCATGGCCACTCGGCGCCTTCATGAGGGGGATCTGTCCACCTGGGTAATTCCGAGGATGCCAAGCAAGTTATTGGGGCGCAGGTGGTTTCTCTTGGCTGAGGAGGTTGGCTGCTGCCTTCCCAGGTGCCAGGAGGACAGCAGTTCACGTGCTGATGCGACTGCTCACCTGTATGGCTTCCACCTCTGTCCACAGAGTCCTCCTGACCCAGGGACCCTGGCCTCGGCCTCAGCACCAGGCTGCTGCTCCCCCTGTACTGTGTGACCCTCAGGACAGCGCTGCAGGGCGCGCGGATCCTGGTCACTTTCCTGGCCCCTCATGGGAAGTGAGAAGACATTCCCTACGCTCATATCTGTCATTTCATTCATAACTCCTGTTGCACTGGCCTTGCCTCACCAGGTACCCCGAGCAGAGCCTAACCTCATGTTGCTCTTCGCCTCCTCCCCAGCCCGTGGGGTTTCTTGTAGCGGAGAAAACCTCGTTCTCACAGACCAGTAAGTGTGTTCCCCGAAGCCTGTTGTTTCGCTCGGGATTTTGGTCTTTTGAAACTCAAAGAATGTAGGCGCTGAAACTCAAGAAGCCTTTTTGCTCAAGACTGTCCTCTTTGCCTGGAGCTTCAATGGCCTGTTTTGAATCTCAAAGGCCAAGCACTGACTTTCTCTTTTCGGATCCCTGCGAGAAAGAAGTCCTACACTGAAGACCGTGGGCATGGAGTGCTCTAGCTATTGAAGGGGTAACAGAACATATCTAGAACCCCAAAAATATCAATCAATCAATAAAATTTACATCAGCTCCTAGGTCACAGTAATCAGCTCTGACTCAGTCAGACAAGGGGGGACTGGGAACTCAGGTTCAGGCCACTCCGCTGAGACCCGTCCCCGGGCTGGTGTGAACCCAGGCCTCTGCGGAGTGTGTCTGGGAACGCAGGAACGTTGGGGTGACGTGCAGCCATTGTTGATTGTCACCCAGGAGGCAAGGCGAGCATTTCAGCTACACCAGCGCATTTTCCCAGGAAGGTGTGTGATCCCTGTCCCCCTTTCACAGATGGGAACACTGAGGCTCGGAGATTCGTTCCTTTGTTAGCTGGTGATGGAACCAGGAGTGAAAGTCAGCCCAGAGCCTCGTGGCTAAGCCTTGAGAAGAGAAGTGTGGGATGCAGAGCCATGCAGTACTTGAGGGAGGGGATCAAGGAAGAGGTGAATTGAAGGAGTGTGGTCCCCGGCTGTGGTACCCCGTCTCCCTTTACCAGGAAGGCCCTTCCCTCCGCTGTCCGCGGCTGGCTCTTTCCATCATTCAAATCTCAGATCTAAATATCATAGAAACCTTGGCCACTGGGCTGATCCCCGCAGCGTGCACAGCCTTCCCATGGCCCCTGCTCTATGTTTAAGCAGCCTGGCGCCCCCACCTCTGTCCTTCCATCTGTGAGGACCACCCGTGTTTGCTGCCTGTCTCTCTCTGACTCTCTGGAGCACAGGCTACTGAGGTGAAGTGTTTGTGGTTCTGGCCTCGGGTCTATCCCCGACGTTTTAAAAGTTCCTGCTCATCCAAGCCTGCTCGATTAATATACGTGAGACAGTGTGGCTGAGCGAGAAGGTGCCGTTGGAGGAGAAATGGCCGGTCTCGCAGGCCTCTGAGCACATTTGGGAAGGACAGTGACAAGCCTGACCACTCACTGCTTTCAGCTGGTGCCTATGCTGCTTGGGAAGGACCTGCCGGTTGGCGGTGGGGCTGAGTGAGGTCAGAAGCACCTGCAGGGGGAGCTTCACTTGTTTGCTGAAGGCCGGCCGGCCCGGCCCTGCATCACACAGGGGTTCTGTGGATGGGAGTTCTGGGCAGGGACTCGCTGGAGCCCCTGGAGCTGAAACAGCGGAGGTTTAGGTCTGAGATGATCCCGGGATGTGGAAATTCAGCCCAGACACCCTGAGAGGAGGGGCCGGGGAAGTTCAAGTTCTGACCTGGTTTCTGTAGCCCTTTGTGGGCGGGGAACGCCGGCCCCGACCAGTTTCTCAAGCTGTGCTTCTTCAGAGCACTGGGCACAGCTCCTTCAGCTCCGGCCACCAAACACTTTCTGGGTATCACCTGGGCATCACCGGGCATCACCTGGGTTTCAGGAAGGGACGGTGCCCAAAGTCAGCTGCTTTAGCCCATTATTCTAGGTTTCCTCCCCTTAAACTTGACTGGTTTGATATCAAATGTTTGCCATGTCCAAGCACCACCTGTGGTTAATATATGTAATTATATGTGCAATATATACTTATTACATGCCATACACATTATATTACATATGCCACAAATATGTATGTGTATATATATATATGTGTGTGTGTGTGTGTGCGCGTGTGCGCGCGCGCGTGGGCGGGTGTAAACCTTTACTTAATGTCTTTATTCTGACTCAGCATTTAAATGGAAACTTTACATCATTAATAAAAATGGAAAAGAAACAAAAGGTATCACCTAACTCAAGTAGAAGGGAATTACAAACTAATACAATGAGAAGAAAACAATATGGATTTTATGCCTTTAAAACAAGAGCTTAGCAAGTTCCGTGTGAGATATAAACAAGAGCAGTTAGACTTTCGAAGTGGCCGGAGAGGCAGGAGGAGGAAGTTCAGTTCCTCTGTGTCTGTTGGCTTTACCTGCTGCCGTGTTGATGCCCCACCTCCAGGCGTCTGAGCCCTGACCCGCGCTGCACCTGCAGGGGCCTCGGGCCCTCCACCTGCCCGTCCGTGGCATCTGCTCCGTGACCATCTGCGCTGCAGGCGGCTCTGTCTCCTGACACTCCCCCCAGGTTCTCTCTCCTTCAGGTGAGAAGGTCAGGAGCACGGGAGGCTGAGTGGGTGAGAAGGAAACAGGCCTTAAGATCCCCCGAGAAGCCAAGACATTCAGGCAGATGGCACGGCACTTAGGCAGAAGGAAAGAGTCAACGTGGCCTGTTTCAGGGGAACTGCAAGCCGCTCATGCCAGTGGGGCTGGATCAGCATGCAACCTGCAGGGAAGGAAAGAGGGGGAGGGAGGAGGTGGAGGCTCGTGGGCGGGGCACCCCAGGACAGCAGGCCCCGCTCCTGAGTGTCCCTGCATGTGCTGGCTGCCGTCCTGGCTAGTGTCTGTAGTTACAATCCTACTTGGGTGGCACAGCACTGCCTTCTGGAAGAAAGCTCCTTCTGCTGCATGGATACTTGGTAAGTTTTGAGGGTGGGTGGGAGAAGCGTGTGAGCTTCTAGGGTTTTGTTTTGGTTCGTGAGATGCAGGCTGATGGGAGAGATGACTTTCTAAGGGTCATGAAGGGGAGTTTGTGAAAGGTTGGGAGGTTCCCTTAGGGGAGGAATGCAGGTGTCAGATGGGGAACGTGCTGACAGGTTGCTCTCTGGGCAGAGTCGGGTGCTGAGACAGTGCCCGAGCAGGCGTGGTTTACTGAGGAGGCGCATGTGGGAGGTGCTATGGGGAGGGACAGGGTGCATTAATGTGCCAGCTGCCCCAGGGGCTGCCTAACACTGTGGAACTCTGGGAAAAGGGGTAAAAGATGTCTCAGAATCATCCTTACCGAAGGCAAGTCCATGATGAAGGGTTGCCCCAGGGGGGCCACTAACTCCCAGGCCCAGTGACGGGTGATGGACGCAGGCGAGGCAGGCTTCTGGCTCAGGCCGTTGGAGTGAGACGGGTGTGTGTGGGGGTGCTGGGGTCTGAGTGGTATGTGGAGGTCCCCAGCACCTGCCGGCCGGGAGGTTGCATCTGCTCCCCAGGAACCAGGCGAAGTCTGCAGCCAGATGCCCATGTTGCCCGCGCGGTGCCAAGCTGCATGGTGGGCAAGGTGGCCCTCACCTGGCTGCACAGACCTGGCGCTGTCCCAGCCTCCCACGGGCACAGCTGCCCCGTCTCACCAGTGCTTTCTTAGCTGTAGTGACAAAAACCCAACTTAGGGGACTTAAAACCCAGGAAAACGGAACCTACAGATTTGGAATAGAGACGCCCTGACGGCCTTCAGGTACAGCTTGATCCCAGGCACTCACATGATCTAATCAGGTTTCCTCTGTCTGCCTCCGCTGGTTCCATGCTCCTCGTGCTACGATGAGATGGCGCCCGGAAGCTTCAGGCCTGTAGCCTCTCTCCTGCCCCCCTAGACAGGTGGCTTCTTCCTGCTACGATTGCAAGGAACCCCAAGACCGGGTCCCCCTGGCACTGCCACGCCTTCCTGGTGTGTTCCCTGAGGCCCAGGCTGCTTGGCTCCTTAGGGCTGGAGTGGGCTGAATTCCACGGAAATCTCAGGGGCTGAGAAGAAGTGGGTGCTATTGGTGAGGAAAAGAAGGGTGCATGGGTGCTGGGCAAACAAAACCCAAGAGATACTTCCACAACCAAGACAAGCCAGCAAGATGCTCAGAGATGGAAGCTCAGACCGTCGTAAGGACCTTGTGTAAAACCAGCCTCTCGGGCAACTGCAGCCCCAAACATCCATCCTGATGACCATCCGCTCCCATCCGGGCCGGCTTCCTCTCAGAGCTGCGGGCTGTGGCTGGGGCGGGGGCGGGGGCCAGTGTCTCAGGGTGTCTGACTGCTCTGACCTTGAACTGTGGGCCTTACAGCCTTACTGGCAGTATTTAACACAGATCTGTTCTCCATCCTTGTCAGATCCCAGATCCCACTTTAGTATGCGCGGCGGGGGGCGGGGGAGGCGGACGCTCCATTGATTGCTCTGAAGGGGAGGGCTCCGGAGCAGACACAGCCCTCCTGGAGGTGCCTCGGGGGCGTGGTGGGGGTTACAGGGGGATCTTTCTTGCTCACTTTTACAGACTCTTCTCTGCGGGGAGGATGGGACTCCGGTCATCATTTGCCCAATATTCTTTTCTTAGGCTGGAGGCCGAGGGGCCGGGGTTCCAGTCACCAGCCTTTCCAGAGAAGATTGACACTCAGCATCGTCAGGTGGCTGATCAGTGGCAATGGTCAGGATCAAAATGCTTCCTATCAGCTTGACTCAGGCAGTGGCTGGAACCGAGGGAATGGACACATCCTTGGACTTGGGATGGGGGGAGGAGGAGGGAGGGAGGGCGTTCTGGCCTCTTTGTGGGGTGTTAGGCATTGTTTATAACACCGTTTGAGATAATGGGGTATTCCATTCTAGAATCCAGTGACATTCTGCTTGCTTCTCTTTGGTAAGGGTCCAGGCCATTTCTGTGCATAGTAACATTGATAATAGTCTTTTCTCCCTTTCTTATGTGCCGGGGAGACTGTCTCCCTCATCTTACTCCGTCCTCACTGCACCCCCTGCTACACTGATGAGGGCACGGGGACTTGCCAGGTCACAGCTTGCGCCAGGTCACACAATGGATGTTAGCGGGACCTGCATTTTTACCTTTGACACCAAAGATTGTTCCTTTAGCCACCACTACCCATTCCCTTTCACGAGATGGCTTTGTACACCCGTCAGTGTCGGATCTGGCCCCATCTCTGAGGGCAAGGATCCAGACAGGCCCATTACACCCTGGAATGTTAAGACATGGAAACTGGAGGCACCCGGCCAGTGCAGACCTCCTTAGCCACGCCCACCGGGCCCACTGGCGAGGAAGGACTGTCCCTGTTCCCCAGATGTTTCCCAGATGTGTGGCTGTGAGGTATATCTTCAAGGCAGAGGAAATCTGCCAGGACTGCTGTCCTGTTGGGATGTCAGGCAGATTCGATGCTCTGCCTGGAGACACACCCAGTGGCTCTCCGTCTGGGAATCTGTCATCTATCTTGCTGTCCCTCTTCCAAGATTGGCTTCTCAGGGGCCACTGAGGCACAAACACAAACACAACTGCGTGCCCAGAACTGACTTGCTCTCTGAGCTCCGGTCCTTCGTCTGCAGAAAGGGCCGGAATAGCACTGATCACAAGGGATAACCTGTGAGGCTCACATTCCGCCCTGCGCGTTAGGGATTCAGGAGATGCCAGTGGCTACTGTTCTGTCTTATTTTGCCTCCCCGGTCCCATTCCTCAGGGGAGGAAGAAGGCAGGCACCGCTCCATCCTGACCCGGGACTGAGTTCCTGGAAGGGATGGGGCTGGTGGGTGGGGAAGGGGGCAGGAGCCTGAGGCCTATGGGCAGGCGCGAGGGGTCAGCAGCCGCTTCAGGAAGGGACAGCAAGTTCAGTCTCGCTGGTGACACTGGGTGTCACAGGCTCCGGCGACAGACAAGAAGCGGTAATTGAGGTTGGCTGTGGGCACTCCTGAAGTTCAGCAGGAAATGATGGGGTGACACAGGCGGCAGAAGATGGCGAGCCTGTCACTGCGCATTAGGGACTGAAGCAGATGCTGTTGGCGGCAGAGCCTGTGGCCGGGGTGGACACACAGTTGTGGACGGGCTGGTGTTCCAGTTGCTGTGCTGGTGACAAACCACTGCAACCCCAGCCCCATCAGGGCAGGCGTCCTGGGGGTCAGGAGCTCGGGGCCTTGTCTGGGCTCCCTGATGTCTGGGCCTCTGGGGGGAAGACTTACGGGCTGGCAGTGACTGGTCTCAGAGCAGGGGCCATCCATCGGGAGGTCTCCACTCACACAGCTGGTGTGATGCTGGTTCCCGCTGGACCTCAGCTGGGCTCGCAGGTGGAACGCACTAGCGTGGTGTCAGGTACTGAGACTGAGTCCCCTGAGAGCAGGCACAGTCCATGGCATTTCATTATCCAGCCTTCCAGTCTCACAGTGAGATGCAAGCCAGGTTCAGGGGGAGGGCACAGTGGCATTGTGGGAAGCCTGGGGGAGGGGGCAGGAGCCCCGCCCTGTGGGGGCAGGGATGTCACAGTGGCATTGTGGAGAAGCCTGGGGGAGGGGGCAAGAGCCCCGCCCCATGGGGGGAGGAGGGCACAGTGGCATTGTGGGAAGCCTGGGGGAGGGGGCAGGAGCCCCGCCCCATGGGGGGAGCAGGGCACAATGGCATTGTGGGAAGCCTGGGGAGGGGGCAGGAGCCCGGCCCTGTGGGGGAGGAGGGCACAGTGGCATTGTGGGGAAGCCTGGGGGAGGGGGCAGGAGCCCCACCCCATGGTGGGAGGAGGGCACAGTGGCATTGTGGGGAAGCCTGGGGAGGGGATGTGCTTGCATCCATCTGTAGGAAATCTAACCTGCCACCATGGATTAGCTGTGTGATGTTGGCAAATCACTTAACCTCTCTGTGCCCCAGCTTCCTCCCCTGTGAACTGGGGCTACTTATGGTACCTTTCTCATTGGCACCTTGTGCAGATTAAATGAACCCAGAACATGAAAAGGACTCAGGACACAGCCAGGCCCGCCACAAACACCAACTACAGGCAGCTGTTCACTGTTGTGATAGTCACTAAGAAGGTTTCCAAGGCAGAGCCTGGGGGTAGGAAGCAGCCAGGCACAATTCTGAGACCCAAGCCAAGGAACCAGGCCCCGGCCAACCTCCTAGAAACAGGGCCTGATGCTGCCCCGAGTGTGAGACTAGAGTGAGTTTGCTTCCCTGTTGGGCCAGCATGGGTCCTCGAGGTGGTGCCTCCGTTTTAGGGGCAGGAGAGGGGGCCAGTGGCCCCTGCGGGTGGGCCCAGCACAGGAGGAGTGCAGGGCCGGGCTCAGTCCCTCTAGCACATCTGACCCTGCAGCGCTTCCTCTCCCTCTCTCGGAAAGCCCCTCCTCCTGGCCAGGTGAAAGGCCTGGAAGTGAGTCGTGTTAAATCACCAGTGAGTGACGAAGGACAGTGGCTGGACCTGCCGTGACCAAGCCTTGTTTAATCCGCTTGGGGATGTGGAGTTAAGTGGAGAAGAGTGGCACGGTCAGGCTCCACCACTCACCCCTCGCTCTGTGCACCCCCACCCCCGTGGAGTACGTCGGAGTGTTGTGGTCCCAGGTGATGGGGACTCAAACCAGCTTAAGCTAAAAAGGAAAATTATTTTCTCGCTTAATGGAAAAGTCCAGGAGGAGACAGCCTCAGTTGGGCCATGGGCTCAAGTGATGCTGCTAGGAATCCTGTCTCTGCCTTTCAGAGCCACTTTCTTGTTCATTTTGGGTCTATTCTCAGTTGGGATGGATCCATTCACTCACTAATGTACCCGTCTAGTACTTATTAGGGCGTATGAGGCACCAGGTGTGCTACAGGCACTGGGGACGCAGCAGGGAACAAGGCAGCGACGTCCTTGATCTTGTGGAATTTATTTCCAGAGGGGAAGAGAGAATAAATGAGTAGACAAATGGCAACGGATGTGTAACTTAGGATGATGCTGTAATGAAGGCAATAAAGCTATGCACAGGGACATAGAGTGAGAGTAGAGGGAATGACCATAGAACACCTCTGTGAGCTGGCGACGTGTGAGAAGGGGCACACATGGTGAGCCAAGGACACGTGTACTGAGAGGGAGCCAGGGTGTGCTGATGAGGGGAAGCGTTTCGAGGCAGCAGGAACAGCACCTGCAAAGGCTTTGAGGCAGGTGTGATCTTGCTGTGCTCTGGTAGCTAAAGGAGGCCAATATGGCTGGGGCTCAGTGACCAGAGGAAAGTCATGTGAGAGCAAGTCAGAGAGGCAGATGGTAGGGGGGTTGTGTCCACGAGAAAGAGCTTGTTATTTTAAGTGTAATGAGAAGCCACTGATGATTTATAAGTAGGGGAACAATATGATCTTATTTGCCTATTTGAAAGATCACTCAGCTTGGTGGGGAATGTGGTGGCAAAGAGAGACATTTTTGACTCAAGGCTTAAAACCTTCCTGATTAGCAACCCTTCCAGACAAAGTCCCAGGGAAGGATCTCATTGGTCAGACTTGAGTCACATGCCAATTCATGGACCAATCACTGTGGCCATGGTGATATATTTTGAATGTCCCAGCTGAGGTCACATACCCACTCTGGAGTTGGGGGATAGGGTCAGATCCACCCCATCCACTGAGACTGAAAGAGTAATTCCTTATATGAAAATTGTGGGTACACTCAACAAATGAGGTGATGGGTGCTGGCCAGGCAAAAGTTACAGGAGTCCTCTGTGCCCCTCAATGTAATTCCGGAAATGGGTACACACTCCCTGCTTTGAATATTCAGTGATGTCCAGAGAGCTGCTTCCTCCTGTCCCTCTTCCCACTTCCCCCTCCCCCCTCCCATAGAGAATGGCTTCAATGGTGAGGCATTTCTTCCAGGTTTTAACCAGGGTAATCTCACCTCTGTGACCCTCACTCTACCTCCTGAAGCCTGCCAGGTGAGCCACAGACCTTTGTGTGGAGCCCTTGTGATGGGAGTAGTTCCTGTCCCTGGGCACTTGTTTTCCTGCCTACAGAACCTGAGCTCATTCCCTTCTCTTCCAGGTCACAGTATCGCCGTTCTGCTCGCTTTCCTAGGTGTGCTGAGGACTTCCTCAGATTTTCAAATGCTGGGTTCTGCTAACGGGGGGGTGACTGCTAGTTCAACGGGAGCAATTTCTTATTTTAAGCTTGATTTAAGCTGAAATAAAACAGTACAGTATGCAAATGAGGTTGTTCCCCACTCTAGACAGAGATGTCACACTAGCCAATAAATCATTGCTACTGGGGGAGATGAGGTGAGGACAAAGCAGCTCAAAAGCAGGAAGGGGAGTTCCAGGGAAGTCGCCTGGCCCTCTGGCTTCTGTGACATGGTGCTAGGCTGCAGTTCGCAGGCCTCTGCTCATGTGCAGAAGGAGAGCTGGTAGGAATGTTTCTCCCACACCACCCGGATGTGCCTCCATTTGTAGGACCCATCATGTTTACTGATCATGCATTTACTTCACAAGCATCGATTAAGCATCTGCTGCGTACCAACTACTGGGAAGTCGGGATGTAGAGATGAGACAGCAAACCTCCTGGACTCTGGGTGGTGTGGGGGATGGACGGTGGTGTGGGGGATGGACGGTGGTGTGAGGGATGGATGGGGTGGTGTGGGGGATGGATGGGGTGGTGTGAAGGATGGATGGGGATGGATGGTGGTGTGGGGGACAGATGGGGTGGTGTGGGGGATGGATGGTGGTGTGGGGGACAGATGGGGTGGTGTGGGGGATGGATGGTGGTGTGGGGGACAGATGGGGTGGTGTGGGGGATGGATGGTGGTGTGGGGGACAGATGGGGTGGTGTGGGGGATGGATGGTGGTGTGGGGGACAGATGGGGTGGTGTGGGGGATGGATGGTGGTGTGGGGGACAGATGGGGTGGTGTGGGGGATGGATGGTGGTGTGGGGGACAGATGGGGTGGTGTGGGGGATGGATGGTGGTGTGGGGGACAGATGGGGTGGTGTGGGGGATGGATGGTGGTGTGGGGGACAGATGGGGTGGTGTGGGGGATGGATGGTGGTGTGGGGGACAGATGGGGTGGTGTGGGGGATGGATGGTGGTGTGGGGGACAGATGGGGTGGTGTGGGGGATGGATGGTGGTGTGGGGGACAGATGGGGTGGTGTGGGGGATGGATGGTGGTGTGGGGGACAGATGGGGTGGTGTGGGGGATGGATGGTGGTGTGGGGGACAGGGTGGTATGGGTGATGGACGGTGGTGTTACTTCACAAGCATCGATTAAGCATCTGCTGCGTACCAGCTACTGGGAAGTCGGGATGTAGAGATGAGACAGCAAACCTCCTGGACTCTGGGTGGTGTGGGGGATGGACGGTGGTGTGGGGGATGGACGGTGGTGTGGAGGGACAGGGTGGAATGGGGGACACAGATCAGAACATCAATGTGGCAGGGAAGTGGGTTCAGGGCTGTAATAAGAGTATATCCCAAGGGGATCCTTCTAGAAAGGGCCTGAGACTGGGAGGGCAGAATACACCGGTGAGGCACAGTGTGCTTGTGCGTGTGCCTGTGAGTGTGTATGCATGTGTGTGTACGTGTATCTGTGTGCATGTGTGTGCATCTCTGTGTGTGCATGTGTGTGTGCATGTGCACATGTGCTTGTGTGCCTGCATGTGAGCACATGTGCGTGTGTGTGTGTGTGTGTGTGTGTGTGTGTGTGTGTTCTGGACAGTGGAAGCAGTGTATATAAAGAAAGGCACCAGGCTGGAGAGAACAGGTGATGTGGCTCACAACCTGCCTGGGAGGAGAGATCAGTGGGATCTGGCCGGATATTAAGCTTGGTCGGTTGACAAGGATCAAACAGTGTGGGTCCGGGGATGTCACATGAGGGTGGTGGGAAGATGGAGAGTTTCAATCCCGGGCAGTGACGTGACCAGAGCTTGTTTGAGAAAGATGACGCTGGTAGATTTGCAGAGGGTGGATGGAGACGGGTGGTTGGGGGAGAGGCGGTGGGAGCATGAGCAGGCAGCGGGCAGGGAGGCCGGGACAGAGCGAGGTGGTGGCTGTCCTCACAGTCCTGCTGCTGTCACAGCACATGCACAGGCCGCATGGAGGCCCTCTCCCTGGCCTCCTCTGACAAGCGCTCCAATCCCGCTCATGATCTTGTCCCACCTGACCTGCCCCCTGCCAGAGCCCCACCTCCAGGTGCTATCACACCGGGGCATAGGCTTCACCCTAGGAACTTGGGGCGCACAGACTTCTATCCACAGCAGAGGCCAAGGGGCAGTGGGGCGGCGGAAGTGTGAGGGGGTGGGTGATAGCAACATGCTCGGTGACCGACTTCCTTTCAGGCCTGAGCAGTGGCAGCCAGGCTCTGCACCTCGTCCTTGGGCCTCACGGAACAGGGTCCCAGTCTCTTCCCGGAGCCCCTCTGGCACTGAGCACAGGATGTGGGCGCTGCCTGTCTGAT
>NW_005355753.1:670494-673085 GCF_000412655.1 Myotis brandtii | reverse complement strand
CTGCTTGTTGTGATCATGCAGGGAGAGGTGAGGTGCGTCTGGGAGATTCCACACAGGAAGTCAGACGGCACAGCTGGGTCTCCAAGCCCACGTCCTCGCCTCACCCAGAGGCGGGTTTCCTGAATTGCTGGCCACAGGTGCACTCGGGCCTGCGACCTGGGCAGCTACCTCATCCCTGGGGGCTCTGGGCTCTTGCAGGTCTGTGATGAGGACTGAACCTGGTGGGCAGTGGGGAGCGGATGGGTGGGGCCTGTCTGGACTGGGAGAGCCCCTGAGTCAGGCTTCTTCCTTCCCTCCCCTCCTGGGTGAGGTCGCGGGGGCTCGTGCGGGGCTGTAGGGAGGATGTGTTCCTCGGCTCAGGCTCAGGGTTTTGGTCTTCCCTCTAGTTTGTGTTCAGTGTTTTCCTTTCTCACTTCAGCCAGTGAGAACGCCCCTGTGAGTGACAGCTGGCATTCTGGAAGTGACAAGGCGCCTCCTTGGGGACGGGCTGTGCTGGGGATGGTGTCTGTGCACAGTGTTCAGGGAGTGAGTCTGTGCAGGCTCCTGGCGGTGTGTCAGCCGCTGCAAGCCCAGCCCAGGGACAGGAGGCCGCTGCCACGAGAGACCTGAGATCCTGCCTCCCCAGCGTGCTCCCGGCAGCCCCCTGCCCCTCCTGACTAAGCTCATAGGAGACTAACAGCCTCCTGGCTCCTCCCCTGAGCCCAGCCTCCCCCACCACTCCCCCCCAGCCCTGGCTCCTCCACACTGATGATGATGGTGTATCAGAGCACTGGGGGTGAAGGTCACTTTATGCTCCAGGCAGGATCCTAGGGCTTTGCATGCGTTGACTCCTGGCTCCTCGAGCGAGTCTGTGCAAAACAGACCTCACCGCCCTCTCTGCGCACATGGGACGGGGCTCCCCCAGCGGCCCCTGCACTCCACCCTCAGGCGAGCGGATGCCAGGGCAGCGCTGAGCCTGGTCTCCCGGGTTCTGTCATTGTCTCCCACCAGTGCTATTGCTTACGCAAGTTTTCCTGTGAATTAACTCATTTTGAAAAATTTCACGTGGATTAAAATGAGAGAAATGCTCTCTTTCCAGTCAGCGCCATGGGTAAAGGGCAAGCATAGCACAAATAATATGCAAACGCAACAGAACAGTTACTTCTGACGGGGCCGGCCGGCCAGGCTGTGCCGGAGGTGGGCACGCTCTGTGCTAAAGGGACATGGATGAGAGTTAGAGGGATGTGAACTTTACAGCATCAACCCAGACTTCCTCCTCCATGCAACCCGGAGCCCTGCACAGGCAGCTGTTTCTCATACGACTTGTCGCTCCTCACGCGTGGCCCTCCGTCTCCCGGAGGCGCCCGCACTCCCGCAGGCAGCCCTTTACGTGGGAAAGCACTGTTTGACGAGCTAAAGCGCAGTGGGACCCTGATCTGTTTGATGTCTCCATCTCTCCCCACTCCCTGGAGGGGTCGCTGTCCCCACTCCAGTGTCACCATTCTGTGCACTGCCTCTCTCCCGCCTCCCTGCCTTCCTGGCTGTCCCCTGCGCCTGGCAGCCTTCCGGACTCCGCTGGCACAGGCCTGCACGCCTCTCCAGGTACTGCTCCTGCGTTCTCTGCTCTGTGAGGCCTTCCCCAGACCAGAGTGGAGCACCGGTCCCTCTGCTGCCTGGTTCATGTGTCGGCCATCTCAGCTGTGCCTGCATCCTGCAGGCTTTGAGGGACACGCGGTTCCTTGGCTAACCCAGCAGGCATCCCCTGTGTCTTCCCGGGTGGAAGCTGGACAGTTCAAGATGCATTTCCCAGCCTCCCAGGCCAAGGGAGCCTGTGACCCAGTTCCACCCATTGCCATGCTGGGCTGCCTGCTGAGTGACTCTAGGAGTTTGGGTTCCTGTGGGTGAGGGCAGAGCCCACTAGAGCTGCCCCTCCCACTTCTGCCATGGTAACTGCAAACTGGTCACAGGGCAGCCTGTGTGGGGGGTGTGGTCACAGGGCAGCCTGTGTGGGAGGTGTGGTCTCAGGGCAGCCTGTGTGGGGGGGGTGGTCACAGGGCAGCCTGTGTGAGGGGTGTGGTCACAGAGCAGCCTGTGTGGGAGGTGTGGTCTCAGGGCAGCCTGTGTGGGGGGGGTGGTCACAGGGCAGCCTGTGTGAGGGGTGTGGTCACAGAGCAGCCTGTGTGGGAGGTGTGGTCTCAGGGCAGCCTGTGTGGGGGGGGTGGTCACAGGGCAGCCTGTGTGAGGGGTGTGGTCACAGAGCAGCCTGTGTGGGAGGTGTGGTCTCAGGGCAGCCTGTGTGGGGGGGGTGGTCACAGGGCAGCCTGTGTGAGGGGTGTGGTCACAGAGCAGCCTGTGTGGGAGGTGTGGTCTCAGGGCAGCCTGTGTGGGGGGGGTGGTCACAGGGCAGCCTGTGTGAGGGGTGTGGTCACAGAGCAGCCTGTGTGGGAGGTGTGGTCTCAGGGCAGCCTGTGTGGGGGGGGTGGTCACAGGGCAGCCTGTGTGAGGGTGTGGTCACAGGGCAGCCTGTGTGGGAGTGTGGTCACAGAGCAGCCTGTGTGGGAGGTGTGGTCACAGGGCAGCCTGTGTGGGGGTGTGGTCACAGGGCAGCCTGT
>NW_005355753.1:666657-669318 GCF_000412655.1 Myotis brandtii | reverse complement strand
GTGGTCACGTGGTCACAGGGCATGTGTGTGGGGGGGGTGTGGTCACAGGGCAGCCTGTGTGGGGGGCGTGGTCACAGGGGGGGGGGGGTGTGGTCACAGGGCAGCCTGTGTGAGTGGTGTGGTCACAGGGCAGCCTGTGTGGGTGGTGTGGTCACAGGGCAGCCGTGGGTGGTGGTGTGGTCACAGGGCAGCCTGTGTGGGGGTGTGGTCACAGGGCAGCCTGTGTGGGGGTGTGGTCACAGGGCAGCCTGTGTGGGGGTGTGGTCACAGGGCAGCCTGTGTGGGGGTGTGGTCACAGGGCAGCCTGTGTGGGGGTGTGGTCACAGGGCAGCCTGTGTGGGGGTGTGGTCACAGGGCAGCCTGTGTGGGGGTGTGGTCACAGGGCAGCCTGTGTGGGGGTGTGGTCACAGGGCAGCCTGTGTGGGGGTGTGGTCACAGGGCAGCCTGTGTGGGGGTGTGGTCACAGGGCAGCCTGTGTGGGGGTGTGGTCACAGGGCAGCCTGTGTGGGGGTGTGGTCACAGGGCAGCCTGTGTGGGGGTGTGGTCACAGGGCAGCCTGTGTGGGGGTGTGGTCACAGGGCAGCCTGTGTGGGGGTGTGGTCACAGGGCAGCCTGTGTGGGGGTGTGGTCACAGGGCAGCCTGTGTGGGGGTGTGGTCACAGGGCAGCCTGTGTGGGGGTGTGGTCACAGGGCAGCCTGTGTGGGGTAACACCTCAACATCCTAAGGAAGGAGGATGCCAGACCAACCCCGTCCTCCTCCTGTCGCCCTTGCTGCATCGGGTGTACGTGTCGTCCTGGGTCGGCTGCTGTTAACTGCAGTTGAGCACATTCTCACAGACTTGCTCTTCGAGTCTCCAGCCCTCGATGGACTTTGAGCCTTTCCCAGGCAGAAGCACAGGGTCCCCACCATCCCCGCACCCCCACCGGCTTGGGGCGCCGTTGGATTTCTCATTGTCATCACCCAAAACAGCGGTGTGGTTCCAGGTCTGTCTGACTGGCTGGAGCCGGGGTTCCTCACCGCTGTGCTGTGGTTCTGCCACTGCTCAGAGTGGAATGAATGAAAGAGTGAATGAATCACGTATCAGCAGGAGAATTTGCAGAAATTGGCTTCTATGCCCTTTTACTTCACAACTTCATTAGCACTTGCCTTACAATGTTTAAGACGAGGCTGTCTTTTGTTTTGTGTTTGTTTTTCTAACTTCCTTTATTCTAACCCATGAAAGTTTACATTCTTGAGCTTTTAGCCGGCATTGAAGGGTGGCTGTTAGGATGGATCAGGTCCCCTGACCTGCCAGGTGAGTCGGGTGCGTGGATGAATGTAACTCAGCCACCTGGGGTATAGCTGTGACAGAGGAATGATAGAGGGTGACTATTTTAACACGGTCCTGCTAGACTCTGGGTTCTGTGTTCTCCCTCTCTGCCACCTGAGTGACCCCTGCTTCAGGATGGCTGGGAGGCCCTGCCGTTGACATCCGGTCTGCCGTTCGGGGAGTCGGGGTGGGCACCCCTCGGGGCAGCTCTGCGGTGAGGCTGGGGGTGTGACCCTGCAGCGCCAGGCAGGGTCTCTGGCTTCCCTGAGCTCATGTGCGTTGAACCCTCCCTGCTCCCTGCAGGTGAAGACGCCTGGGACGGGACCCACCCCTGGCCCCGCACACCTGTCTCTGTCTCTGCCCGGGAATGTCACGTAGCAACCCTGGCTCTGTGCCGCCCGGTCCTTGTAAAACTGTCTGGGAGCAGCTCTCAGCGCCTGTGGAAACGTAACCAACCCCCCGGGAGCCAGGGAGTAACGGGACGTTCAGCAGCCCATCGATCTCAAAGTGCTCTGCCCTTCGCCCTTAGTTCCCTGCTCCCCGCACTCACACAGGAGAGCTGCTCCGTCCTTCTCTCCTCCATCGCTTTCTCTCCTCACTCAACATCTTCCACACGTTCTGCAACTTTACATGAAGCCACATGCAACACAATCAGTGTTACCATAAGCTGATGGACAGAAACAGAGCTAAGTTCCTAGCGTCCCACTGACGCTGAGCAGAACGATGCTGAGCAGGAAGGTGCCGAAGGAGAGGGGGCTCTCGGAGGGCCTGCGCCCTGTGCTCGCGCCTCAGCCCTGTGCTCCTCACCCTGCTTTCCTCTGCCTTTCCTCGTCCTCTGCCCCCTGCGCTCATCTTATTACAACCCCCGCCGAAACCTGTGTGGCCAGACAGGGCCTTCCTTAGAGTTTTGGTGAGTGGGAGAAAATGGGTTTAGCGTGCAAGGATTAGGGGGAGTTTAGAAATACAGATGCAGCAATATCGTTTGATCTTATCCTCTGCATATGTGTGCTATGATCTGTCTATGTCTCTCACTGTGCCCTTCTCTATACCCACCTCCACACCACGTCTCTATGCTAATATGGGTATTAATCTGTGGTTTGTTTCTGTGTGTCGTCCCCTGTTCCCTACCCCCTTTCCCTCCTCTCTCCTGGTCCTGTCCAACCAGAGAGACAGCCCGCTCCGTGCTGAGTGCCTCTGGGAAGGGATCTTGCAGGGAGAAGGCGCATGTTGCCTGCACCCCACTTTTTTCCAGGCTTTGTGTCCAAAAGCTGAAGCTCCAGACGGGGCGACGGTTTTGGCTGGAGGGTGTCTTCATGGGGAGAGTGTGGGTCTCCTCACCACCCTAAAGAGG
>NW_005355753.1:644423-666478 GCF_000412655.1 Myotis brandtii | reverse complement strand
GCCGTTGGATTTCTCATTGTCATCACCCAAAACAGCGGTGTGGTTCCAGGTCTGTCTGACTGGCTGGAGCCGGGGTTCCTCACCGCTGTGCTGTGGTTCTGCCACTGCTCAGAGTGGAATGAATGAAAGAGTGAATGAATCACGTATCAGCAGGAGAATTTGCAGAAATTGGCTTCTATGCCCTTTTACTTCACAACTTCATTAGCACTTGCCTTACAATGTTTAAGACGAGGCTGTCTTTTGTTTTGTGTTTGTTTTTCTAACTTCCTTTATTCTAACCCATGAAAGTTTACATTCTTGAGCTTTTAGCCGGCATTGAAGGGTGGCTGTTAGGATGGATCAGGTCCCCTGACCTGCCAGGTGAGTCGGGTGCGTGGATGAATGTAACTCAGCCACCTGGGGTATAGCTGTGACAGAGGAATGATAGAGGGTGACTATTTTAACACGGTCCTGCTAGACTCTGGGTTCTGTGTTCTCCCTCTCTGCCACCTGAGTGACCCCTGCTTCAGGATGGCTGGGAGGCCCTGCCGTTGACATCCGGTCTGCCGTTCGGGGAGTCGGGGTGGGCACCCCTCGGGGCAGCTCTGCGGTGAGGCTGGGGGTGTGACCCTGCAGCGCCAGGCAGGGTCTCTGGCTTCCCTGAGCTCATGTGCGTTGAACCCTCCCTGCTCCCTGCAGGTGAAGACGCCTGGGACGGGACCCACCCCTGGCCCCGCACACCTGTCTCTGTCTCTGCCCGGGAATGTCACGTAGCAACCCTGGCTCTGTGCCGCCCGGTCCTTGTAAAACTGTCTGGGAGCAGCTCTCAGCGCCTGTGGAAACGTAACCAACCCCCCGGGAGCCAGGGAGTAACGGGACGTTCAGCAGCCCATCGATCTCAAAGTGCTCTGCCCTTCGCCCTTAGTTCCCTGCTCCCCGCACTCACACAGGAGAGCTGCTCCGTCCTTCTCTCCTCCATCGCTTTCTCTCCTCACTCAACATCTTCCACACGTTCTGCAACTTTACATGAAGCCACATGCAACACAATCAGTGTTACCACAAGCTGATGGACAGAAACAGAGCTAAGTTCCTAGCGTCCCACTGACGCTGAGCAGAACGATGCTGAGCAGGAAGGTGCCGAAGGAGAGGGGGCTCTCGGAGGGCCTGCGCCCTGTGCTCGCGCCTCAGCCCTGTGCTCCTCACCCTGCTTTCCTCTGCCTTTCCTCGTCCTCTGCCCCCTGCGCTCATCTTATTACAACCCCCGCCGAAACCTGTGTGGCCAGACAGGGCCTTCCTTAGAGTTTTGGTGAGTGGGAGAAAATGGGTTTAGCGTGCAAGGATTAGGGGGAGTTTAGAAATACAGATGCAGCAATATCGTTTGATCTTATCCTCTGCATATGTGTGCTATGATCTGTCTATGTCTCTCACTGTGCCCTTCTCTATACCCACCTCCACACCACGTCTCTATGCTAATATGGGTATTAATCTGTGGTTTGTTTCTGTGTGTCGTCCCCTGTTCCCTACCCCCTTTCCCTCCTCTCTCCTGGTCCTGTCCAACCAGAGAGACAGCCCGCTCCGTGCTGAGTGCCTCTGGGAAGGGATCTTGCAGGGAGAAGGCGCATGTTGCCTGCACCCCACTTTTTTCCAGGCTTTGTGTCCAAAAGCTGAAGCTCCAGACGGGGCGACGGTTTTGGCTGGAGGGTGTCTTCATGGGGAGAGTGTGGGTCTCCTCACCACCCTAAAGAGGGAGGCATCCTTCAGCCCACCCAGTTGGCGGGTGAGTGAGGAGGGGTGAAGGGGGCTCTCTGGGTGCAGAAGAGGTGACAGGGCTCACCTGCTGGATGCGCCACAGGAAGGTGCGGGTGTGGTGCTGCTAGGCAACGGGCCCAGGCAGCTTCCACACACGGCCAGGTGCTCAGCGCCTTGACGGAAGCAGCGTCATACTGGACGGCCATGCTGGCCGGGTAGGTCACCAATGTTGCCTGCCCCCCACTTTTTTCCAGGCTTTGTGTCCAAAAGCTGAAGCCCCAGACGGGGTGAGGGTTTTGGCTGGAGGGTGTTTTCACAGGGAGAGTGTGGGTCTCCTCACCACCCTAAAGAGGGAGGCATCCTTCAGCCCACCCAGTTGGCGGGTGAGTGAGGAGGGGTGAAGGGGGCTCTCTGGGTGCAGAAGAGGTGACAGGGCTCACCTGCTGGATGCGCCACAGGAAGGTGCGGGTGTGGTGCTGCTAGGCAACGGGCCCAGGCAGCTTCCACACACGGCCAGGTGCTCAGCGCCTTGACGGAAGCAGCGTCATACTGGACGGCCATGCTGGCCGGGTAGGTCACCAGAGTCGCCAGCATCTTGCCCTCCAACTTCCACATGGGGACATTAAGCCTCAAGGTCAGGGGAAGACTCCAGAAGAACTAGGAATGTTGTCCCCTTCCCCCCCGCTCCCCCCACTCTGCATAATGGAGACTTAGGGTCAGAACTGGAGTTGCTTGACAATGAAGATGGTAGACAGACAGACAGACAGACATATTCAGCCCACCCAGTTGGCGGGTGAGTGAGGAGGGGTGAGGGGAGCTCTCTGGGTGCAGAAGAGAGGTGACAAGGCTCACCTGTTGGATGCACGCAGGGGACCGCGAGACGCCACAGGAAGGTGCGGGTGTGGTGCTGCTAGGCAACGGGCCCAGGCAGCTTCCACACACGGCCAGGTGCTCAGCGCCTTGACGGAAGCAGCGTCATACTGGACGGCCATGCTGGCCGGGTAGGTCACCAGAGTCGCCAGCATCTTGCCCTCCAACTTCCACATGGGGACATTAAGCCTCAAGGTCAGGGGAAGACTCCAGAAGAACTAGGAATGTTGTCCCCTTCCCCCCCGCTCCCCCCACTCTGCATAATGGAGACTTAGGGTCAGAACTGGAGTTGCTTGACAATGAAGATGGTAGACAGACAGACAGACAGACATATAAACTTGTATGAATGTTTGTATGTGTGTACTGCACCCCCATATTTGAGTGGTATAATTCATACCCAGTTCCTCATTTCATCGATAACCTATAAGGATATGGGTATAACTGAATATGGTTATATTAAGTCCCCTCAACTTGGCACAGTTCTTCCTCAGGGCATCGCTTGTAGACCCGCATAGCTGCTGACATCCCTAATTATGAGAAGCAAAGGGGCCGAGCATCCTCGCCCACATCCCTCTTCCTTCTCCCTCACTGCCGGCGCTCCTCCTCTAGTCTCTGCTCACCATCCTGGACCTCCTCAGTGCCCAAGGTCAGGGGAAGACTCCAGAAGAACTAGGAATGTTGTCCCCTTCCCCCCCCTACTCTGCATAATGGAGACTTAGGGTCAGAACTGGAGTTGCTTGACAAAGATGAAGATGGTAGACAGACAGACAGACATAAATACAAACTTGTATGAATGTTTGTATGTGTGTACTGCACCCCCATATTTGAGTGGTATAATTCATACTCAATTCCTCATTTCATCGATAACCTATAAGGATATGGGTATACCTGAATATGGTTATATTAAGTCCCCTCAACTTGGCACAGTTCTTCCTCAGGGCATCGTTTGTAGACCGCATAGCTGCTGACATCCCTAATTATGAGAAGCAAAGGGGCCGAGCATCCTCGCCCACATCCCTCTTCGTTCTCCCTCACTGCCGGCGCTCCTCCTCTCGTCTCTGTTCACCATCCTGGACCTGCTCAGTGCCAGCTCTCTCACAGCTCGCACACGTTACCTATGTCTCTCACAGCTCGCACACGTCACCTGTGTCTCACATGTTACCTGTGTCTCACAGCTCACAAGGGTTACCTGTGTCTCTCACAGCTCGCACAGGTTACCTATGTCTCTCTCACAGTTCACACACGTTACCTGTCTCTCTCACGGCTTGCACACGTTACCTTCACCCACCCCTCCCATTCACTACATCAGACACTCTGATCCACACACCTTTCTGCCTGAATAATTCTTATATATCTTTCAGGTATCAGTTGGGAGGTAATTTTTATTTTTAAGGAAAATTCTTTGACTACTCTCTTCCAACTTTGCCATATTTGCAGCACTTAAATAGTTCCACAAACAAACTAAGGCTTAGTAAGTATTTGGTGAATGAAAGAATGAACATCAGGATGGATCAAAGAATGGAGAAGAATAAACAAATGAATAAATGGGTAGATGAGTGAGAGCAAAGATGGGTGGACGGGTGGATTGGTAGGTGAGTGAGTGGGTGAGTGGTGTTTGGGGCCTCTGGCCTCTCACACCCTAGTGATCTCTGGAGGAACAACATGTTCTTCGGCTTCCTGGAGCTCAGCGTGCCAGTCAAGCATCTTTGCATCCTTCATCTCGGTCCCAAGGAGCTGAAATAACAGATGGAGGCATTTGCTTTTTAAAATCAAATTTTATTTTGAGCTGCTAGAGGTCCGGGCAGTAAACCAAAGGCATAAATCACCCCTTTTGTCCTTATATGTTAGCACGTGGCCATCGGAGCAGGGTCCTGCATGAACTCGTGGGGAGAGGTTGCCTGGCTCCCCAGATCCCCAGGGCAACAGAAGTCACCCATTCATTCATTCATTCATGTCTTCATTCCCCTCTTTATCAGTCTTTTAATAAAGTTTGGCATTGAGAGAAAGACTTTTGGAATTTCAATGCAATTGCGGCCTGGTTCGGTTTTGCTACTTGAGCATCTTTGGGGTGTTATACTGCTTTTTGGAGCCTCAACTTGCTCTTGTGTAAAGTGGGGCTCCCTTATTTAACTCTCAGGGTTGTTCAGAGCATTGAACGAGTTAATAAACACACAGCATGTTGCACATGCCCGGTACAGAGGCAGTGCTCAGTAGATGTCACCTCTTATGATAACCCCTAACTTACTAATCCTGCCTGTCGCTCAACACTCATTGAGCTTCTGCTCACTAGCAGACACTCACGTACGGCATTGGGTCAGCTGAGGTTGACAGACACGTGGGTCACCGAGTAGAAGCTGACAGATACAAGGCGCGGCGTGTAGACAGTGGCAGGACCGGACAGGAGTGGCTCTCGCTCTCTGCGGGGAGACGGGTAATCTGGCTGGAGTGGCTAAGAATTCTGGTTTAATCATGCATGGAAGGCTGTTCAGATAATAGTGTCTTAAGCTGGGAAGTGATGTGATTGGCCCTTTCCCCTAAGACATCCTTGGCACACAGTGAAGGGAGAGCTAAAGGCACATGAGACTCAGAGAAGGAGACGGAGGGGCAGACGCTAAAGGGGCCGCTGTGCAATGGGAAGGGTCTGCGTTAAGGGAGAGGGGAGGCGGGGGAGGGGATGTGTTGGGGGCTCTCTAATATTTCCCTTCTCAGAGAGGGTTCCTTGGAGCAGCAAGGTCGGCCTGACCTGGGAACTTGTCAGCAATGCAGACTCCCAGGTGCTTGGCGGGTGCGCCGAACTTGAGGAGGACTGCAGGGGGACTGTGAGGATGTGTGAGCACCTGGAGGTGGGAGTGAGGGAGTCCACAGGGCCCAGCGCGGATGCTGCTGCGTCAGAACTGGAGAGGGCTCTGTTCCTCACGGGGGACGTTCTCCCGGGGAGTGACTGGATCAGAGCTGTACCAGGGAACGCGGCTGCTCCCCGAGCCACTGTGACAGCCCGCGTGCTCTCTTACATACACGCACGTCGGGGCGGTTTCATTTCTTTATCACTGAAGCGGAGTGTTTACGGCCGAGTGATAAATCCCAGAGCCACGGCCTCTCCCTGGAAGTGCTGACTCAGCCCCACCTCCGCGCACGCTGCCAGGATGAAGGGCGTATATCAAAGTTGTGGGGCTGTGAGGCCTTTTACGGCGGAGTTGACACTGCGGTATGTTTCCTCGAGATAAGGTGAGGATTTACGTCCATAAACAGAATTGTGAAGCCTGACACGCATAATTGCCAATTTGGGGTGTTGAGATGCGGGATCTTTTGTCCTTGATCCTCACAGAAGACTCGCTTCTCTTTCTGTGGGAGGCAGCCTTGCTTTCTAGCTTTGAAACTGGCTTTGTCCCCAGAGACCAGGAAGAGGAAGCAATTTGGGGGCGGCCGGGGCCACCTCCCCTGCAGGTGCTTTCAAGCCAACCCATCTCCACAAACGGCATGTGGAGCCCTACCCCATGCCGGGCACGCACTGAGCGCCCAGGATGCAAACCGAACACGAGACTTCTCTTCAGCGAACGCACCATCCACCCTGTGCAGTAGACTCGTTTTTTTTCATTTTTTCAGCAGATCTATGTTGAGTGCTAATTCTATGCCAGGCAGCAATTCTAGGGGCCGGGGTCCCAGCATAAACATGACAGAGTTCCTGTCCTCAAGGGATGCACATTCCAGAGAGGAAGACAGTAAAACATGTAGAAGGATAAGTAGGAGCTACAGTATAATCCCAGGGAACGGGTAATGGACTAGAGCAAGGGTGGGCAACCCCTGGCAGGCGTGCCAAACATGGCACGCCAGTAACTTTTGCTGGCACGTGAAACCCTCTCTTATAATCTTCCACAATTGTGAATCTTTGTTCTCAGTGATGAATTTTGTTAAGTCTCGTAATAGGAGTAGCCTGACGGATGAAAGTAGTAGCTTGTGCATATCTCTGAAAGTCACAAAATAAAAACCTTATGTAAAATCTCTGTCATCAGTGATGCAGCAGCAAAAGTCCCACTGATAATATCAAACAGAGTCATAAAGTTTTCTGTCGGACTATCAGTGTACATGTATAAATTAAAAAATAAATGTATTTTTCATCATCATATACTGTGTTTTTGTCGCTCGAATGAATTTTATTATTCTTCAAGGTTCTTCACATACGTACACCTTAAGAGATATCAAGTAGGTGTAACATGTTCTCAAAAAATTAGGGTTGGCACAGAAGACTTCTGAGTCAGAGATTTGGCTGGTTTTGGCACGCACTCACAAAAAGGTTGCCCACCCCTAGACTAGAGGGACCTGCGGGGCCACACAAAAAAACCCTTATCTGCCCCTGAAAATCCGGACTTGAGGGCAGAGAGAAGCCCTAGGAGGCATGTTGCTGACTAGCTGTTCACAAGCAGATAGATGCCTGGCATGTGAAGGAACCAGGCACATTGGGTGCCTGCGTGCCTGGTGCCGGGGACGTGTGTGTGTGGGCGTAACTCCTGAGGGAGGTCACGGGGCAGATTCCCAGTGAACTGCCTGCAGTGGCAGAGGGCAAGCAACAGAGAACGTAGTAGGTGGCCATCTAAATAACTGTGGGTAACGTAACGCCCAGTAATACGGAACCGTGTCCTAATGGAGCTGGTAGGACAGTGACTGGTGGCGTCGCTGCAGACTCTTGTACTGAGGAGTCAGACGTTCCCTCCGCGGCCCGAATTACAGAATGACTCTCCTGGCAGAGTCGCCAGATCCCGGTTATCAGTCAGGGCCAGCTGCTCCGTCCTGGGTGATTTCCGCTCCCGATAGCGCCTTAGAGACTCATGAAATCAGGGCCTTCTGTCATGCCCGCCCCCCCCCATTTATGTAGGGGTGTACAGAACTGGGGTCCCCGGGAGGGACGCAGGAGGCGGGGGGAAGGTCCAGTGCGAGCACCTGGCTGTGCTCCGTGGGCAGGTGGGCCCTCTGTGCGGCTGGCTCAGGTGTGGAGTCCAGGCGGCCTGCGGGGCTGATCCTGGGAGCTCTCCCTCCCTGTCCCTGCTCCCCGGCCCCTGGCCGTCCGGGGAGGGGCAGGGTTTGGTTTGGTTTTGTTGTCCTTATGCCTGTGCCTGTTTTATTCCCCCGTGTCCCCAGGACTGGCATGTAGGAAGACTCAGTAAATATGCTGAATGAGTACCTGAGGGAGTGTGGAGGGTGAGTGTGAAGGATACCGACCTACTGCCTGCCTAAAGCAGCAGGAAGCAGGGAGGGATGGGCCGGGAGGAGCAGGAGGCAGCTTTCTGAGTGTGAGCGTGGGAAGGGCGTGGCCACCTTGGCTAGGAGGCTGTGACTCCGAAGGTCTCACATGCAGCTGGGAGAGGGGGCCCTGGTCCAGCCAGAGGTGAGGCCCGCAGAGGGACAGACAGAATGTGGGCCGTGAGGGGATTACCTGCCCCCACCCGCAGCTGTGAGCTCCTCACACTCTCACCGAATCTCAGCTGCTGTGTCCTCTCCCCGGAGAGGCCGCCCCCTGCTCCACTGACTCCTGTTCGCCCTTGGCTGCTCGTCCTTAGCTGCTCAGCTGAACTCTCCCTCCTTCCGGGAGGAAGACTAAGGCAGTGGGCGCACCCCCACACCCCCTCGACAGCGTTCACCACCTGGGTTACTTGTGCATATCTGACTCCCTCCCCAGAATGTCAGCCCCAGCCAGAGGAGGGACCAGTGTGATTTCTTCCTCCTGTGTCCTCACTGGCCAGCACAGGGCTTGGCAGGCGGGGAGCTGCAGGGGGTGTCAAGGGATGGGTCCTGGGCACCGCTGGGTGGGTGCTGAGGGTGTCACCACACCCTGTGGCTGGCCCGGGCCCGCACCGCACGCGGCTGCCTGGAGAAGGGCCGTCTCCTCTGGCCGGGGCTGGGAAGCGTGGACTGATAGCCGGCTCATTCCTTTAGGCCTCATATATTGGGTGTCTGTTCTGTTTTGATGCCAGTGATATGAAGATGATGACCATCATGGAAAGAGGAATAAAACACCTCCCTTCTCCAGCTCAGGGTTGGGGAGTGGGCGCAGCCTGTGAGCAGGGGCTGCCTCGAGGCTCTGGCCCGCAGAGGAGGCGCGGGCAGCGCGCTTACCACAGGCCTCTTGTACCGTAAGGGGATCTCATTGGAAGGCTATGCTGCCTCCCTGGGTCCGGGGAGGCCTGGGACCCTGCTTTACTCATCCTCTCAGGTGACGCTGGTACCGCTGGTCCCGGAGCCCCACTGTGAGTAGTAGGTTTTCACAAAGGTGTCCAAGGTGACGTGATGGAGCCTCGAGGGACCATGGAGCTTTGCAAGGTGGAGGAGGGAGGCCAGGATGACCAGGCTGAAAGTGGTGCAGGCCCAGGGCTTGTCGGGTGATGGTAGGAAGCCTGGCATGGCTGCTCCTGGGGGATGAGACCCTCACGGAGAAGGTCATGGGGATCCTAGCGCTGCGCTGAGGGTCCCAGCACCCCTGTGAGGACAGGGAGACCTGGAGGCTCAATCAGAAAGTATATAAAGGAGTGTGTTTTAGAAAAGCCATGTCAGTGTCAGGCTGATAGTAATTTGCTAAGGGAATTAAAAACAAATTCAAAAACAGAGATACCCCCTTAAAACAGTGTTTCTCAACTTTAGCACCATGGACATTGCTCTGCTGGGCACCACCTCCCGGCAGGTCCATCCAGGAGGGGGCTCTATGGGCACCACCCCCCAGTAGATCCATCCCTGGAGGGGGCTCTGTGGGCACCACCTCCCACAGATCCACCCACGCTCTCTCTGGAGCGGCAGCGGGAGAGGAGCCTGGAGTGATCAAACCAACGCACCTGCTTATGGATTCTGTTTCAGAAATAATACAATTATTTGCCTTTCCTTCCATTTCTCGGCCTTTCTCTCTTCTTGATAAACAAGGAGCTGTTGAGGAAAATACAGTCATAATGAAAATCCCATGTCCTTAACCTCCGTGGATGTGTTTGGGGTTCTAACAATTCTCTTCAGGTAAAAGGATACCAAAAGTAGATTCGCACAGATACTGACATCTAGTAATTTCCTGTCCATCATAATATTGGCTCAGGCTGGCTGATTTCCGCACACACCCCAGCCGATCTGTCCGGACCTTGCTACCTTTGCGTTCTCCTGGTGGCTGTGCGCAATCACAGAATGCCAGGTGAGGGAATGTTGTAGTGAAAACCTCAAATGAACACAAAAGGCCTGTACTTTCTCAGTGTTGATAGTCTTGGTGGGCAGTGAAGGAGGCCACACGCGCCTTGGCTACGTAGTTGGCTTCAGCTTCCAGTGGCTGAGAGTCGAGTCCTGGCCCTGTTAGCTGCTGAATCTCTCCAACACTCCGCCCCATGACCCGGAAGAAGAAGCATAAATGAAAATACATAAGACTTTTCTGGCATGTAAGGCAAAGGGGAACTGGCAGGTTGCAGGGGAAGCATCGCAGGCAGGTGCCCTGCTTGGAGCAGGGAGAGGAAAGGCGAGGCTGCCCTCACTGTGCATGTGTGGCAGGCCAGGCCACCACTGGACAGAGAGCCCAGCAGGGCCTGCACATCCGCTCGGAGCTGTGTTGAGGACAGGTCGTGCCATCTACAGATGGGCTCTGAGACGCAGTATGTTTTTACCTGCCATCCCTCATCTAACTCCAGACAGCATTGGGGCAACATGACAGCCTCATCTAACAGGTCCCTTCCCGGTGAGGGCCCTTGCGGCTCAGGCTCAGGTGTGGAGGCCGCAATCAGATCTCTTTTCCCAGCTCGGGGCTCTGGCCCTGACGTGGGTCGAAGGACACAGACCATGCAGAGGCTTCTGCGCAGGACACACCACAGAACACCAGTCAGTAGGCGGGTCAGCAGTCGGTCTGCAAAGGCCTGAGAGTAAACATTCCAGAGTCTGAGGGTCTCAGGTCCCTGTTGCAACTACTCAGCCCTCCCGTTCCAGCGAGAGCAGCACAGACAGTCATGGTGCCGTCCCTTCCATGCACAGGGACCAACTACTCAGCCCTCCCGTTCCAGCGAGAGCAGCACAGGCAGTAAGTCACGGTGCCGTCACTTCCATGCACAGGGACTGCGGGGCCAGGGCTGCCCAGGCGCTCGGCTGCTGGCCCTGACAGCCTTCTTCAATGGGGTCTGACTAAGAAGAAGGCCCAGCGAGGGCGGGGAGAAGCCGGGGGAGGAGAGCGCACAGAGCTTTAACTCACCTACGAATCACAGATGCCCTGCCCTACCCTTTCCTCATGGCTTATCTCACCGAAATGGCGAATAAAACAAAATAACTGTGGGTAACGTAACGCCCAGTAATACGGAACCGTGTCCTAATGGAGCTGTTAGGACAGTGACTGGTGGCGTCGCTGCAGACTCTTGTACTGAGGAGTCAGACGTTCCCTCCGCGCCCGAATTACAGAATGACTCTCCCGGCAGAGTCGCCAGATCCCGGTTATCAGTCAGGGCCAGCTGCTCCGTCCTGGGTGATTTCCGCTCCCGATAGCGCCTTAGAGACTCATGAAATCAGGGCCTTCTGTCATGCCCGCCCCCCCCCATTTATGTAGGGGTGTACAGAACTGGGGTCCCCGGGAGGGACGCAGGAGGCGGGGGGAAGGTCCAGTGCGAGCACCTGGCTGTGCTCCGTGGGCAGGTGGGCCCTCTGTGCGGCTGGCTCAGGTGTGGAGTCCAGGCGGCCTGCGGGGCTGATCCTGGGAGCTCTCCCTCCCTGTCCCTGCTCCCCGGCCCCTGGCCGTCCGGGGAGGGGCAGGTTTTGGTTTGGTTTTGTTGTCCTTATGCCTGTGCCTGTTTTATTCCCCCGTGTCCCCAGGACTGGCATGTAGGAAGACTCAGTAAATATGCTGAATGAGTACCTGAGGGAGTGTGGAGGGTGAGTGTGAAGGATACCGACCTACTGCCTGCCTAAAGCAGCAGGAAGCAGGGAGGGATGAGCCAGGAGGAGCAGGAGGCAGCTTTCCGAGTGTGAGCGTGGGAAGGGCGTGGCCACCTTGGCTAGGAGGCTGTGACTCCGACGGTCTCACATGCAGCTGGGAGAGGGGGCCCTGGTCCAGCCAGAGGTGAGGCCCGCAGAGGGACAGACAGAATGTGGGCCGTGAGGGGATTACCTGCCCCCACCCGCAGCTGTGAGCTCCTCACACTCTCACCGAATCTCAGCTGCTGTGTCCTCTCCCCGGAGAGGCCGCCCCCTGCTCCACTGACTCCTGTTCGCCCTTGGCTGCTCGTCCTTAGCTGCTCAGCTGAACTCTCCCTCCTTCCGGGAGGAAGACTAAGGCAGTGGGCGCACCCCCACACCCCCTCGACAGCGTTCACCACCTGGGTTACTTGTGCATATCTGACTCCCTCCCCAGAATGTCAGCCCCAGCCGGAGGAGGGACCAGTGTGATTTCTTCCTCCTGTGTCCCCACTGGCCAGCACAGGGCTTGGCAGGCGGGGAGCTGCGGGGGGTGTCACGGGATGGGTCTTAGGCACCGCTGGGTGGATGCTGAGGGTGTCACCACACCCTGTGGCTGGCCCGGGCCCGCACCGCACGCGGCTGCCTGGAGAAGGGCCGTCTCCTCTGGCCGGGGCTGGGAAGCGTGGACTGATAGCCGGCTCCTTCCTTTAGGCCTCATATATTGGGTGTCTGTTCTGTTTTGATGCCAGTGATATGAAGATGATGCCCGTCATGGAAATAGGAATAAAACACCTCCCTTCTCCAGCTCAGGGTTGGGGAGTGGGCGCAGCCTGTGAGCAGGGGCTGCCTCGAGGCTCTGGCCCGCAGAGGAGGCGCGGGCAGCGCGCTTACCACAGGCCTCTTGTACTGTAAGGGGATCTCATTGGAAGGCTATGCTGCCTCCCTGGGTCCGGGGAGGCCTGGGACCCTGCTTTACTCATCCTCTCAGGTGACGCTGGTACCGCTGGTCCCGGAGCCCCACTGTGAGTAGTAGGTTTTCACAAAGGTGTCCAAGGTGACGTGATGGAGCCTCGAGGGACCATGGAGCTTTGCAAGGTTGGGGAGGGAGACCAGGATGATCAGGCTGAAAGTGGTGCAGGACCAGGGCTTGTCGGGTGATGGTAGGAAGCCTGGCATGGCTGCTCCTGGGGGATGAGACCCTCACGGAGAAGGTCATGGGGATCCTAGCGCTGCGCTGAGGGTCCCAGCCCCCCTGTGAGGACAGGGAGACCTGGAGGCTCAATCAGAAAGTATATAAAGGAGTGTGTTTTAGAAAAGCCATGTCAGTGACAGGCTGATAGTAATTTGCTAAAGATTTCTTTTTTAAAATTCAAAAACAGAGATACCCCCCTTAAAACAGTGTTTCTCAACTTTAGCACCATGGACATTGCTCTGCTGGGCACCACCTCCCGGCAGGTCCATCCAGGAGGGGGCTCTATGGGCACCACCCCCCAGTAGATCCATCCCTGGAGGGGGCTCTGTGGGCACCACCTCCCACAGATCCACCCACGCTCTCTCTGGAGCGGCAGCGGGAGAGGAGCCTGGAGTGATCAAACCAACGCACCTGCTTATGGATTCTGTTTCAGAAATAATACAATTATTTGCCTTTCCTTCCATTTCTCGGCCTTTCTCTCTTCTTGATAAACAAGGAGCTGTTGAGGAAAATACAGTCATAATGAAAATCCCATGTCCTTAACCTCCGTGGATGTGTTTGGGGTTCTAACAATTCTCTTCAGGTAAAAGGATACCAAAAGTAGATTCGCACAGATACTGACATCTAGTAATTTCCTGTCCATCATAATATTGGCTCAGGCTGGCTGATTTCCGCACACACCCCAGCCGATCTGTCCGGACCTTGCTACCTTTGCGTTCTGGTGGCTATGTGTAATCATAGAATGCCAGGTGAGAGACTGTTGTAGCGAAAACCACGAATGAACACAAAAGGCCTGTGCTTTCTCAGTGTTGATAGTCTTGGCGTGCAGTGAAGGAGGCTGCACGCGCCTTGGCTACGTAGTTGGCTTCAGCTTCCAGTGGCTGAGAGTCGAGTCCTGGCCCCGTTAGCTGCTGAATCTCTCCAAGACTCCGCCCCATGACCTAGAAGAAGAAGCATAAATGAAAATACATAAGACTTTTCTGGCATGTAAGGCAAAGGGGAACTGGCAGGTTGCAGGGGAAGCATCGCAGGCAGGTGCCCTGCTTGGAGCAGGGAGAGGAAAGGCGAGGCTGCCCTCACTGTGCATGTGTGGCAGGCCAGGCCACCACTGGACAGAGAGCCCAGCAGGGCCTGCACATCCGCTCGGAGCTGTGTTTGACTCCAGCGCTCACACCCCTTCTGCAGTGCTGCGCCCGGCGCTGAGCGTGGCCGCGCTGGTCCAGGAAGCTCCTTGGAGATTTGCGTCCGTGGGCAGGTCAGCACTGAAGCTTCCAGGTGCTGCTGCGCTTCCTCTGCTGCTGGTCTGTTCTCTGAATTCCTTCTTCGGTGCGCATGCCGCTGTCCTCTGCCCTTTGCCAATGCTGTGACCTCAGGCAAGTTATTTAACCTATTGAACCTCGGTTTCCACGTCTCCAAAAAGGGATGACGGTCCCTCTTGAATGGGGGTCAAATGAGGATGCGTCGCCCAGCTCTGGCACATAGTAGGGGCTCATAACGTTTCCTGTTATCCCTCTTCCCAAACACGCGTGAGCTGGACAGGGTCACAGGTAGACAGTGTAGACCAGTCCGTGTGGGCTGCTGTCACACACTCACTGGAGAGTCACGGAGATGATGTCCGGAGCCTCACAGACGAATGTGAGTCCTACGCTGACCACAGCTGACCTCACCCCCCACCAGCTTTGGGCCTCCCCTCCCAGTCATTGTCCGACGTGGCTTTACCCTGTGCTGTATGCGTGAGGAAGATTTTTGACTTTGGGTGAAGACAGACTTTCTATAGTTCTTTTGCTGGTCAAACCTTCAAGCCATAAGCCTCATGTTTATTGACAGACTTCAGGTGCCTTGAAAAATAAGACAGCTAAGAAACAGAGACTTGGTCAGGGAAACAAAGCTTGGCCCTAGGCCGTAGCGTATTGATTCACCGCAAACGTGCTTACGGTTAGGTCTCCACGCCTCATGGTCGGGTCGGAGCATCTTTTTGAGAAAGAAGGATAGGAATGATAGCTGTGGGCCAGGGGACTGACATCAGCTGTCGTTCTTACCTTCTGCAGACAAATAATAATAGCAATTCAGTTCAGCACACATTGGTTGGGCAGTAACTTTATACCAGGAGCTGATGATACAGACATGGGTAGAATAGCCTTTCTCGCCTGCAGAATAAAAATGTAATAAAGTGGCAGGTTATCTCGTGGTTTTATGTGGTCTATCAAGTAATCTGAGCACAAAGAAGGTCAGTACCACTGCTGTCACATTACAGGTGAGGAAACGGACCGTCCGAATGGAATGTTGTAATGGAGATGGACTTCATTCACTCACCCACCTGGCCGAGACGTGCTGTGCCAGGCACTGGACATTGGTGGTGACCACCGCAGAGCGTGTTTTCAGCCTGCGCGAGGAGAGATGGCACGGAGCTGCCACGCACACACGTGTGCAGAATGAGAAATTGCAGGAAGGGCTGTGAAGGAGCACAAGGCAAGGGCAGTTTAGATGGGGTCAGCGATGAGGCCCACGGACGTGACATTGACTGACATCTGCAGGATGGTAGGGGCGAAGTGGTAGGAATGAGGGCTGTTTTCCTGGTGGAGGGAAGGAACTGAGGCAGAAAAGAACATGGATCTTTCAAGGAATGAAAAAGTGCCAGTGTGGATGGGTCCTAGAATTCTCAGCAGGGAGAAAAGTACAACAGGAGGCTGGTGTAGCGGCTGCCCCCACCCCCCATACCTGCTGGGGTGCCCTGAACATCAGGGACCTGAAGACTGGACCATGCATGGGCTTCTTGCAGCAGACCTTCACCCTGTGGGAACCCGTGCCAACAGATCTTTCCATTTTTTCTAAGATCGTCAATGATCTTGGATGTTCACATCACATTTTAAAAGTTATCCTTATAGGAGCTGACTAGAGAAGATGGGCATATTTGGGGGTGGGGTGGGGAGAGACCAAGAATGCTGTTTGGATGTGTGAGTCTGACAGCCTTTGGACATGCACATAGCTTAGTGGGAAGCAGTGTATCACCCTGAGGTCGGCCATGAGTTAAATTGGGAGACGCTGGGAATAGCTGGGTTTGTAAGAAACAGGACTATGATATCACTTAGGGAGATAATGTGGAGGGACCTCTGGCCTGAGCCTCAGCTGGATCTACCACAGTAGCCATGGGAGGGCCCCGTGAGGAGGCTGAGAAAGAGGAACAGGTGACTTGGAGGGAAATTAGGAATGCTGGTGCCACCAGAGCCAAGAGAAGCTGACGTTCAGAAAAGCAGCATGGTCGCACTGAAACAATGCCGTGGTGTGACACGGTGAGGCCTTAAGTGTGCCCCGTGGCTTTGCGATAATTTTAGGAGAGTGAGAAGGAGAGAATTCGGCTTTGAAGTGGTTAAAGGATGAAAGGGGGAGAGAAATTCAATTATTTCAAGAAGCGTGGATATACGGGGACCAGAGCAAAAGGCCCGGCTCCTTCTCACTGAGCTCTCGGTGAGGATGGGCTAAGCATCTGCCCAGCAAAGGGTGCGGGTCTGAGCCCCCTTCGTGTCATCTCTGGGACCTGAGCCTCTTTCCGCTCTTGCCTTGGAGCTTCCACAGTAGCCGGGTGTCCTAACGTCAGTGTTGATGGGGCGACTCTTCTCCTCTCCACTGCTCCTCCTAAGTCTAAGCCTCCATCACATCGTGTCTGTGGTTTACATAGACCGGCCAGATCCGTCTCGTACAGACAAGTTCTACGGGGCCACATCTTCCTCCAACTGACCTCCGGCTTCCCCTGGGCTCAGGAGCAGCCACACCCTTTCTGATGATGGGCTATGGGGCTCCGTGGTGAGCAGCCCCTCCTCGAAGTCAAGCCCTCTCTGACTCCACCTCCTCACTTGCTTCAGTCATTCTCCTGCAGAGACGCCGGTCCCTTGCTTTTCCACCAACACTCCACGTTCCACCCCGGGGCCTTCTGCACCTGGAGTCCTCTGCACCTGGGGCGTTTGCTCTTCAAATCACCACAAGACTTGCCTGTCACCTGCTTCAGGTCTTCATTTACGCAGTCATGCCTTCCCAGCTCCCAGATCTAAAATGGTCATCCCCGCCCCTCTTGACACTCTATCCAAGGCACTTAACGCTACCTGATGATACTGCACCTGGTACCTAGAACAGGTCTGGCGTGGAGTAGGTCAGTGATGGCGAACCTTTTGAGCTCGGCGTGTCAGCATTTTGAAAAACCCTAACTTAACTCTGGTGCCATGTCACATATAGAACTTTTTTGATATTTGCAACCATAGTAAAACAAAGACTTATATTTTTGATATTTATTTTATATATTTAAATGCCATTTAACAAAGAAAAATCAACCAAAAAAATGAGTTCGCGTGTCACCTCTGACACGCGTGTCATAGGTTCGCCATCACTGGAGTAGGTGCTCAAACAATTGTGCAATGAATGAATACATGAATGAGCCATCTGCAATCGATTCTCAAATTCTCGGAGTTGCCCAAAGTTCAGAAAAGAGATTCAGGATCTACACACATGTTCTTTTTTTTTCTTATCATGGACCACTCGTTACAACTTGCAGTTTTATGTCCATTATTCTTGCGAAGGGACAAGCCTATCTCTGTGCCACAGAGGAGTAAACAAACATGAAAGGATTTAAATGAGTTTTCCTTGGTGGCCAAGACATAAGTCACAAAGTCAGGTTTGGAATCCAGGTCTCGGGGCTAAGTTGGGTTGACCTTTGGCCCTTTCTGGCTGTGGCTAGCAGTTCCCTCAGTCCTTGGGGACAGGATGGTGAGGACACATGGAGAAAGAAGGAAGGCAGGGAATGGTGTTATCTTCCCTATGGAGATTGAAGAATTTTTAAAAACTAGAACCTCACGCAACCTGGTGTTCTCATCGCTTCATCGGCAGGGGAGATTTAGGTGCTTTCTCTAGCTCTCTGGAATGTGGCAACTCGGTGAGCCTTTGCCTTTGCTTCCATGGCCCCATGTACCACTGACCAGCTTTCCTTCTCTCTAGGTTTTGACTCCCACGTGGCCCCGCAAGCTCAGCCTTTTGGTGGCCTCGTGGCTTCTGCTGTCTCGTGGCTTCCTCTGACTTCCTTTTCTGTGTCTTCGGGTTTCTCTTATCCACTAATGCTGCCTCTAAATGTTGTCCCTCCTTGAGAGAGGGTCATTTATTCAGTACAGTGGCCAGCACTGCTCTGGGCACAGTGGCATTGCCTGAGTGTCCCTGTCATCATAGATGCCATCTGGTAGGCAGAATGCTTGTGCCCATCCTGGGCCCAGGGAGGTCAGCACCACCACCAGGGAGCCCGTTAGAAATGCAGGTTCATGGGCTGCATGCCGACCTACAGAGATCCTGTCTCAGAGCATGGGCCCCAGAAAACAGCCTTTTAAACGAGCTTTCTGGGCGATTCTTTTGCAGATTAAAATGTAAGAGCCACTGCTGCAGCAGTAGCTCCCCTGGGGCTGCCCCACCCTGGCCAGTCAGCTGTGGCAGAGGGACAGGGAGCTCGGTCACTTTTCCTCTGAAGGGCCTGTTGGCACGGCGCCCTCTGGAACATCATATAAACTTTCCCGATAAAAGGCACTTGCTTAATGACCATCGCAGCCACCCTTAAAAATTAGTTTTTCTGACTTCACTGCGTAAAGTTCACCAACTTGTTTTTATTGCTCTTGCTTCTTGCACTTTTCTGCCACTGCTGCACAAATCCATCCGCCGAGAGAATTTCCGACAGGCGTCTTTGCTGACTCTTCAAACTCTGGTGTCTGCTCTCCTGGACTTCTGAGGAGTGGCCGCGTTCTGTGAGAGCTTTTTGGAAGCAAGAGCTGTTGCTAACTGGAAGACACCCCTGATACTCAAGGCTGGACCCCCCCTTCGTGTTGAACAGAGCTATTAATTGCTGTTCTCTGCCAGGCTCGCCCGGTTCTTTTCTGCTTCCCCGTGTTCAAGCTGGAAAGCTCCGGGCTCAGCTTGCCTGTCTGTCAGGGACTTGCGGCTGAAGTCTGGTGCCTGCAACTCAGGGCATCCATCAAGGGGGCCGACGTTCGGTAGAACAGAATAGTAATGAACAGACTTCTGTAACAGAATCAAGTTGGGGTTTGGTGGGTTTTTTTTAATGAAGTTTCAGACATGTTTTATTTGCCTGTCTTTTTGCCTCTATGTTAATTCTTGAAAATTAAGAAAAATATGGGAGGCAGCCAAAGGGAGTGTAGAATTCAGGAAATCAGCTAGTTCCAGCCACGGCTTCCTCTCGCTGCCTCTGCGGGAGGATCTGATCTGCAGCCCCAGCTCCAGTCCTGTCCATGCCCCGATTGATTGGTTTGCTTATTCAATAGGTAAATATTTATTTGCAGGGGTTGGAGGCATTGGTGGGGGGCTCGAGGTGGCTACAGCATCCGTCAAGCTTGATGGATGCCATCGGCTTTCTCTGGGAATGTGACCCTGGACACTTGGAGCATCTGCTGCGTCCCATGGCTTCAACTGCGCAACACCGATGACCCGAAACGTCCGCTTTTCAGGTTCCTCCCCTGAGCTTCAGACGTCAATACCCAGATCTTAGCTGACATCTTCCCTCACACATTCGATTGCACCCACATGCAGCATGCACAAGACTAACCTCATTGCTTTCCCCACAGCTTGCTTCCCTCCTAGTTCACGGCCTCTGGTAAGTGATATGACCAGCTATCCAGTTGTTCTCCCAAAACTCGGAATGTCGCCTCTAAGCTGCTTGCTTCTCTGTCCCGCATAGTCTGTCACCAAGCCCTGTCAGTGCCCCCTAGGTGTCTCGCTAACATATCAGCTTCTGTTCTATCCACCGACATCCCGCTAGTTAAAGGTACTGTCCTCCCTCTGTGTGAGGATGGCACTAGACTTCTGTCTGCCTCCTGTCGCGTCTGAGGGCTCGACCTAACCATTGTCCACCCTACATCCAGGAGATGTTTCAAAACTCAAAGTTCATCAATTGCTTCTCCTCATTCTAAGGATAACTATTGTTTAGTAATAGTAACTAGTACTTGATTTGTACTAAGTACATAGTTGAACCTATTTCCATATATTAATTACCCTGTTTAAACAAAATTGAAATCGTTGCAAAGGCCGTCAAGTCCTGGGCTCTGGCCCCAGCTGCCCCTCCAGAATTATCTTTATTTGTGGTTTCCACATGCTTTCCCTCATAAAATGCAGCCCTTCTCTGGTTGACCTTGAAGCAGACCTGCTTCTGGAAACCATCGGTGCCTGTGTGCAGGGGCCAAGGCTGGCCAGCAGCCCCCGCTGCCCTGGGTGTGGACCGTGAAGATCCTGTCGGGCAGAAGAGTGGGGTTCTGGGCTCCCGCCTGCACTGTGACTCGGACAAGCCACCCTCTGTCTCGATTAGGACACTGATTACAAAGAATTCATTTCCAACTTGTTTAAGCAGAAGACAGGAATTTACCGGAAGCATACAGAGCACTTAAAAGTCCCAGGGCCTAAGCAGGTGAACCAGGCTCACAGAGGGCCAGGACCAGGACCCGCACAGCAGTCAGGGTGGAGGGGGAGTCAACTCTGTCACTGTCCCCAACCAGATGTCCATGCTCGGCGACAGGCCTCCCGCCTCTCCGCGGGCAAGGCCCACTGACTGGCCCAGAGCAGTGTGCACTTCTCAGCTCAGGGCCAGACCCTGCGGCCAGACCATCGCAGCTGCCCTCCGGGACCGGGGACCTCAGCCGCCCGCTGGGACCAGGGATCCAATCTCCTAAGTCGGGAGCATGGGGTAGAAGAATGTAACTCTCTGCCAGTATAGAAGGGGGGACAGTCAGGAGGGACATGTGGCCCGGCCAGAAGCCCAGAAGGTGCTGCCCTGGCCTCACCTTGGTCAGCTTTAAACCTTGGCTTCTCCCAGCCCCTCCCTGCATGGAGCTCGGAGCTCACTGCCACAGAGGCGCCTCGCGCTCTGGAAACGCACACCATACAGCGCCTACAGCTGAACTCGAGGGGCTGGGATTAAGCAGGAAAACCTCTTGTGCTGTTTCTGCGAAGAGGCTACAAATCCCCTAAGTGCCAGCGGAGGGAAAGCTTTGCCGGCAGAACATGAGCAAAGTCAAACACTCCTCCTGCTCCCATGTCCTAGGAGGGGATTTCTGGTTGCAAACAGTGAGCTGACGTCTCTTTGCAAAGCCAAAGCCCACATTAGTGCTGGAGACAGACTGGAGCAGTGGAGACTGCGTGTTGCCGAGGGCAGGGCAAGGGCCTCTGTCCCTGTCCAGGGGCCCACCGCCAAGGTTAGCTCCCCAACAGTGCCTCAGCCAGCCCTTCACCCATCTCTGCTGCCACCTGGGTGCTGCTGCTCCCTGCGCAGGCGAGCCCCACACTGTCTGCCTTTGCTCTTCACCAGCACCTGTCTGCAGGGCGCTTGAGGCCCTCCTCTCTGTGCAGTGAATCCTGCCCACCCTGTGGGCTTAGCTTACAGGGCACCTCCACTGTGAGCTCTTTTTAAGAACGCTTTCATGAGGTCTGATTTGCATATTATAAAATTCACTCACATGAATGTATAACTCAATGGTTTTCACAATACTTACAGAGTTGTGCAGTTTTGAGCATTTCCTTCTTCCCCTGAAGATCATTCATGCCCTTTTGTAATCAGTCCCATTCCCACCCAGAACCCCAGGCCACCACTAATCTACTCTCTGCCTCCCTGGTAACTCCACACACACACAAGCATGCACACACCCACCCCAGCTGAGTAATTCTGTCCTCTGGGCTCCGAGCAGCTTTTGTGTGTACTTGTGAAATGATGAGTAATTGTAGTCTGTGTCCAGTCATTCCCCCCCTTATCTGGGGTTTTGCTTTCTGTGGTTTCAGTTACCCATGGTCAACCATGGTCTGAAAATATTAAATGGAAAATTCTAGAAATAAGTAATTCATAATTTTAAGTTGCGAGCCATTCTGGGTAGTGTGATGAAATGTCACGGCCTCCTGCCCCGTCCCGCCTGGGACATGAACCAGCCCTTTGTTCTCACATCCATGCTGTGTATGCTCCCCGCCCATTAGTCACATAGTAGCCGTCTCGGGTATCAGATCACTACCAAGGTTCCACAGTGCTTGTGTTCTGCCCACCTTTATTTTATTTATCAACTAGAGGCCTGGTGCACGAAATTTGTGCATGGCTAGGGTCCCTAGGCCTGGCCGGAGATCAGGGCCAATCTGGGCCTTCCAGCTGCTGGCCGGGGCCTTCCTTCCTTAGCTGCCAGCTGCTGGCCAGGGTCTTCCTTCATTCTGTGCCACCCCCTGGTGGTTAGCGCACGTCATAGCGAGTGATCGAACTCCCGGTCTCCTGGTTGAACTCCAAAGGGGACACTTTGCATATTAGCCTTTTATATGTATACTAGAGGCCCGATGCACAAAAATTTGTGCACTCGGGGGGGAGGGGGGG
>NW_005355753.1:601349-642661 GCF_000412655.1 Myotis brandtii | reverse complement strand
TTTCTCTTTTATTAGATAGGATAGATGCCTCATTCACAGAACTTTTATTACAGTATATTGTTGCAGTTGTTCTTTTATTATTGTTGTTCATCTCTTACTGTGCCTAGTTTATAAGTTAAACTGTATCATAGGTACATATGTATAGTAAAAAGCATACATGTGCAGGGCTCAGTACTATCTGTGGTTTCAGGCATCCACTTCAGGTCTTGGAATGCATTCCCTGTAGGGGAGGGGGGAGTCAACTATATGTTCCTCCAACTAGAGTGTAAATACCAAGACCACTCTCTTACCTGGGGGCTCGGCAAAGCGCCTGCTATGGCAGGTGGACTACAACAGTCTGTGCGTGGCTGAGACAGGCAGGAACTAAGTCTATCGCTTGATGGAGGGCAAGTGTCCATGCTGTTTTTCTTTACAAGTAGCATTTACTGACCATCTACTATGTGCTGAATGCTGCACCAAGTGTTTATATTAATGTTGAAACCTCCCAATCCTTATCGAACCTTCACTTCACTTACTATTTTTATTAGCATTTGCAGATATGGAGACTGAGGTTAAGAGAGACTAAGTATCTCCCCACTGGAAAGGGACAAAGCCAGAACTCAAACCCGGTCATGTTTAGCTAGAAATCTGTTCTCTTAACCACAAAGCCACTGTGCCTTCCAGCTGCTGATGCGGTATCCACAGAACCATGCCCAGGTAGGTTCCTGGGATCTCGGATCTGCTCAGTGAGTGCCCCCGCTGCATTCACACTGGGGTCCCCTGAGAGGAGCAGGGCCATTCAGAATACTTTGAGGTCTCTAACTTAGTGTGAAACCATTTGATTTTCCTGATCAGATAAATCAACGACATTCTTTCCTTCCCATTGCTCCTTTGCCAACAATGGCCAGTGGAATATGAGGTAATAAAAACAAACAGCATTTGTAAAGTATTTTAGGAAAAAACAACAACTGTCTAAGGAACTGGATTCTTTTGCATTTTGAGGGAATTGCATTTCACATTTTGGAAATGTTGGGAGCAAAGGAAGAGCGAGGTGTGGGATGGTTTGTGACTTTGGCCTCCCACTGCCACAGACACTAGCAGAAGTGAGGACTGCTCAGGAGGGATGCTTACAGGGCTGGCAATGTCAGTGGTAACCCGCTCTCTCTGCTGTGCCCTCTTCAGGGATGAGAGGAGACTTAACAGGGAAAACTCTCACAATGGCTTAGGCCACAGTCAAGAACGTGAAGGCCTACACATTGGCAGGTGAAGGGTAAAATGAAGTTAACCCAGTGTGAGACAATAGGGAGTGGTGAGGACTGTGGTAAACGGGAAAGGACAGCTCCTGTCTTCAGGGAACAGCTGCTACTTGACCCTAACTCCCTGTTTTCCTAATTTTTCTGTCTCCCCAATTTTTCTGACTTTTTTTTCAAAAGAAACTAGAAATCTGGATGTTCATTGAAAATCAACCACTTCTACCCTAGCTGGTTTGGTTCAGTGGTTAGAGTGCCAGCCCATGGACTGAAGGGTAATAGGTTTAATTCCAGTCAAGGGCACCTACCTCTGTTGCAGGTTCTATCCTTGGCATCAGTAAGGGCACACGCAGGAGGCAACCAATCAATGTGTCTCTCTTACATTCATGTTTCTTTCTCTCTGTCTCTTTCCCTCCCTTCCACTCTCTAAAAATAAATGGGGAAAAAGGAAAGCAACCACTTCCATCATGTGTTCATCCATCAGCTCAGTAAATATTTACTGAGCCTTTACTCTGTGCCAAATCATGCTCTAGGTGCTGAGGACTTAATGAATAAGACAGACAAAGCTGAGTTTTGACTTCCAGTCAAGATGGCAGAGTACTCATTTCCTCCCACAATTACAGCAAAATTGCAACTAAATTACAAAACCATCATTCAGAACCATCTGAAATCTAGCTGAACAGAAGTCCTATAACTAAGGATATTAAAAAGAAGCCACATCTAGACTTGTAGGAGGGATGAGATGTGAAATAGACTAGTCCCACACCCATGTGTGGTGGTCGAGAATCCATAGGATATCTTAGCTTCAGAGGTCCTTCCTGAGGAGCGAGGGGTCCCAACCCTACACTATGCCCCTAGTCCAGGGATCCAGTGTTGGGAAGAGAAATCCCCATAATTTCTGGCTATAAAAATCAATGGGGTTTAAGGCTGAGTAAGAGTAGAGTCCCAGGCAGTTCCTCTTAAAGGGCTGGCACACAGACTTACTCAGACTCACTACCTCTGAGCTCCAGCTCTGGGGCAGCAGCTTGAAAGACACCAGAGACATATGGGGAGGAACTGAATTATCTAGCATCAGGGTGAGAGCTGGAGGGGCAGCTTTCCCCCAGACAGAAGTGCTGGCAGAGGCCATTGTTCCTTTGATGAGCCCTCCCCCCAGAGAGCCAGCAGGTTGCACCATATCTGAGTCTCCATCAACCTGGCTCACACTGTTTGCCCACCTTGGTGATTCCCTGAGACCTTGCCCCACCTCAACTTGTGGGCCCACCCAAGCCATTTCCAGTGTTTTTTTCTATACAAATGGCCTGTCTTGGCTCTTGCTTCAGACTTTCCTAAAATCTCTCAAACAAGCAGCATCTGGCCTTGGTGGCCCTGTACCTCTCACTAAGTGGTAGCCAGCCTTGGTTCACAGCTTGGCCTTACCTCGGCACATTCAAGCCCAACACAGATAGCAGCCATCTGCAGATCACTCTGTATGCATGCAAGGTGGCTCTGGGCAGGGCACAGGTGGTGGCTGATTTGGGCCTGCACTTCCTCCCCAGAGGCCCCAGAGCCACTGGACTGCTTTACACCATGCTGAAGCACCACCCAACCATCTGCACAAGCAACACACTCAAAGGTCAGACTCATCAGGCACTAGAGCCCCTCTAAAACAAGTCTTGCTCTATGGGGTCAGCCCCTGCACAGTAGCTCCTCCTCGGTGGTCATGGCTTGACCTTGCAGCCAATCAGCCTGGGGGTAGATCCCTCCCAGTGATGTTCCAACAGCAATCAAAGCTCAACTACAACAGGAGGGTGCACACAACCTACAATGGGGGCACACCTGGAGCATCCAGCTTAGGTGACCGGGGAGGCTATGCCACTGGGTCCTATGGGACACTTACTACATAGGCCACTCTACCAAGACTGGAAGAAATAGCAGCTCTACGTAGTACATAAAAACAAACATGGGAGACAGCCAAAATGAGGAGACAACAAAGCATATTCCAAATGAAAGAACAACAACAACAACAAAACAGAAAAAGAACTAAACAAAATGGAGACAAGCAATCTACCAGATGCCACGCTCAAAATGCTGGTTATAAGGATGCTCAATGAACTTAGTGAGAACTTCAGCAAAAATATAGGAAACATAAAAATGGGTGCAGTAATTGGCCTTCCTCCTATTTGGGGGAGGATCCTCTGTCAGTGTCCCAGGCCCAGACATTATTCCCCAAACCCTCTCCTCTAGCTTTGCCACACGGCCAGGAGGAATGCACCCAGTTGAGGTCCCTCATGCTCACCCTGGGCATGAGCTTTTCTGAGTGACTATCCTCTTCTACTGGAGCCACAAAGGCACCTGAAAAGGTCAGGTTCAAAGGTGATGATGCTGTCTGTGGTGGGCGTGGGGAGGCGGGATGTTTTGTGTGGGGTCTGAGCCTGGTAAAACGCAGAGAAGGTGAACTAAGAAGCGAGTGGAGAAAGACTAGAACTGGAGCAGCTGGCAGATGACAGGTGAGGAAACTGTCTCAGGAAGGTGAAGGTCATCTTCAAGGCACAAGGAAGGAGTCGGGTCTATCCTTCAGGCTTCCTGACTTCTTATCTCATACCCCCACCCACACTGTGAGATCCCCCTGCCTGGACCCACGTGAAGACCAGGCAAATGGGCATGCCTGTCTCTCAGGCCTCAGATCTCAGGTGATGTGGGCTGGATTCCAGGGAGGCACTGGGAAACTCAGTTTTCAGCACTAAAGTCTCACAGGCTCGGCCAGGGTGATCGCCTAGAAAGCTGGCACCAGGGAAGGAGAGAAACGAGTGTTCAGCTTTTCAAGAAAGAGAAGAAAATACCTGTTTGCCCTCATTTGAAAAGTCAGGTGGCAGTGGTCTGGGCCAGTCCATCAGGTGGCAGTGGTCTGGACCAGTCCATCAGGTGGCAGTGGTCTGGGCCAGTCTGTCAGGTGGCAGTGGTCTGGGCCAGTCCGTCAGGTGTCAGTGGCCAGTTCGTCAGGTGGCAGTGGTCCAGGCCAGTCAGTCAGGTGGCAGTGGTCTGGGCCAGTCCGTCAGGTGGCAGTGGTCCGGGCCAGTCCGTCAGGTGGCAGTGGTCCGGGCCAGTCCGTCAGGTGGCAGTGGTCCGGGCCAGTCCGTCAGGTGGCAGTGGTCCGGGCCAGTCCGTCAGGTGGCAGTGGTCCGGGCCAGTCCGTCAGGTGGCAGTGGTCCGGGCCAGTCCGTCAGGTGGCAGTGGTCCGGGCCAGTCCGTCAGGTGGCAGTGGTCCGGGCCAGTCCGTCAGGTGGCAGTGGTCCGGGCCAGTCCGTCAGGTGGCAGTGGTCCGGGCCAGTCCGTCAGGTGGCAGTGGTCCGGGCCAGTCCGTCAGGTGGCAGTGGTCCGGGCCAGTCCGTCAGGTGGCAGTGGTCCGGGCCAGTCCGTCAGGTGGCAGTGGTCCGGGCCAGTCCGTCAGGTGGCAGTGGTCCGGGCCAGTCCGTCAGGTGGCAGTGGTCCGGGCCAGTCCGTCAGGTGGCAGTGGTCCGGGCCAGTCCGTCAGGTGGCAGTGGTCCGGGCCAGTCCGTCAGGTGGCAGTGGTCCGGGCCAGTCCGTCAGGTGGCAGTGGTCCGGGCCAGTCCGTCAGGTGGCAGTGGTCATTTATATTCCGGCCACTAAGCACGGTGCCTGGCACCTGGCGAACACTCAGTAAATTTAATGAAAATAGAATAAAAAGGAATGAAAGTTCTTAGAGACCTGAAAGTGATGATAACGGTATAAAGACAAAAGGTTATAGCTTGTGAGATTGAATGAGCAATGCGGGATATAGTTTGGGGAAACTTGGCCCAAGGCCAGAAGCCGCCTGCGGTTATACCACCAGAGTTCATCCTGCAAGTAGTTGCCACTCCTGCACTTGGCAAGGTTTAGGGGCAGGCTTGCTATCATCTCAGCAGTCCAGGCCAGAGGACACAATGGGAACAATGACGATGCCCAAAGAAAGCTGGCATACTCTGAGTATTAGAGTATTGTTGGATGGAGGAGGCATGCTCTGTGAGCACTAGAGTATTGTTGCATGAAGGGGGCATACTCTGTGAGCACCAGAGTGTTGTTGGATGAAGGAGAGTCATGGTGAGCACACATTGAGAGCTTCGTGTGTGCCATGACTTGTGCTGAGCACTTTTGTACATGTCACAACAACCCCATGGGGAGATGCTGTCTCTTTTAATGATGAGGAGACTAAGGCTCAGAGAGATTAGACACGTGCTCAAAGTCACTTTCCCACCAGGCAGGCCAGCTCCACAGCCTGTGCTGCTGATCACTGGACCATAGGCTTTCCTGTGTGGTGTGGAGCAGGGAGGAAGAGGGGAGGAGCCCTCATATAAAGCAGACATCATGAGGCTACTTATCGACATTCAGCCAAATGATCTCTCCAACACTTAATTGCCTGTTCTATAAAATAGGAATACAAGATTGAGAATTCCTAATGGAAGAAGGAGGGCCAAAGAAAAAATGTGAACTTGGATTTGGGAGACCTGAGCTCCAATGTTGGCTTTGCTCAGTGGAGTATGAGAGGCAGGATGAGCTAGGTTATGCTGCGGTAACAAATAGTGCCCAGTCCCGTGGCATGAGATGCAAAGTGTGATTCCTCACTTTTGCTATCTGTTTCCCATCTCCTCACTCCAGGACCCTGGCTGCGGGACCCACTGTTTGGGGTGTCGATTTTGTAACAGCTGAGAGAAAGTCATGAATTGCACTCTGGCTCTCAAAGCTTCTACTGAAGGCTTTGCTCACACTCCGTGCTCTAAAATGAGTCACAGATCACACCTAACTCCTAAGGGCAGGGTGGTGTGATTTTTCCGTGAGTCTAAAGGAGAGAGAACTGGAAACATGGTTTCTACGTAAGGTCTAGAATCCCTGTGTGACCTTGAAAAACACCCCCTCCCACCCCTAGCCCACAGTTTCCCCTTGTGTACAATGAGGTGAATCTCTTGAAACTCTTGGAGGACTGAATATCACCCCTGGAACAAAGGCCTTGTAAACTGCAAAGTTGGTGCTGGAGTAAGTGATTTCTTCTTTTTATTGCTCCTCCTTCCGAAATCCCAGCCGCATTTGTTCCCACCAGTGGTGGATGCCTTACTCCCCCTCCCCCACCTACAGAAAACAGTCCATGCGTGTCCCAGCTCTCCCCCTGGCTGTGGCGTTAACACACTCAGGTAGCACGTTCTCACTTCCTTGCAGGAACAAAGCCTAAAAATAGATAAAGTTGGGGGCACAAACCAGAACCACACCACAATGTATTGACCCAGTCGCCAGTTTATGTTGATGAAATTCAGATTTGCTCTTTATTCCTGAATGCAAAAGCACCTTCGATGGGCAGTTGCAGGAGCATTACCAGGGCCATTTGGCAATAAAATGTGACCGACCTCATTATGGAGGAGGAGACAGGAGATGCCGGTCTGAAGTTGCGGGGCAGCTGACCAGGAGGCAGGGGCGCAGTTCAGGCCTCTGTGGACGCATCCTGGTGGGTGGCAATGGAGCTGCAGGAGGGGAAGGGGGCTGTTATTAAAATGCAGGATTGTCTTAGGTTCCTTTGTTTAGCTCAGAGCCAAAGGTAATTTATGTGGAACGTGTAGCACGCCATATGGTTGACTCAATTAACTGGAAAAGTTCAAGGTATAATGTCTTCAGCTGTGGCTGGAGCCAGTCTAATTCAGCATGACTGTGGCTAAGAAGATGTCACTAGAAATCTTTCTTCATCTCTTGCCTCTCTTTTTTCCTTCTGTTGTTTCATCCTCAGCCGTTCCTCCCTAAATATTGATGAAGACACATTGGTCCCTCTGGGTTTCCATTCTACCAGTGTAGGAATCCCAGTAACATAGGATGACCTCCTTTTCAGTAACTCCAGCCAACGTCCAGGTACCCACTCTCAATGGACACCTTGGATCCTGTGCTCACTCCTGAACCAAATCCCACTGGTCAAGCCCATCCTCGGATTATAAACTCATCCCTGGATTCAGAAGTAGAGTCAGCTGGGCCCATGCCCTATAGACTGGGCGTAGGGAACACAGAGGGAGAGCAGGTGCTGGAGCAAATCCTAGATCCTAAACTCCATGTGAGAATGAGCAGTGCCTGGCCTTTCCACTGCTCTATTTCCAAGGGGAGCAAAATGTCAGACCAGAAGAGGTGCTTGGCAAATATTTGTTGGATAAAGCAGTATGGCCCTGGATACCTTGCACAGCCTCTACCCGGAGTGCTGATCAGAGTGCTTTAGACCCTCTCTCCTGGGCCTGCCTCCCTCTCTGCCCTGAATCCTTGAGGGCTGTGTCTGAGTCGCTCTGGATTCAGAAGTAGAGTCAGCTGGGCCCATGCCCTATAGACTGGGCGTAGGGAACACAGAGGGAGAGCAGGTGCTGGAGCAAATCCTAGATCCTAAACTCCATGTGAGCATGAGCAGGGCCTGGCCTTTCCACCTCTCTATTTCCAAGGGGAGCAAAATGTCAGACCAGAAGAGGTGCTCGGCAAATATTTGTTGGATAAAGCAGTGCGGCCCCGGATACCTTGCACAGCCTCTACCCGGAGTGCCGATCGGAGTGCTTTAGACCCTCTTTCCTGGCCTGCCTCCCTCGCTGCCCTGAATCCTTGAGGGCTGTGTCTGAGTCGCCATTTATATTCCGGCCACTAAGCACGGTGCCTGGCACCTGGCGAACACTCAGTAAATTTAATGAAAATAGAATAAAAAGGAATGAAAGTTCTTAGAGACCGGGTGGTGTGATTTTTCCGTGAGTCTAAAGGAGAGAGAACTGGAAACATGGTTTCTACGTAAGGTCTAGAATCCCTGTGTGACCTTGAAAAACACCCCCTCCCACCCCTAGCCCACAGTTTCCCCTTGTGTACAATGAGGTGAATCTCTTGAAACTCTTGGAGGACTGAATATCACCCCTGGAACAAAGGCCTTGTAAACTGCAAAGTTGGTGCTGGAGTAAGTGATTTCTTCTTTTTATTGCTCCTCCTTCCGAAATCCCAGCCGCATTTGTTCCCACCAGTGGTGGATGCCTTACTCCCCCTCCCCCACCTACAGAAAACAGTCCATGCGTGTCCCAGCTCTCCCCCTGGCTGTGGCGTTAACACACTCAGGTAGCACGTTCTCACTTCCTTGCAGGAACAAAGCCTAAAAATAGATAAAGTTGGGGGCACAAACCAGAACCACACCACAATGTATTGACCCAGTCGCCAGTTTATGTTGATGAAATTCAGATTTGCTCTTTATTCCTGAATGCAAAAGCACCTTCGATGGGCAGTTGCAGGAGCATTACCAGGGCCATTTGGCAATAAAATGTGACCGACCTCATTATGGAGGAGGAGACAGGAGATGCCGGTCTGAAGTTGCGGGGCAGCTGACCAGGAGGCAGGGGCGCAGTTCAGGCCTCTGTGGACGCATCCTGGTGGGTGGCAATGGAGCTGCAGGAGGGGAAGGGGGCTGTTATTAAAATGCAGGATTGTCTTAGGTTCCTTTGTTTAGCTCAGAGCCAAAGGTAATTTATGTGGAACGTGTAGCACGCCATATGGTTGTGTCTGCTGTCGCTTTGCCTTCCAGGCGTTCCATCTCTGGGAAGCATCGTGACGGGCCACCTTGTGCTTCCAACAGGCAGGTTTGGGGAAATAATTCCATTGGAAGGGCCTTGCTCTCCTCTCCGAAGACAGGGCTTCCCTGAGGGGGCGCTGTCCCTGTGGCCCTTTCTCCAGCTGCCCCACCCCACCCACTGCAGCGCACACTGCAGAGCAGTTTCCACCTGCGCACTCCGCTACAGCCCGTCTTTAGCCCAGAGAAAGCGCAGGAGCTGCCGCTGTTGTGCCTGCTTCCTGCTGGGCACAGGCAAGACTGGCACAGGGCATCTCAGGCCGGCCTAGCAGTGTCCTCAGGTGGGATGCTATTGCTCCCACACCTGGGTGAGGGGCCTGAGCCCAAGGGAAGGCAAGCTGATAACTGCCCGACGCGCAGCACTCGCCTGGAGCCAGGCAGGTGCTGGCCCTTCCACCCACCGCGACCCCACCGAGGCCTCCACATGAACCCACTGTGATCGGCCCATCTCACAGGAGAGGCCTGAGCAGGTGGAGGGAATGGTTTAGGGCAGAACAGCTTCCCAGCAGGGAACTGGCCTTAAAAGCAGGGCGGCCTGGTTTCCGCCATTCTGCAAGGGAGGGGACATTACGCAGCTGTTTTCCCCGGAGATGGCGGGGGGCAGGGGCAGATCTCAGGCCAGGGGCATCGGGAAGGGGGCTGTTATTAAAATGCAGGATTGTCTTAGGTTCCTTTGTTTAGCTCAGAGCCAAAGGTAATTTATGTGGAACGTGTAGCCCGCCATATGGTTGTGTCTGCTGTCGCTTTGCCTTCCAGGCGTTCCATCTCTGGGAAGCATCCTGACAGGGCCACCTCATGCTTCCAACAGGCGGGTTTGGGGAAACAATTCCATTGGAAGGGCCTTGCTCTCCTCTCCGAAGATGGGGCTTCCCTGAGGGGGCGCTGTCCCTGTGGCCCTTTCTCCAGCCCCCTCCCCCTCCCCACTGCAGCGCACACTGCAGAGCAGTTTCCACCTGCGCACTCTGCTACAGCCCGTCTTTAGCCCAGAGAAAGCGCAGGAGCTGCCGCTGTTGTGCCTGCTTCCTGCTGGGCACAGGCAAGACTGGCACAGGGCATCTCAGGCCGGCCTAGCAGTGTCCTCAGGTGGGATGCTATTGCTCCCACACCTGGGTGAGGGGCCTGAGCCCAAGGGACGGCAAGCTGATAACTGCCCGACACGCAGCGCTTGCCTGGAGCCAGGCAGGTGCCGGCCCTTCCACCCACCGCGACCCCACCGAGGCCTCCACATGAACCCACTGTGATCGGCCCATCTCACAGGAGAGGCCTGGGCAGGTGGAGGGAATGGTTTAGGGCAGAACAGCTTCCCAGCAGGGAACTGGCCTTAAAAGCAGGGCGGCCTGGTTTCTGCCATTCTGCAAGGGAGGGGACATTACGCAGCTGTTTCCCCCGGAGATGGCGGGGGGTGGGGCAGATCTCAGGCCAGGGGCATTCTTTCCTCTTCCTCTCCCCTCGCTGTGGGCTCCGGGGGTGGCACCCAGGCCTCCTTGATGGGGGCTGGCTCCCAGATGTCCTTGTCCCGCGTGTAGTCAGAGAGGTTGAGGGTGACTCACACCCGTGCGGGCTCCCCACGCCCGTCTGCTTCTGCACGCAGACACCGCTCTCGGGCTCTCATTAAACCGCCTTTAATTACTGCTGTGAAGGCTCGGAGAGAGACTTCTGTGCTCCCCCCCCACCCCACCCGTGCTGTATTGATCGCTGCCCAGAGGTTTCTGTCACAGGGATTAGAAAAGGTTAGTTCCCCTCATTCTCTACCGCTCTTCCTGGTGATAATTGGCTCCCAGGTGCAGCATCATTCTACGCGGACGCGTGGCCTCCTGGTCTACCTGCAGTTCCAGCTGCAGGGAGCGTTAGCAAGGCTGGCAAACCTTCTAGATGCACAGGACCCTACGTGAGGCTCTTGTCCTGGTCACTGTCAGTCTGTCTGCTGCCCCTTGTGCCCACCTCAGGGATGGGTGAACCACACCTGGTTTCCCCAGCCCCTCTCTCTTCCCTGAGAGCTTCCTGTTTACCTTAAAGGAAGGTCAGGGATTCCTGCCCACCCTGAGGCTCCTGACGCCTCCTGGCAGGGCTTCTTCCTGCTCTCAGGTGGGTAACATTTTACTTGTTCCCGTGTGTATGCTCCCTGCTTGGCTCTTGATGCCACGCTGCCCTCTGGGCTCAGAGCAGGTGACCAGGCGGACAGGTGGGGTCTAGAAACCGCTGGGCATGAATGTGGTGGACGGACCTGAGGTATTCACCTGCGAGAAGAAAAGGCTCACTGTCCCCGGGAGGTAGGGGCAGAGCCCTCAGAGTGCCTGTGGGAAGGGCGGCCCCTTGCAGCTCAGTGTGGCCCCAGGACAGCGCCCGGCCCAGTGGGGGAAGCAGGGAGGCTGAGGGATGGTGGTGCCCATGCCCACGAGAACGAGCATGATGCTCAGCTCTGCCAGGAGGGTCGGGTCCTGCTGTGGCACCTCGGGCTTCTGGACCGGGACGTTCAGGCTGAGGAGGTTTGCTTTCCTGTCTGAGCCTCGGCTGGGGTCCACGCGTGAGCATCTGGGTGGGGCCATCCTAAGCCCACGGCAGTTACTTAAGCACCTGAGAGGAACAGTAGGCTGGAGCACGGCAGGGCTGATGTGGGCAGGCAGGGAGGGGAAGGGGCCAGGTGACATGGACTGTGGCACTCTAGAAGGCATGCTCCCTCTATCCTGAGCTTCGGCGGCTGGCGCACTTTGCGGGCACGGGCCCCATGTTGCTAGGTTTGGGGGCTTTTATAAAAGCCAGACATTGAGACCTTTATCTGAAATCTCCCACATTAAAAGAAGAGTCAACTTAAAAACACCTATGGGACCAACAAATCGCGCAGGTTTACCCAGACTCGGCTTTTGCTGAATACCCAGGGGCCCCTCCACCGGGCCGTTGATCAGATGGCGATGCATTTAGTGGAGGATGACCCCTGCTGGCCCAGCCCTGGCCCGTGATGGACAGTTCCTTTTGCCCCTGGAGAGAGACGTCCCTTTATGATCCTTGGTCCACTAATGACCCTCTGTGTTTCCTTCTGTCCAGCCTGACATTTTTTATTTGGGGAAGTGATTTGGTGAGGATCTAAAAGACCTAATAAATTAAGCTGAGGCTCATAGTTAATAAGAGGCACAAACAAACCAGGACTCCAAACTACGGGATCAAGGTGGAGAGCTGGAGAGACCCAAGTTAAAATTCACTGTGGACTAAGGCAAAGTCTTGTGTTTAGGTCTAAAATGTGAATTGCATTTTCTCCCAATGAGGAGAAAAACCAACTTGGAATGTGTTCATGTAAAAAGGGGATAAATATAAAATCCGGGAGGATTTATTTGAGCCCAATTTGAATATAGCCAGCAGTTTGATAAAGATAATATAAAAACTTGAGGCCAAAAATATACCCGCGGCAGTTGCTTAAGCACCTGAGAGGAATGCCAAACAGTAGGCTCACGCACGGCAGGGCTGATGTGGGCAGGCAGGGAGGGGAAGGGACCAGGCGACGTGGACGGCATGCTCCCTCCATCCTGAGCTTCGGCGGCTGGCGCACTTTGCTGGCATGGGCCCCATGTTGTTAGGTTTGGGGGCTTTTATAAAAGCCAGACATTGAGACCTTTATCTGAAATCTCCCACATTAAAAGAAGAGTCAACTTAAAAACACCTATGGGACCAACAAATCGCGCAGGTTTACCCAGACTCGGCTTTTGCTGAATACCCAGGGGCCCCTCCACCGGGCCGTTGATCAGATGGCGATGCATTTAGTGGAGGATGACCCCTGCTGGCCCAGCCCTGGCCCGTGATGGACAGTTCCTTTTGCCCCTGGAGAGAGACGTCCCTTTATGATCCTTGGTCCACTAATGACCCTCTGTGTTTCCTTCTGTCCAGCCTGACATTTTTTATTTGGGGAAGTGATTTGGTGAGGATCTAAAAGACCTAATAAATTAAGCTGAGGCTCATAGTTAATAAGAGGCACAAACAAACCAGGACTCCAAACTACGGGATCAAGGTGGAGAGCTGGAGAGACCCAAGTTAAAATTCACTGTGGACTAAGGCAAAGTCTTGTGTTTAGGTCTAAAATGTGAATTGCATTTTCTCCCAATGAGGAGAAAAACCAACTTGGAATGTGTTCATGTAAAAAGGGGATAAATATAAAATCCAGGAGGATTTATTTGAGCCCAAGATGAATATAGCCAGCAGTTTGATAAAGATAATATGAAAACCGGAGGCCAAAAATATATAGTCACCCACTAATGATCTCTGGCTACCATGTTCTCTGTGCCAGAAAAGGCGCTACCCACAGGGGCCAGAGGGGCGAGCAGGGTGGGGCCTGCTGCTGAGGCACCTCCAGCAGCAGATCTGGGTGCAGCACAGTCCGGGGTCAGTTCTCAGGTGCGATGCCCAGCGCATGGCCCTGCTTTCCTAGCGTTGCACAATTGCACATCACAGGCAAAGTGAGCTTTTGAGGGCAGAGTCAGTCGCAGGCCTTCATGCTTTTGGTCACCGAGTGCCTGGCACTTGACATTGTGGGGCCTGGGTAGAATGCATGACTGACTAAGGCATTCTGTCTTCTGGCCAACAAGTTGGACCAGCAGAGATCAACCAAAGGACTTGTATGCATGCATATAAGCATAACTAATGGACATAAGACACTGGGGGGTAAGGGAGGGCAGGGGATTGTCAAGGGCGGGGGGGAAAAGATAAAAAAAAAAAACAATTGCACATCACAGGCAAAGGGAGCTTTTGAGGGCAGAGTCAGTCCCAGGCCTTCATGCTTTTGGTCACTGAGTGCCTGGCACTTGACATTGTGGGGCCCGGGGCCTCATGGGGCCTGCGCTTTGCATGACGTGGATGCAGCTCCTGGGCCTGGGTAGAATGCATGACTGACTAAGGCATTCTGTCTTCTGGCCAACAAGTTGGACCAGCTAGGGACAAGGCACTACCTTTCCAGGACAGTGTTTTGGTTAATAGGAGAGTTGAACGTCTGTCTAGCTGGTCCCCAACTAGAAAGAAAGTAGGAACTACAGCCACTGGGTGGTGAGTTTGTCGGGGGTAAGAATGGAATCCATTTCAAAATAACACACAAGAAACAAGGAGAAAGTATGTCCTATCATTTGAACTCCAGACCAAGTAATGCTTGAAATATTGCCCATGGATAGTCTAGTTCAGGGGTCCTCAAACTATGGCCCTCGGGCCACATGCAAATACAAATATTGTATTTGTTCCCGTTTTGTTTTTTTACTTCAAAATAAGATATGTGCAGTGTGCATAGGAATTTGTTCATAGTTTTTTTTAAAAACTATAGTCCGGCCCTCCAACGGTCTGAGGGACAGTGAACTGGCCCCCTGTTTAAAAAGTTTGAGGATCCCTGGTCTAGTTACACGTACCTGTCAATATCCTGCCCTCCCCTCCTCTCTCCCCTCCCCTCCCACTCCCCCTCCCTCTCCTTTTTCTCTTTTCTCCCTTCCCCTTCCCTCTCTATAAGTTGAATTACCTCCCGTTTCAAATAACAGGCATCCTGTGTGGTCTTGGGCGTCCTGTGTGATCTTGCTTACCCATCGGCCATGGAAAGGACATTCCAGGCAGGGAAGCAGCACCTGTGGAACACAGAGGCACAGAGAGGCACCGCATGTGCCCATGACCCCCCGCGTGGACTGTGTGTGTGAATGGACGGCGGGAGGTGCAGCTGGGGAGAGGCTAGATCGTGATGGGCCTTGAGGACCCATGGCCGGCACTATCCCATGTTGCTGGTCGGCCCTGAGCTGATGACACAGCGTTCTTGGGCAGAGCGCTAACCCGCTGTGAGAGGCATGTAGGATACTGTCAGGGTGTATGGGTGCTTCTTCCTTCACTTACTGCTCTATCCTCCCTGGGGTCATGGTGCCGTGGCTGAGTGTATCCACTTCATAAATACACAAATAGGACCAGAGAGATGCAGCAATTAGCTCCAGATGACCTGGTGAAGCATCCGGCTCCGCTGTACCCAGGGTCCCTGGTGGCAGCCAGCGGCCTCCTGGCCACAAGGAGGCGGGAGGGGAAGAGACGGATGGAGACGTCACATCGCAGGGCCTTCGGGGCAGCCAGCGTGGGGGACAGCACCGGCCATGCTGTCCAGCTTCAGAGGCGCTTCTGAGCGAAGGCTACAGGGCAAGTGCTGGAACTCCCAGGACTGCCCTTTGGACCTGAACAGCAGCCGCCTGTGCCCAGAGCCAGGTGCTCAGGGCAGGAGTCACCAGCAAGGACAGCTGGGCCCAGCAAGACAGGCTCAGAGCGGGCAGAAACCACAGCACCGCTGTGGACACAGGGCTGCAAGCTCTCGGAAGCAGCTGGAGGACAGCTGCAGGGCCTCTGGCCACAAACGTGCGCGTCGGAACGAAGGGCACCATCTCGCTTTGCAATCACAGGCTGACGAGGTTGGGGACTTGCGAGTTACATATATTTCACCGCCTTTTTAGGGAGCAAAAAAGGAGTGCATCTTCAGCTCGGGATTCTTGCATCCGTGTGTGAAAGCCCAGATAGGACCCTCATGCTGTCTCTTGCTCAACAATACCGAGTATATTGGAAAGATCGCCGTGGCGATAGGGACCGGTACCTGTTCCTAAGGACAAAAGAGTAATGAAACTCTGCCAGGGTTTTATCTAAGGCATTAAAAATAAAAATAAGAGAAAAAAGCCATCTTTTAACTCCCAAGCTGTGCCAGCCTCGTTCCTGCCTGCAGGCCTGTGCACCTGCCGTTCGTCATCGAGACTCCCCCTCCGCCACGTCCCCTGCCACTCCCCTGTCCTTGAGGTCTCAGCTGAAATGTCACCGTATCAGAGAAAGCGTCCCTGATCCCCTGGAGAAGGCAGATTTTTCTTTTCTTTGTTTTCCGGGTGCGCTCTGCTTTTCCTTGGAAATACATCTTACCTTGCCGTTCGTCGGTGAGGCTGATGTTTATAGCCTTTCTCCTCTGCTAAGCAAGAGGTTCTGCCACAGAAGCTGTGTCGCCTGCTGGCACCTGTTCCCAAGGACGAGAGAGTAATGAGATTCTGCTAAGGTTCAGTCTAAGGTATTAAAGACATCCAGTGAGATATCTCACTCCCAGCCAGTGATCCATGATGGCTTTTTGGCCGAATGGATGACGTTGGCCCTCTGACTCCAGAGCCGATGTTTGCCCCTGTTGGTTGTTTGCCTGGGGAAGCTGTCCAGCAGAGATCAGAAACGCATGCGCCTCGTTGGACCGGGTGGTGAGGGCGGCACATGCGAGCTTACCGCAAAGGGAGCAGGTGCCACAGGGCACTGGCTGTGTGCTGCCTTAGAGGCCGGGTGGACCCGGTGTGCGCAGGTGCTGCAGTTGTGTTAAGAAAGCTCTGAGACCTTGCTTTTATGGGTTCCCTGACAGTGTTTTAATGTTGGCAGTTAAAAGTAAACACTCTATCGATCCAAGCGGTCGCATGTGGGAGCAGGACCTGGCCTGTGGGCAGTGGTGGCCTCGGCTCAGACGGACCGGAGAGGAGAGTGCCGTCCTCAGAACCACTTAGATCTTGCTCATTTGTGAACCACAGGCCAAACAGGGCAGCCGGCTTGGGGAAGGTCTGAAAACCCTGCCAGGAAAGGAGCTGTTGCCCAAAATGTGAATGTTTCATGTGACTTTTCAGCTTTGCTGCCCTGGCTCTCCCAGTTGGGTTCCTAATTTACCCGATCAGATCTGGACCCCACTGTGCTGCTAGGGTTATGACCATAGCACATGGTGGATGGGAGGTAAGAAGCCAATTAGTAACAAATACGTTGGTTCCCGTGCACCCACACGGATGTCGTCCGACTTCCAAGTAGATCCCTGAGGAAGTCAGAGCTTTATTCCAATTACTTGGCAATTTCCCAGCTATTCTGGGAACTGATCTTTGGAAATTGCCATCAGAGCTTGAACATGATTTTTAAATGTCCTCAGTTGTGACAAATCTCCAGATTTGATTTTTTGAAGCAGCCCAGAGTTATTTGGAGCTAAGTCGAGTGAGTCAGGTCTGACGATTAAGCCGTGCAGCACTGTTTGGGGCCACTGTGATGTGCCTCAGAGGCTCGGAGAGCATGGCCAGGAAGTCGTGCTGGGGTTAGACACGGGGCCAAGGGGAGGGAAGGACACAGGACTATGTAGATGCCCACCATGTAAGGGCAAGCTGTGGACCTAGGGCGTGCCTACTTGATTCCATCATGCCCAAGGTGTCAAGTTCAAAAGGAAAATTAAGCAGAATCAGACTTGGTTCCACAGGCCTGGTAGGAGCACAGGTTTACAGAAGGAACCAGATGGTTGGAGTCAGGTCCAGCTGTGCCACAGGCTGGGGAGATCTCCTTTTGAGGCAAGTCCTGGTCAGGGGCCTGGAGAGCAGAGCCAAGCCCCAGGAAGAAGATTTATAAGAGCTACACACAAGTCACGTGAATCGGGGTTTAGAAGAAAACTGTTTTGTCGGGAGAATGAAGCATGAGGTAGGTTGACCAGGTGGCCTGAAGTGCTGATCAAAGTAGAAGCTGTATTTCGGTGAACACTGGACCCTCCTAGTCCTTTGCTGCCCAAGGCATCTGCTTTCTGGCCTCTCACCATCCTCATCGCCTGCCACCTCCTCCTTGCTCTCAGCTTCAACCAGAAAAGCTAACCGACGGCTTTCCTTCTGCTCTTTGAACGCAGCCCCTTTATTTCTGCTCAGGGCCTTGGCTCTGCAGTCCTCCTGCCTGGAACACACTTTCTTTAGGTTTTCACTCGGCTGGCGCTTTCTCCCGCAGATTTCATCTCAGATATCAGCTTCTCAGGAGGCCTTCCCCGACCACCCAGACCAAAGCTGCTTTCTCCCACCCCAGTTACTCCCAACCCAATACCCAGCCGTGTCCTTCGGCATATCCACACCCACGCTGTCTCTGTGTTCCCTTCTTTAGAATCCCTCTCCCAGCACGAGAAAGGAATGAGGTGGGGGCAAGAGCTGGAGTGTGCTCTCCTCTGTCCTCAGAGCTCTGACTACGCATAGCTTTCAGCAGTTACTGAAAGACTCAACAAGTGAATGGCAACTGAGTCCTTAGGGCAGAATCAGCCATTTGGTATAGGGGTTGAAGGAATTCGGGGGAAGGAATTCCCTGTGTCACTTGGTCCCAGACCACTGGGCAGCAGGTCGGAGGTCTTGGGGCTGCTCCAGTGGGTGGGCTCTGGAGTATCGTAGTATCGTAGGACCTGGGCCCCACACTTGGGGAGCGGGGAGGAGAGACAGGAGCTGATGCAGGGTTTATCACAGAATGAGCAACACAGAGCGGATCCCGAAAAGCTGGCCACTGGCAGAATTCTCAGAAGAAGTGAGTCAACAAGAAGTGAACGCATTCCGAATGCATGTTGAATTAGTCCCGGTTGTAGTCACAGGTTCTGCGTGCCGTTCTGTGTAGTCACAGGTTCAGGCCGGCCTCCGGAGGAAGGTCATCGCTCTCTATACCCCTTCTCAGAGGACGAGAGGAGAGGTCCTCGTCACTGCAGGCGACTTGCTCTTTGAAGCAGCCGCTCTCTCCGTAGAAGTCTTTTAGTGGGGACTGTTTTACGTTGGAGTTTACGTGTGTTCTCTGCCCTGTCTCATTTTAAAAATAAACTCTGTGGTACCTGCAGGGTGATTTTCGTCTTTATCTTAAAAATTAAGGAAGTAAACCAAGCAGTTCATTAAACATCCCACTTCAGTAACACGAAATGATGATGACAACCATAGCGTTGATAATCAAGGCTGTCAGATGCGCCCTGCCCACCGCCAGCATCACCCATATCCTCAGCACCGCGGCATTCTTAGGCATCAGGGACAGGCCACAGAATGGGAGACTTTGTACAAAGAGACGCCCATGGGAAGGGGCATGAGGGAGTGACAATCATTCCCACAGGAAGGATGGATTAAGTACCTCACAGGACACTGAGTGTGGGGAACACTGCACCCCTCTGGGGTATGTGGAGGGCGTAAGAGGTTTGCTCCATCAGTGACATGCAGGTCCCCACTCCCCCACCCCCGCTCCCCCACACTCAGCACCTGCAAACACGCTGAAGCAAAATCTAATGGATTGAGAAAATGCTCTGGAAAATGGCAGTTTACCACTTATTTTATACACCAGAATCAAAGGGGAAGACATCAGGGGCTTACATGAAATTCATTGGTGACAGAATTGGGAGGCAGGCGAAAGCAAAGGGGGAGGGGAATCTCTGGAATCGGATAAAAGGTAAAATGCGTAGACATGTCTTTTACATGGGCGGTACAGAGAGTTAACAGTTAACAGTGAACATGACAGCAGTACCGATGAGGGGCTCTGTGGTCTCTGCTCTGGTGGGAGGTTGTGCCCTGAGGGGTCTAGAAAAAAGGAAATGACCCTGCCATTCCGAAGGTATGTTATCGTAGATGCGAGTCTATAGACAGGTTCAGTTGAGGCAAAGACCTCCCTTTGCCAGGGAAGATGCCCGCCTGGGATATGACCACACCATGACTTGCTTCTGGTTGGGAAGCTTTCATTTCAGACCGCCTCATTGTTGTATCGTAATTAGCAAATGAAGTACATGATGCCTTAATGAACCAATTAATTATGAGTCGCTTATTGCATGTGGCCCAGAGGGAGGTGTCTCTTCCAAATCTCTGAGCAACACATACAGGAAGTTTCCCGTATTTACACTTTTTGAGCTTCTTTGTTTGCAGATATTACAAAGAGCTCGCTGTGAGCTATTTTTACAAACAGTTTGTAATCTTGGATACATAAAGAACAAACATTTGGCATAAGAATATGGGAATTATTATCAGTATTAGTCCATTATGTTAGATGGCTAGCTTGCAAGGTCAGACAGTTAAGTTTTTATCTTTTTCTATTATTCAAACTAAAACAGTTATTTTATAGAATAAGAGACTGTCTAAAAATGACAGTTTGCAGAACAAGGGACTATCTAACAATAGCAGAGAATTCAAACAGCAGTTTTATACAAGATGGAAGTTACTATGCTTCACCATGTGGTGATTCAGGGCTGCGTTTGCAAGACCGCCACGCAGGCCTTCCTTGGGCTTGTCAGGGTCAGGCTGTGGCCCTGTCGTCCATGCTGGGAAGGGAGATCCAGGCAGGCCTTCTTCACACCTTGGAGGGACTTGGAGCCAGTAACTGCATGCTGCTCTGCTGGTTGAGACACCTTTGTTGCTTGTGCGTCGGTTTCGAAGGTGACGGCTTGGCCGATCCCTGGAGAGCATTGCGCATCCAGGTTCCATCCGCCTCCCGTTGCGGGCGTCCTCTGTGCATAGCATCGTGGTGGGGATGCCCGGGACCAAGAGGGATGCCTGTCGTGTGCATGGGCCACGTGGACTGGGGGAGGTCACATGTCCTGGCTGGTGAGAGCAGGCCGGAGCACCCCCACCTTGTGAGGGATGGCCTTGGCAAGGTCTCAGAGAAAACCCGCCAGAGCTGAAGGGCCCATGGTAGAAGGAAGGATTGCTTCTGCTCTTGTGTGCTTTAGGCAGCCAAAGCAGCCAGCGTCCTCTGTGCTGTCGAAGCTATCAGCCCACAGCACTCTTCCATTCACCAGGGTACTGAGCATCAGCCAGGGCAGGGACATCCTGATGCTGGGGTTACAGAGATAAGGGGTGGGGCCAAGGCCCTGTGAAGGCTTTCAGGAAGTAGACAGTTTAGTGGCAGAGATGGACACTGATCAAATTTTATGAACAAACATGAAGTCCTATATAATAAAGAGGGAATATGCTAATTGACCATCATGCCCTCACAAGATGGCGGCACCCAGGCCCCTCAGCCCTGCCAGCAGTGAATTTTCATGCAACCATTACCTCTTTAAAAAATCCTTATCCTGCCCTAGCTGGTTTGGCTCAGTGGATAGAGCGTCGACCTGAGAACTGAAGGGTCCCAGGTTCGATGCCAGTCAAGGGCATGTACCTTGGTTGCAGGCACATCCCCAGTAGGGGGTGTGCAGGAGGCAGCTGATGGATGTTTCTCTCTCATTGATGTTTCTAACTCTCTCTCTCTCTCACTTCTTCTCTGTAAAAAATCAATAAAATATATTTAAAAAAAATCCTTATCCAAGGATATGATTATTTCTTTTAGATCACCTGTTCTCAGGGAGCAGGCCTAAGCCAGCAGGTGGGCATCCCCCAAGGGTCCCAGACTGTGAGAGGGCACAGGCTGGGCTGAGGGACCCCCCGTGTGCATGGATTGTCATGAACTGGGCCTCTAGTCACAACTATAATAAGTAAAATGAAAGAGAAACACATGGTGCTCAGAGCACATATCACAGGAGAAATGGACTTACCAAAGGGCTCAGGAAGGTTGCTAGAAGGAGATGACACACTGAGAGGTAAGTAGGCGAAGAGTTAGTGAAAGAGCTTTTCCACCAATAAGAAAAGCATGTGCAAAGGCCCTGTGGCAAAGGAATGTGCACATTCAAGGAACTGAAAAGCAGCTGCGTGGTTGGGAACACCTTGCAAGGGGAAGCTCAGTACAAGATGCAGTGGGGTCACCGAGCTGAGCAGGTTCCAGAATGGAGGACCTTGGGTTATGCTAAGGATTTGGGGTTTTATCCTAAGAACAAAGGAAGGCCATTGGTGGGTGTTAGGTGAGTGCATGTGTGGTGATGGGGAGGAAGTAGTGACTCAATGTTTAACGTTAGTTTTAGGACACTTCCCAACATGGCTAACATCAACTTTAAATGCCTATCGCAGAAAAGGCTCCCTTAGCCACCTCAAGCTCAGTAATTCCAATGAGTCAGCTGTCGCTGTGATAATGCTGTGTAAGAAACGACCCCACATCTCAGTGGCGTACAAGAAGCGTTCTTTCTTTTTTCTCCGTGATGAGTCTGCGAGTTGGTGGGGGCAGCTCAGGCTCTGGACTGGGTTCCGGTCTGGTCCACTTGTCTCTCATGCTGAGAGTCATGCAGCTGCCTGGACCTTGCTTTATCCATAATAAATCACAAGGTCATTTAATTTCTGCTCACATCGCTTCTATGAACATCTCACTGGTAAACGCAAGCCCACATGCCGGGGGTAGAGTAGTCTTTTTTCAAGGAAAAGGCATGGAAAGGGAGGAGAGGGAAGGGAGGGAAGGGTTGTGAGTAAATAATACAGCCAACCACAGTTGCTCTTAATTACAGCAATACAGGTGGTCGAGTGTACGGTTTAAGGATTCAGGCTTCATGGCTCTGAGTCCTGGCTTAGAAACTCCCAGCTGGGTGAGTCTGGGCAGGTTAGCAACCTCCTTAAAAATCCACTTTATCATCTGTGCAAAAGAGATAACAGCAGTACCAGCCTACACCAGAAGGGTTAACTCAGGTGCTTAGAGAAGTACCTGAATATAATAAGTGCCCAGTAAATATTAGCTATCATTCATGTCTCCTTACCCAAAACCAGGCGTGTTTGGAATTTAGATGAACTGCTGTTTTAGAAAGGCAGTGTGGTACATGCCCACGTAACACGTACCATCCCCGAGGGTGTGGGCAGTGACGCATCACCAAACTCACGGACAATCTCTCCTGACACACGATCATTCACACAAAATGAGGAAATGACCATTATACATGCTTCTGTGTCAGATCAGCTCGGGTTTTGTCACAAAAATTCATGAGAGCATTTTGGTTTTCAGAGCCTTCTGGATTTGGGGTTTTAGTTTTGTGGGTAAAGGCTGGTGGCCGGGGTTTGCTTTGACACATGTGCCCACAGGTCCTCCGGCTCCCAGGCTGCCCTCTCCTCCTGAACGCACACAGAGCCCTCTTCGTGCACGAATCAAGTCGTGCCATGGTCCCAAACATCACCTCTTTCCTCGAAGACCCGTGTCCCCGCTGGAAATACCTCCTCCCGCTGCTGGGCTCTCCCCGCATCGGTCCCTGTGTAGCCCGTGTTCTAATGATGCGTATTGACGTCTGCGTTTAGGGGTGTGTGAAACCATAGCTGCCCTTTGCTCCATGCTGTAAGCCACACCACCAAGTCCCTTCCTCACCTAATGCTCATGATCACTACCAAGCTTGCCACCACGTGCAGTGTGCCCACCCCTGTGCCAACCTAGTCCCTTCCTGTCTGAGCTGACCCTCACATCTCCCTGCTGTTATTCGGCCTGTATAAAAACAAGGAAATTATAGCGAAGTTTAGTTCGCTGGGAGCAGACTTACAACCTGCCGGGTGTAGATGCTGGAGCCTGGGAGTGTTGACCTGGCAGAGCCTGGCTTGTCAGATGGATTTGTTCCTCCCCCAAGTCAGAGCCAGGGGCTACACTGCTGTTCAGGGCAGGTGCAGAGGGAGTCACTTTTGAATGAACAACGGGCTCTTCTTTCCCGTCTGTCCTCCTCCCTCAGCATCCACCTGTCAGAGGAAAGGAGAGCCGGGGAAGTTAAAGTGGCGGGAGCACACGGTACCCAGGATCCACAGCGGGTGGGGGATCTGAGGCTCCTGTAGAACTGGGCACCGTTCCAAGTACAACAAAGAGGGGATTTATAGCCAAGGGTCAAGGCGGGGGCCAGGGGGTGGAAATGACTGAGAGGAGACATCAGGGGTGAGGGGGATTCTGGCTAAACTGATTCCGCAAGAGTTTTGCTGAAGGCAAGCCCAGGGAAGAGGACATGGAGGGGGAAGGAATCGGGTATATATCCAGGGTGAGGGTTTCTCTAAGCCGATGCTGCATGATTCTTGCTAAAACTGGACTAAATGAGCCAAAGATGGAGCTCAAAAGAAAGACCCAGTCAAACATGGAGCTCAGAGGAGCTGACCGACCACGTCTGCTGAGGAGCAAGTCTTGTCACCTGGGATGGTCCCCAGGTGTCCTGCACCCCCAGGGAGCCCAGGCCTCCTCGGGAGCTCCCTCTGCAGGACAGCTCAGATGAGGAATTCTCCTGCACAACTTCATAAATGGCTTGTGTTTTATCAACTTACTAGAGGCCCAGTGCATGACATTGGTGCACTGGAGGGGGGGGTCCTTCAGCCCGGCCTGTGCCCTCTTGCAGTCTGGGATCCCTTGAGGAATGTCCACTTACCTGCTTAAGACCGCTTCCCAGAGGCGGGAGAGGCTCCGGCCACTGCTGCTGCCCTCACCAGCCGTGAGCCTAGCCTTTGGCTGAGCGGCGCTCCCCCTGTGGGAGTGCACTGACCACCAAGGGGCAGCTCCTGCGTTGAGCATCTGCCCCCTGGTGGTCAGTGCGCATCATAGCGACCAGTCATTCTGCTGTTCGGTCAATTTGCATATTAGGGTTTTATTATATAGGAGGAGGATATCTCTTCACTGACCCAGATCCTGATCTCTGGGAACGGTAGCTGTGGCGCCTGTGAGGGCAGTGGGCTGCAGAGGCACGAGATGGGGCCATCAAGGAGCACACACTGATCGGCGTCCCGGCAGACGGCCCGTCTGACTCCCTGGCCCTGAGTGGCTCCTTTGCAAGAGTCTTCACCTGCCTTTTTCCCACCACTCACTCCCACGGACACACTCAGAAGCATGGCCTCTGTAAAAGGTTAACCCTGTGGATGGAAGACACTGCGTCTTATTCATCTTTGAACTGTCCCTCTGCAGGGTTAGCAGGGCCTGACACCCAGGCAATACGGTGACATGTTTACATGGATGATTGGGTAATTGGATGAATGGATGGGTGTTTGGATGGATGGATGACCAGATAAATGAGTGAGTGAATGAATGAATGATGGCTGTCAAATTTCTTGTTTGATGCCTTATAGATATGACTACTCGGGCGGAAATGTTATTTTTAAATCAGTTCTGTTGGGTTCATTTTGGGCATATCTAGGTCAGGGGCTGTTGAGCCAAAGCAGGTGCAGTTTGACACCTGGGAGCTGTTGCTGGCCCTGGAGGTGAAGAGCATCCAGCACAGGTGCTCAGCGTGAGGCACTGGTCAGCTGAGCTTCGCTCCAGCAGCAGGTACGTGCAGGAAAGCCCACCTGCCGGACTTGCCCTGAGGATTAAGTGACTGAGCCATGTGATGCCTGCTGACCAAGCCCAGCGTGAGGACAGTCCTCCGCGATGCCAGTGTGATCATCGTGCCATTACCATTGGAAACGCGGCCTGTGGCCCGACTCCTCTGTGCTGTTCTGTAGGAGGCGAGGACTGTTGCAGGGGCGTCCCCTGGGTCTTCAATGAATTTCTTCCCTGTGAGGCTGACCCCCACCTGCTGCTGGGGCATCCATCCATCACGGGTGTGGGTAGAGCTGGGCCTGACAGGGACTTTGTTTAGAGTCGGCCACTCCTGGGTCAGGCTGAGGCTGCGAATGTGCAGCGGGCCAGCGTGGAGCGGCTGCCAGTCTTTCCAGGGGGCACGCGTGACTGCGCTCTGCTCCTGTTATGGCTCCCGCGGGACCCTGGCATAGACACTGGCATTGGGCCACCCGGAGGTGAGTTCCTGCCACACGCTGGGTGATGTCAGGCAGGTCACTTCACCTCTGAGTTTTGTTTTCCTTCCCTATAAAGCGGGGATAATAGTACAGTCCTAACTGCGTCACGAAGGAGATACAAGGCAATAAACCACCGGCACGCATACCCAGGAACTGCACATGGTGCTCCCCGCCCCAAATGGCAACTTAAAGAAGGTTCGGCCTCCTAAGCGAGGCCGTGCGCCCTGCTGTAGGACCGCACTCTCCATTCCAATCCTGGTCTGCAGGCATCGGACGCTAACCCTTGAGGTTGGGGTGGGCCAGTCCAACACCGTACTTCAATTCTCTAACCATTTGCCATTTTATTAAATTAAAAATAAAAGCACAATGTACGGCCGTGTCTTTTAGTGCCTTTGTAAGCGGGAAGGAAGATCAGGGCTGTGTCCACATACCTTTGTTCATGCTAGGCCAGGGGTCGGCACGGTATGGCCAAGCCAACGCGTCAACTCTACGGCCTGATGTGTGGCCCATGGGCCAAGCATGGTTTTCACATTTCCAAGTGCTGGGAAAGAAGTCAAGAGGCATCAGTGTGGTGATACATGAGAATAGCATGACATCCCCAGTTCAGTGTCCATTTGGCAAGTGACCTAGAGCACAGTGTGCCCACTCGTCCAGGCACAGCCTGTGGAGGGTGTGAGCTGCAGCGTGGGAGCTGGGCAGTGGACAGAGACCATGTGGACATTGGAGCTGAAAATATCTACTTTCTCATCCTTTCCAGAAAAAAGTTCGCTGAGCCCTGTCCTAGGGCAAACTTGTGTGTGGGCTACTCAGTATATTTATATACATATATTTTAAAAGGCCCCCCTTTCCCTGGTGAAGGACATCAGACCTGACCATGGAGCTGGCTCCTGCAGGAGAGCAGTGGGTGGGGCTAGGAGGCTGGGCTTCCCCCGATGTTGGGCCTTTCCAGGCGATGTCCTCGTGGTCACAGACAGACAAACAGACAGACAGTTCCATCAAGGGATTCGAGCACCTGATTGGCAGTTGGCCAAGGTGGTCTCTTGCATCCAGCTGTCACTCTTTTCTGACCTGTAGTGTCTCTCAGCCTCAGTGTCCTTATTTGTAAATGGAAATAATAATCGCACTTACCTCAGTGACTATGTGAAGCGGAACTTGCATGAGCACGATCCTCAGCCCAGCGCCTGGCACCTGAAGAAGAATTCGAATGTGCGTCATTATGATTCATATTTTTGTTATTATTCTTAGTCTGGCTCTTGCTGGCTGTGTGACCAAGGCAACTTATTCTATCCATCACAGCCTTAACTTCTTTATCTTTAAAGGTGCCCATAAGGCAACCTACCTGAGTGGCGGGAAGTTTAAATGTCTTCGTAGGTAGCGCGATGCTGCATCCACAGCATTCAGTGGGTGCGTTCTAACCCCACATTCCCCTGCAACACTGAGATCCTAGGAGTGTGCGGCGTCCTTAGAGCTTCCCTTTCGCCTCTGGACCACTCCCTGCCACCAGCCCCGCCATCCTACATCCGTTTAACGCCTCTCTTGCCTCTGCATGAATCCCCTAAGCCCTTTGAGGCTGGGGTCTTGTGTGGCACTTCTTTATCTAAAATGAAGCTGACGGAACAGCCAGCTTGAAGGAGATTCATATACAAACCATCCTGGCCTGGTCTGATGTCAGGAAGTCGAGCTTTTCTCCCAGGCCTGGAGACACTGGGCTATGCCGAGCCAGGGCCAGGGTGCAGGCGGGGAGGGAGGCACCGAGGTGTGAGGGAGCATGGGGCTGCCAGGGAGGAGCTCCTGAAAGGCTGTTTGTGCTTCATCGGGACCCAAACACCTGCTCCCCAAGCTCGGCCCTGCCCCTCCCCGGACACTGCGAGCTGTGTGGGAGCCCCTCCCATCTTCCTACGGATGCCTGACCTCAGGGGCACCCGGCCCCATACGGATGCCTGACCTTGGGGGCACACGCCACATACAGATGCCTGACCTTGGGGGCGCACGGCCACATACAGATGCCTGACCTCAGGGGCACACGGCCACATACAGGTGCCTGACCTCGGGGGCACACGGCCCCATACAGATGCCTGACCTCAAGGGCACATGGCCCCATACAGATGCCTGACCTCGGGGGCACACGGCCACAGGTTGAGAACTACACTTCCCAGCTTCCTTTGTACCCACTGATGCCATGTAGGTGTCCTTCCAAGAAATGCTCTTTAAAGGAGGGGACTCACCTTTTTCTGTTCCCTCCTTTTTGCTGGCTGGGATGTGGACGAGATGGCTGGAGCTCCAGTGGCCGTCTTAGGCCATGCCTTAGGTCATGTTCCCCAGAAGGGCAGACCCTGAGTCAGGTTGGAGAGTGACTGGTTTATTAGTCGCGTGACCCCAGGAAGCACAGGTAGGGGAGGGGAGAAGGAGGTAGGAAGGGAAGGAAGCCACCTGCTGGGAGCTCTGGGCAGTGGTGTGGCACGTGCTGCAGAGGTGTCCTAGGTGAAGGATGTGAGCTGGGGTATGTATACACCATCGCGTGTCCACTATTGGCTGAGGGCTCCTCCTACAGCATGACTTCCCCTGCCCCTCCCGCTTCTGCCTGTGGACTGACCCCTCTGCTGGGGCCACCGACAGGGTGAGTGTCAGGTGCCTGCAGCTAGGAGCGCCCAGGCCTGGAGCAGAGAGTCCTCAGGGCCGCTGGGGCCCGAGGGGCTGAGCGTGGCGCAGCCAACCGAGGCACTGGTCCCTGCAGGCTGCCACTCCAGGCGGGAGGCTTCCCTCTGGACTCATGCTAAAGGGAAAAGATGTCTTGTTTAAGCCATTGTTGGGTTTTCTGTTAGAGCCAAACCTAATCAGATAAATAGTAATAATGGTCATCATAATAGTCATCATCACTAGCACACATCGAACATGTGACATGTGAATCCACCTCCGTGTTTATCCCCTCCTCCGCCCCCCGCCCCTCCCCGGCACATGGAGTGCACAGGACGGTATGAGCTTTACGTCCCCTTCCGGCCGTTCTCTGCCGGGACATGTGAGCTCCCAGAAATGGTTATTGAAACGCTAAATAAATGAGAAAAACAGTGAAGGGAAAGCCAGCACTGAGGCCCTAATCTGCCAGCTCCCAGCTGCCAGCTCTAACCCTGGCCGCGGTGGGAAGTGGAGATCCTGGCCTGTAACCGCAGGAAGGAGCCCAGTGTGCACCAGGGAACCGGACCTGGGAACCCGGCCTGGGAACCCGGCCTGGGAAAGAGCCGGGGATGTGCTGAAGCCGGGGGTGTGCTTGCGGAACAGGCGGTTTCCTAGTCAACATGGGCACTGAGGCAGAGGCTGGTGGCACAGACGCTGTGGAGCAGGGCTGGGCCGGGCCTGGTGGCCCATGAGGGTGAGCCTGGACGAGAGGCGGTGATGAGGGCCCACAGTGCCCCTCCCTTGCCATCAAGCTGCTCTGTTCACCTGCTGAACCTGTGGCCACAGAGCCTTTAGGTACCCCCGGCCCCTAGCACAGTGGCATTAACTCTAAAATTGTTCAAACAAGACGGCTGGCAGATGGTCAGGGACACGTGAGGGGATGGCCCTGGGCTGGGAGACGGGATGAGGGGCTTTGCAGAATGTCCTGCAGGTGTCATGCCCTCACCCATCCCTTTGTAGCCTTCAGCACAGGGTTCCAGTCCACACGCGCAGGCTCGGGCCTCAGCGTGGGCTCCCACGCCTTGTCCTCTTCTCCGGGAAGCCCGGGCAAGTGTTACACAGCTGCCTTCACTACCAGCACCTCGGAATCGCACAGGGCGCTGTGAAGAGGTGGGTGTGCGAATTATGTTATTCTCCTCCCAGGCATCCCTGCAGCTCCCGCGCCCGAAGACGGGCCACGGTCACCGGGGCAGCTGTACTTCTGACGTGATAATCTGATTCGTGAAGTTATTCAAGGAGCCCCTGCTGGAGTGTTAGTCTGTTGTCGGCACTGGATGCTGGGGAGGACCCCAGCGTGAGCAAGACGTGGTGCTGCAGTTTGCAGCATTTGGGGGGATAGACTCAGTAGTATTACAGCGTGAGGTGTATCTGATTAAGGTGTGTCGAGGAAGGAGTGGGGGCACAGGAGGAGCTGGAGAAGCAGCCCTCTCCTGAGCCGGCGCTCACCTGCCCACTGCTCTGCCCATGTCGGTCCCTCTGCCCAGACAGCGTCTCTTCTCCGCTGTTCTCGGCAGAATCTTACTCGTAAGTTAAAGTGACGACAGACGGATTGGTAAGACCCCAAAGTCGCTCTCCTTCCCTCCATGTTAACAGTCTTTTTTGGGGAGAAATGGCAATGCTTCTGGGAGGCCAGGCCCTGGTGGTAAGGCTGGGTTGACCTAACCCAGACACGGTGTCCAAGGCCTTTGGCTGATCCCTCCTGTCACTCATCAGTCTCCTCCGGGGACATCCCTGCAGCACCCGTGTTAGCGGAGTGAATGTTTCATTGAAACAGCGTAGTTGGAGCTTGCGGGGAGTCTGGGGTGGAGATGTTCCAGTGGGTCCCTGGGCTGGGAAACCTCATCAATCACTAGGTTTCCTCCGAGTTTCCCCTCTGCCCCCCACTACGATGTCTGCCTCTCCCTTCTGCCCTCCCCTACGATGTCCTTGTTTCCCCCCCGCCGTCCCCTCCCCTATGATGTCCCTGTTTCCCCTCCGCCCTCTCCTGCATTGTTGGCTGCTGCCTCATGGCCACCTGAATGCTGCCTGCAGTCCGGGCGCTCTGTCTGGCACAGCTGTGCTTGTGGCATGAGCCTCGCCGTCTCCCCGTTTCTCTGTTCTTCGTGGAGGAAACCCTTCCTGAAACCCAGCTCTCAGCTCCGAAGCCAGGCCCAGGTCAGCTGCTTACCCCTCAGCCAGGGGAGGGGTGACCGAAGAGGAACGGGCCGGGGGTGAAATACTCGGTGTCCCTGGCAGCCTTCCAGAAGCAAGAGGAAGGTGAGGTGAGGTTTGTGTACTCACAAAGGACGAGTGGGGCATCTGACTTAAGCCTGAGCTTGGGGTTGGATGTGGGTGACACTGGAGGCAGGAGGCGAGGCAGGGTTCCAGGGGGAGACCTGAGCCCAGGGGTGGTGAGGCCGGGAGGAGACGGAGAGGCCTGGGGAGGAGCACGCTGCTCAGAGCTGCAGGCTCCCCACCCGGGCCCGTCTGAAGGCCCCGCAATGCCCCCTTTGGGAGAGCCCTCCTGGGCCTCAGTCACAGGGCACGTTACCGGCTGGATCCCCTTCCCCTCTTCTCCAGTGAAGGCCGGGCAAGGGAAATAATTGCACTCGACTCGGAGCAGTGGGCACATCACGGCAGGGATCCATTTAATTAAATTTTATCTGCAGCTCCGTAGTCATGAAAAATCAGGAACCTTACACGGCCCTCTTAACACGAGCACTTTAAATCACAGAAGAGCCGTGTGCGAGAGGCGCTCATCACTGGTAGCTCAGCATTTCCCGGAGCTGCCGGGAGTCTGAGCTCCGGGGAGACGGAGCAGCGGGCAGCACGGCTGCAGGTGCGCTGCCTGCCAGGCCGCGGAGGCTGGCTCCCAGGCACGGCACGCTTCCTCCTGCAAGGCCTCTGCGCGCCTACTGTGTGCCAGGCATCGTCCTGGCCTGTGGCTGCTCCTCAGGGAATAAGCCCCAGGGAGTCCCAGCGAGGGAGGGAGGCAGCGAGACAGAACCAAATGTTTAGAATCACCGCTCTGATGGGGCAAACGCCACGGAAGCCTTCGGCTGTCTCTGCTGCATCACATCCACCGTGAAACGTAACGATAACAATTATGTCTTTGTTTACGACTCTGCAGTTGGAATGGAATGCAATCAGGGAGACTTTTCTTTGATCGTGTGGCTTCGCTGAGCCGGCGCCTCGGGGCTGGAGGAGGTGCTCTGAGCCGGTCTCACGCGCAGGCTGGCAGAGGCACGCTGATGCCGCTGCGGCTCGGCTGGGGCAGGGCCGCTCTCCACACGGCTTGTTCTCGTGGCTCCTCTTGGCTTCTCCGGGCACTGAGGCCTCAGGGGAGTCAGGCTTCTTACACACTGGCTGACGCTCTGCAAAGCACCCGAGTGGACGGTGCCAGGCCTTCATGTCCAAGCTCAGACGCCTCCGAATGTCACTTCTACCACATTCTGGTGGTCAAGGCGGTCGGGCCGGCCCCGAGTCAATGGGCAGGTAAATCGACTCTATTGATGGGACAGTGACACAGCCACACTTCAGAGTAGCCTAGCGACCAGGACCCACGGCTGCTGCCCTCTGCCCTTTCAGAGCCAGAGGAAGGGCGCCTGTCGGGGAGGGGGGAGGAGCAACCTAGAGACAGGCACCAGGAAGGCAAGTGGGAGACGCTTCATACTGGGGTTCAACCCCGCTCCTGCAGTGACCCTGTGGGACTGTGTTCCCAGTCGCCTCCCTGAGGTCCCTTCCTTCTTCCCACGCCTGTAGCCTCAAAGACCTGGTTAAAGGAAACGTTCCCTTCACTTCTCGCTGGGCTGCCCTCTCTGTGCTGGCTTGAAGCAATGCGTTCTCTCCCCAGACCACAACGAAAGGGTATTCACAAGGGGACTCAGTCCAACGTCATGTCTTTTTGCAGACGAACCCCACACAAGTACTTCCCCGGACACATATTTCATCGAACGTGGTGTCGCTTCTGAGAAATGGTGGCTGAGGTTTCTTCCTGCATGGATCCTGCACGCGATGGCAGGGTCGTCACCGGCTGTACAGGTGAAGGCACCGAGGCCCAGGGGGGTGGAGGGACAGGCTCAGGGCCACGTGGCTGGGACATGAAGGAGCTGGGCCTTCTCGCTCACAGTTCTGACTGGGCCTGCGCATCTGACTGCCGCGCCCGCGCTGCCTCCCTGGCCGGTGGGTTTCCAGGATGCTCCAGCGAGGTTCGAGGCCTCAGCATTGCCTGGGGACGTGTGGGCAGCGCACCTTCCACGCCTCCCGGGCCCACAGATTCAGAAACTGCTGAGGGCGCAGAGTCCGAGCTGTGGCAGCCGCAGGCGATGCTGGGGCCAGCTCCGTGGGAGCACCATCCAGGGCCAGGAATCAGGTTAGAGCCCTTATTTTAAAAGCAGAAGTTCGAAATGTTTTACTTTTATTGTACAAACGATACAGTGCTCCTCTAGAAAAATTAGGAGTTGAAAAGAGAAAAGTTGATAAAATTGCCCACAATCCTGTCTCAGCAGGAAGTGGCCACGGTCGGGTTTGGGTGTTTCTCTTCAGAGTTCCCTGCCCGCTTCACTTCGGAGGAGCTGGTCTGAGGGCCGCCTCCTGGACTCAGGAGAGGGGTGAGATGCGCGGAGGCAGCTGACTGGGTGGGGGGCTGGAGGGTGGGGGGGAGTGGGAGGCTCAGGGGGCAGTGCCTGTGGGGGGGGGCAGGCTGCTGGCACAGCGGCCCTCCAGACAGTGACCGCCGCTCTGATCTGCTGTGAACACGCGACCCTTTTATCACTCTCGTTAGATGGGATCAGATTTACGTCAGCTCAGAAATCATTTCCGTGATCAAAATATGTGGAGGGCTGTCAGAGGGCGCGGGATTAATCTCTCAGTGATTATAGAAGTGGAGGCTCCCAGGGGAGGCAGGAGGAGGGGGCGGACTGGCTGGGCCCGATCCTGACCAGGGTGGGGAAGAGCCCTCGCAATCAGAGGCAAGGATGCTGGCAGGACTGCGGGCGAAGTGAGGGCCGTGGTTGCTGGCCCTGAGGACGAGTTGAAACGGGCAACGTGGGAGCAGATGTGGCCCTCGCATGGCCAGCCCCGTGCCCACACCTAACATCTGGGCATTTCACGTCAAATCTGGAAAACCGGGACCCTGGGAACCCAGCAGCCGTCTTCCCGTGAGGCGGCTCCGTGGCTGCCCCTGGAGGAGACTCGAGTGCTCCAGCTTGCCCCTTCCTCTGCCCCCTCCTTCCCTGGGGGGGAGTGACAGGTGCCAGTCGTCTCATTTGAGCTTTGTTTCCTACCTGCATCCTTCGTTCTGTATGCTGTTGATGATCGGCAGCATTGGGTGGCATTTGAGATGCAGGTTGCTCGGGTTCCGATCTCGCCTCTCCCTCCTGGCTCTGGGACTGGGCTGCTTACTGACCTGGGCTGTGCGGAGTGTTTCCGATGTCAGCCTTCCTAAGACAGACGGCTGTGGGGAATGGCTGGGTGAACAGTGTCTGTCCCCATCCAACCGAGGCTCTGATGACTGTGACGGGTGGTCGCTGTCACTGCTGCTGGTCATCACCTACCTGCCCCCAGTGCCCGAGTTCCTGGCCACAGGGTGTTCCCTGGCTCCGTGCTGCTCATGCCCTCAGAGTGTTGGGAAGCTTTGGGCAGTTTTCTGGTGGGATAGGAACTTTATTCTCTGAGGCAGGGAGTTCTCTGTGATCCTGACTGAATTCATTCGAAAATACCGTTACCCTGTTGGCTGGCGGGCGCCCCGTCACCAACCTGTGCAGAGCTGGCAGGTGGCAGGTGGTCTGACCCATGTGTGTGTGTGTGTGTGTGTGTGTGTGTAGAAGTGCTTTGCAGAGTGGCCCGTGTACATCTCAGCGTGTGGGTAAGGGGCTGGGCTCCAGAGCAGGGTGCGCTTATTTCCTCCCGCTCCTCGCCTTACTGGCTGTGACCTCAGCTCTCTGAGCATCAGCCTTCGGCTGCGGTAACTCACCGTCATGCCAGTGATGAAGGATGCAGTGTGTGTGTGGGAGGCTGGCATGCTGCAGGGGGAAGTTTCGTGCCCTTTCCCCTCTTTCCTGAGGTGAAGGGAAGGGCTTGCCATAGCATGAACTTGAACTTGAGCTTGGCAGGCATGGGTAAGGAGCAGATGGTCCCCATCCACGTCGTAGAGGAGCTTAGGTGAACGAGCTATTATTCCATGTGTGCGCATTATGGTCACGTGAGCACATTATGGTCACATGCTCTGGTTCGGGCACCTGTGCTGAGCTTTACACCCCAAGCCTGACCCCACACACTGTGCTGCCCAGCCCAGAGCCATGGATTGAAGGGGTCAGCGGGCAGTGCTCTCACTGTCAGCGCTGGACTGAGATGAGACTCTCACTCGGAGTGTGCACGCACCTCCCTGCTCCATCCTCCATCCTCCATCCTGTGGAGTCGGAAGTGAAGGCTCAGGAGTCGGACACTGTGTCGTTCTGAGTGGACCACAAGACCAGCCTGAGCCTCAGTTTCCCCTTTGCAAAATGGAAATGGGATCATCAAACTCCGGGACAAGGCCTGGAACGTAGTAGGTGCTCAATAAATGCCAGTCTCCTTTCCCCTGCCTCTGGTTGCTTTAAAGGAAGGGAGTGTTTTGGCCTTTGGATAATCACTTTATCTATGAATTAGATGTTACATGTGTCCATGTGATAGTTGCCATAAACTCATTTCCTCCGTCCACCCCAAGGCTGCAGTCAGGTGGTAGCCATGAAGCTATTAAGGCTTGAGGTAGGTCAGCTTTTGCACTCACTCAACAGGGTGCCATCAGGATTTGATTCCTTGAGGATGGTTGGGTTGAGCATCTCAGTTACTCCTGAGCTGTTGGCCAAGGGCTTGCCTTGGTCTCTTGACACATGAACCCATGAACCTCTGCATAAAGCAGCTCACAGCATGTCAGCTTGATTCAGCGGAGGGGGATGGGACGGGGGAGGGGAGAGAAAGAGAGAGAGAGAGAGAGAGAAGTCCTAGTCTTCTGTACCTAATTTCAGAAGTGACATCCCACATGTTGGCGCATGCTGTTCATCAGAAGTAAGTCACCAGGCCCAGCTCACAGTCCGGGAGGGGATCGTTCAGGGCGTGAGTGCGAGGAGGGGATCCCGGGAGTCCTGTTGGAAGCTGCCCATCACAGTGGTTGTGAGGATTAAATGAGTTTCCGTGAAAAGCATTTAGAAGCTTATGAGGGACATCGTTCACACTTAATAACTCTGCATTATTATTATTACTAATATTATGTCTTTTTTTTTTAGCAAATATTCATTAAATTTCCTACTACATCAAAGTTGCCATCTCTGTTGCTATTGGGAATGATTAGAGGGGAGCTGGGATCATTCATTGTAGATGAATTACAGGCCGGTCCTTCTGCAAGGAGCTCCCAGCACACAGGGGACGATGTTCAGTTAAAGGACCACAGGGTAGAAGATGTACTGTCAGGGAGGGCGGTGTGCGGAGCTGGGGGCCTGCGGGGCACAGGACGCCAGGACCTGGACGCCTCACCTGGGAAAGCCAGCTCAGCGCTGGGTTGGACCAAAGTCTGGAGTCCGCCTCCTTGGAGGTGGGAGGCTTGGGGGATTGTTAAGCTGGGGAATGTCACAGGCACAGCTCATGCCCTCAGAGTGTTGGGAAGACAAAGCTTTGGGCAGTTCCCTGTGGGGTCAGGAGCTGTACGGCTCCACAGGAAGGGGCAGGCTGGGAGGGGAAGCCACCTGCTGAAGTCCAGAAGAGAGGTTCTCTTTCTCGGTCAGGGTAGTGCAACAGAAGGAAATCCAGTGCGAGAAACCCAATGCTTCTCCCCCAAGACCTCTAAGCCACGTGGAGGAGCGGAGGAGCGCTTGTCTCTCCCTGCCTGAGGCCGCAGCTGCGGGAGGTAATCCAAGAACCAGCTGGCAGTGGGGAGTCCGACCCAGTCAACCATCTGTGACCTTGCGCACATCATTCGACCTTCTGCACCTCAGGTTCCTCATCTGAAATGGGAGGGTTTGCTGACCTCGAATGCTTTGATGATCACACACACACACACACACGCACACACGCGCACACATGCGCACACGCACACACACATGCACATGCACACACACACACGCAGATGCTACTGTTTATCAAGTGCCTTTTTGGAACTCAGCAGTTCTGTGGGCTGTTATGCCCATTTTACCGGTGAGAAGACTGAGTCATAGAAGTTACTTAAGTGACTTGCTATTCCCTGGCGGAGCACAGTGCTGAAGAGTCTGTCCACCTGAAGATGACGCCTACGAGGCTTTGTCCCAGGGCGGGGCCAGGTCAACCGACCCAGCTCCTCGCCCAGCTCTGACCAGAGGCGATTTAAAATGGAGGGATTTAAAATGTGCACATTCTCCGTGTTTCTCCATAATCTGTCACCGTATCTCTCTGAGAACTCACCTTTAAATCCTTTGAGCTGAGTTTATCCAAATACTTTTTTTTGTCAGTCATCAAGCCATTAGTTATTACTGTTCTATCTGATACTAGATTTGGGGAGACATCAGAGGACCCTGAGTGGCCTCTAAAGCTATTCCCCTGCCCCCCGATGTCTTGGTCAGCACCCAGACACCCGGACACGGAGGCGCTGAGCTGCCCTGGAAGGGCCTCTCTCGTAACACGAACTTGTGCTGAAACTGAAGCTCGGAATTAAATGGTGCAGGTTCCTCCAGAGGGCACCTCAGTGCGGACGTGAGGATGGAAATCGGGTCCTGGGAGAAGCCAGCAAAGGGAGACGCCAGGTCCTGAAAGCGCGGGCCTCAGACTCTGCCCTGGGCCTGAGGAAACCGAGGGCTGTGCTCTGAGAGCATAGCCTGGAGTTTGCTCTCTCAGGCGAGGGAGCACAGTGCTGTCTATGAGGCCAGGCATTGTAACTCATTTTACTTTTCCTTGTGTTGTTTACCTTCCAGATTTTCTATAATAAATTTATTTTATAATTTTTACAAAGGATTGTAATTAGAAAAATATGTCGTTTACAAAATAATACACTCTGGTCCTTAAATAACCTGTAGCGGGCAATCATTGACATATTCAGAATTACAGACCCACATGAAATACCAGGATAATACTTTGGACATAATGTATCCAAACCAAACAGACTTCCTGGCTGATTGCTCTCCGGAACCTCCTCCAATGCTGCTTCCAGTAGCTCCGGCCCACGCTCTGGACTCATCCTTGACCTCAGCTTCACCACCCCGTCATCTCTACTCCTGAGACATTCCCAAGCAAGTTCCCGCCGTGGCGCACTGGTCCGAGCCGGCACCTTCCTCGCCTGGAATCCGCAGTGGCCTCCCCTCGTTGCCTTGCCCTCCTGCCGTTCACGTGTCACGTGGTAGGGAAGGCGTCACGAATGTGAAGTCCAAGCAGGCTCTTCTCTTCCAATTTCTCTGTAGCCTCTGCTGACACGCAGAACGAAATGTACACACTAAACATTCATCGGAAACAGGGTTTCTAAAAGCGTCTGCAATGGCCATGTGGTGTGATGTGCGGAGCCTGCTTGTTACCGAGGGGTGGGTTCCCCTGTTTAGACAGGGGCCTGGGGCATGTACACAGTGGTCTCTCTTCATCTCAGCGGATCTACGGAGGGTGGACCTTAGCCGTTGACTCACTAACCACAGGGAGCTCCCCTGGTTCCTAGGGGAGGAGAGACGCTGAATAATGCTGCCAGCTTAGTTTCTGGAAAGATCCTCCAGCTTCCCTTTCCGCCGATTACCTTTCCGCTGATTGTGCTGGAGAGTATCTGGAAAAACATGCCCTCGACAGCAGTGACTTTTACAAATCTGTCCCGTACCCCAGCTTCATCATTCACAACGTTATCTCTACTTTAATGGCACTTACTTCATCATGAGTGCCTCCTGTGCCTCTGTGAAACCACGACTGCTGTGTGAGTTGCCAGTTGGTTGGTGTGCTCCGCCCTCATTTCCCAGGCACGTCCATTTGTTCCACCTCCTGGTCACTGATGGTCCAGGAGAGCGCGGTGCCCCCAGCGCAGGCTTCTGGGAGGGTGCGGGGTGGGAGGCGACCATGGCGTCCACTACTGCTCTCTGCGTGCTGAGCGGCTGTGCGCGCTTGGCAGGGGGGACTCGTCTGCGTCCTGTTCCTCTGGGGGAGCGGGAGGGAGAGTGCCAGCTGTCTCCCGGGGCCAGGCCAACGGGCCCTTCTGTGAAGGACCAGAGAGTGCGCTAGGCGGCTCTGCGGGCCAGGCCATCTCCTTGCAGCTCTGCAGCTCTGCCCCCGTGGTGCCCGGAGAATGAGCGAGCACGCATGTGTGGCATGCATTTCATTTGTTGACATTAGAATTTGAATTTCATTTAACTTTTATGTGTCACAAAATCTCCCTCTTTTAAAGCCATCCTTAGCCCATGGCAAGTGGGGCTTGGCCCTTGGCGGCAGCTTGCTGACCCCTCTCCTAGGGCCTTGCGTCAAGGAAAGAGAAGACATTTGTAAATACCACGGCCCATTACTTGGCACAGACCAAGTGCTTAGCATATGTCATTATTGTCTTGTGATGCTGGTAGAATTGTGCGGTATGTTGTCAGAATTTTTCAGTGAGAGCTGGTCCTCGCCTTACAGACTCGCCAAAGCATGGCAAGGCGACCTGACTGTGGCCTCTCCCGTGGGTCACGACCGGCATCTCCTGTTTCCCTTGCCCTGTGTCAATGCAGGTGATCTGTGTCCGCCCCCTGGGTCACTGCGCCCACCTGCAGCCTGTGGTCCCAATGACGGAAACCCTGCTAATCTCTGAACGCCCCACGCCCCTCCACCTGTCGCTTGTCCCCTAGCTCTTTAACCACGGCCCAGCAGGGTCTCTCGATCCTGAGACAGTGAGTACACTAGCAGACCCTGGAATGTGAGGTCCTTCCATATGCCTCGCTGTGTTCTGTCCACAGTCTTTCTTGTTAAAGTCCCCACCATCGAATCACATTCACGTTCTCTGAACCTGCCCCTGGATGTCAGAGCCCTATCTAGTCGCCTTCTACCTGGAATTCAGGTTCCCTGCCCGTGGCGCTCGCCCCTGGAAGAGAAGGGGAGGCCATTGCTTATCCTTCCATTAGGGCATAGCACTGCAGCGGTTGTCAGTCTGACACTCCTCCCTGGACCAGAGGTGGGACACAGGCAGCTCTGGTGGGCACCCTGCTGTGGCCAGTGATGGGGGACACAGATTGCAGTGTGGGAGAAAGTGAGGCTCCCTCCCACGGAGTCTGGACACACATAGGCACTCACGCCCCGTAGCTGCTGAGGATACTGCCAGCCAGCGCGGCTGTGCATGAAGGTGGGGACCGGTTGCGGTAACGTGCTCTAGGCTAGGGCAGGGCACTTGGTCCTCCCGGCTCGGGTATTCTGTCTCGGAAGAAAGAGCAGAGGCGTTTTCCAGAGCAGGGCCAGCAAGCGTTTCTGTAAAGGCCCAAGAGTAAGGAGTTAGCTTTGCAGGCCATGCAGTCCCTGTTGGAACTGCAGTCACACACACCCCGCAAGCCGTGGGTAGAAGTGAATCCTCTGTCCAGCATCCCACGCTGCAGACACCCCGCCCGGAGTCACAGAATGGCCATCTTGTTATGGGGATGGGGGTGGGGGTGGGGGAGACTGCCTGGGGCCGCAGGGCTGGCGTGTCAGTCACCCTTATTGTACTTAGTAATGCCGCACGCTCATGACTTTCATTACAGTATGTTGTTCCAATTGTTCTACTTTTATGATTAGTTGTTAATCTCTTACTGTGCCTAACTCTCAAATTAAAGCCTATCATAGGTGCGTGTGTACAGGAAAAACAGTGTATACCGGGCTCTGTACTCTCTGCGGTTTCAGGCGTCCACTGGGGGTCTTGGCACGTAACCCTGTGGGTAAGGGGGCTCCTGTGCAGGAGGTTGTTCGTGGGTGTGCACGGGTATGTGTGCATATTTGCACGAACACACACACACACGCAGCTCCTCTGAGTACCTGGGGCCCTGCTTCACCGGTACAGCCCGCCTGGAAAGTTCTCCAGAGAGTGACACGCTCCCACCTGCCCAGAGCTGGGGCGATGCCGGGCAGCCCATGCAGGGTCATCCTGACTGCCCGTTGCCTTGGCCTCCGGCCCCTTGTCACAATCAGGTGCGCAGCTTTGCCTCCTGGGCCCAGTGTCTCCCTGGCCACTGCTCTCTTACTAAATAAGCCTGGTCACAGCGTCCCGTTAATCTCGGTTCAGAAACCTGTGTCTATGGAAGTGAAGCTGGCCACTCGCATCGCCAGGTGCTATGCGAGGACGGACATAAACCCGGATTGTGAGCAGGGCCTCTTACTTCAAGTTCATCACCTCCCAGCTTCCATCACAGCACACGCTTCCCGTGCGCTGGCGTCTTCTTTCCCATAGAAGCACACTTGGAATGCCCCTTGAACAAGGCAGAAGTTAGCACTTTCCTCCTTCTGCAGGTTTTGTCTATTCAAGACCCGGGTGTTGCAGGCAAGTCCAGGAAACGTTCTTTCTCTGGTCTCAGATTTATCCAGGAAAGGGGCCAGTCTGGGTCTGAGGCCCATGCTGTTTGGGGCAAGGGTGGCATGAAGACTGGAACTGAGACCCGGCTCCAGGGCAGTCCTGGCCGTGCACTTAAGAGCTTGTGCTCCAAGGCAGGTTCCGTCCTGCTCCGAGCCTCCCCTCTCATTCAGCACCACTGAATGCCGACTGCGAAGGCCGGTTGGGGAGCAGGGGAAAGGACACCCAAACACAATACTGAAAATGATCAACAAAACCAGGTGCCCATGGTTCCTACCTCATGGAGGTCAGGGCCCTAGGAGGGCGATGGACATTAATCAAAGAGTCAGCAAAGGAAGAAAACCTGTGCTGGGAAAGAAGCTAAGAGATGTCAGCGGCTTCTGAGTATAACAGGCCAGAGGGGCCTGGGCAGGGGCTGGGCTGAGCATCTTCAGGCAGCCGGGGGGCGGGGGGTTGGACTAAAGAAGCCAGAGTGGTGGACACAGAGGGTGGAAGAAAGCAGCGGCTTCTGAGTATAACAGGCCAGAGGGGCCTGGGAAGGGGCTGGGCTGAGCATCTCCAGGCAGCCAGGGGCGGGGGGCGGGGGTGTTGGACTAAAGAAGCCAGAGTGGCGGACACAGAGGGTGGAAGAAAACCTGGAACACTTCAGGGATTTTGTCCTTTGGTCTTGAGAGATTGGGAAAAGCAACTGCAAGGTTTACATCCTATATAATAAAAAGCTAATATGCTAATTAGACCAGACAGTGGAATGACCTTCCAGAACCACCAGTGGGAGGGGCCACAAGGCAGCAAGGCAGCCAGGGCGGGGGTGTTGGACTAAAGAAGCCAGAGTGGCGGACACAGAGGGTGGAAGAAAACCTGGAACACTTCAGGGATTTTGTCCTTTGTCTTGAGAGATTGGGAAAATTAATTCAATGTTTTAGTCAAGGGGGAGGTGGGATGGGGGATCAGGTTTGCATCTTGAAAAAAGCAACTGCAAGGTTTACATCCTATATAATAAAAAGCTAATATGCTAATTAGACCAGACAGTGGAA